>NC_052942.1:15792218-16122718 GCF_013358895.1 Oreochromis aureus | reverse complement strand
TTGGTATCGAGGCTCACGATGAACACTGCCATGGTTTAAACGGATACCTTCACTTGGCTGCTACTATCAGTAACAGGCTCTTCCTCTAACAGAGGCCAAAAAGCACAAAAACCTAAACTGGAACAGACGACCTCTCTGAAAGTTTTTTGGTACAAGAACAAAATCCTGAATTGCAGTAATGTCAACACTAAGCTATTACACAGATTCATAAGGCTGTTTCATCAAATTGATGCATCATTACAGAAAACAAAACTGTTACTTTGTATTCAGTTTTTAAGCACAATGTGCCATGTAAGCAAAGTTCTCTCAAACTTTTTGCATTTATCTTAATGTCACACAATAATCAATCCCCAATTCATAAAATATTTCTGTATTTTAATACAGCATCACATTGAGCTTGGCACCAAATAAAGACTGATACAGTCGATACAACATTACAAGATTAGTGTAAAAATGTTGACGCTGCAGCACACTGACAGCTCCTGCAAAAAAAAAAAAAAAAAAAAAAAAAAAAAAGTTTTTAGAGACTATCGAATCACTTTTATCATTTCAGTCAAGCTATGCAAAAGACTTTTGGTTTTTTTTGCAAAAATAGATATACAGCATGATGTCTGCCTTACCTTTATATTGCCACTTGGTGCTACATAGCACTTACCAGTTCCAGTTAAAGCTGTTGAGTTTGTTTGTTTTTTTTAGGAAGTTTGCTCTTAGGTGAAGATGAAGGGCTTTTTTTTGTTTTTTTGAAATGGTCTTTTTTTAGCTCTTTTTTGGCTGCTTTCTTTTTTTCCCCCACTGCCAATTGTTTTGTTTTGTTTTTTTTCTTTTGGGAAACACGGGAGGGATTTTTTTTTTTTTTTTTTTGGCAGCATGTTTTTAGACCATTTCAATTCTTTATTTTTTTGTACAATCCAAAGTAAAGCAAAGAACTTAGAAGCCAAGCTTTCATACAAATCACTTAAACTCATTCATAAAATATTTACACACAAGCGTTTAAACCAGTCAACCTAACTATTCTGCAAAAGCTACAGTCATTCGTTTAAATTATAACACAGCTTTTTTATTTTTAGGAGCTCAAAAAAAATGTGTCTTTGAGTGATCAGCTGTCATATGTCCCAACAAACTAATTGTATTTTGTGAACCCAAATAACAAAGAAAAAAAACTGTTTACATTAAGAGCAATAAAAAAAAACAGCACTGTTGCATGTGGTATACACAATGAAATTCATTAAACTTGTACATGGTTTTTCTGCCAGTTACAGCAATTCTAGGGGGAAAAAAAACACATCTAGCCAAAGTTGAAATGTGTCTTGCTGATTTATAAGCAAGCATTGAAATCTTCTCTAAAGTTCCACTTGTCCTCCACACCAGTGTAACCAGAGGAAGAAAGAAAACAAACAAACAAACAAAAACATCTGAGTGAGCCTCATCTGCGCCAGGGGCGAGGCTCGTTGTCGTCTTCTTCCTCATCGTCGTCCGCCAGCAGCGCATCATCGCTTAGAGACTCTTCTGGGTACTGATAGGACAGAAGAAAAGAAACTGAGATTACTACACATGCTTAAAAAGTGCAGAAAACTCCACAAGACATCTGTTTCTTTCTAAATGTCCTAAGACAAACTAAGTTCTCCATCTGAGAGTAATCAAGGTATGAGGGGCTGTGCGAAATTCACTGATCAGCACTGTTATATTAAAACCACAAACAGATAAAGTGAATCAACAATGATCATCTAGTGAAAAAGCAATACTCCGATTGGAAACCCTGGGCAGTCATGTGAGAATACGCGGAAGCGTGACATCCACAAAAACATTTTTACATCCCCAGAAACAATCAGGAGCATCATCGGAAACACAACATGGAGTCCAAAATAATGTCAGCTGGGCTGAGCAGTGGTGGGATGGACTGGAGGAAATTCCGATCCAAAAAGGATCTATTGCCAAAGTAGCCCAGTGCCATGGGTTAAGTATGGGGGAGAGAAGGGGTGATGGGATGTAATATTAAGCAGCTGGTATTAATATTTTGGCTGATCAGTACAATTCTAGGACAGTTCCTGCTTTAATGTGTAAGAGAGCCCCCTTGTGGATGTTAAATACAAGAAACATATTTGGTAAGTTTTACTGAGATGAGCACATCTAAAAATGTCCTCACTAAAGAAATTATTTCCAAGTGGAT
Source organism: Oreochromis aureus (assembly GCF_013358895.1). Lineage (NCBI taxonomy): Eukaryota > Metazoa > Chordata > Actinopteri > Cichliformes > Cichlidae > Oreochromis > Oreochromis aureus. The sequence continues at coordinate 16,120,551 of NC_052942.1, read as the reverse complement.
TTAATAGCAGCATGAGGAAGAAATAAGTCTAATGCTCTCCTCGTGGCTCATGTGTCAGAAAGTCCCCCACACTGAATCAACAGTGGCAACACTAAGGCAAGGTGAGAAACATCCACAAACCTCATCTTCCTCTGGTTCTGCTTCGTCAGCATCCGCAGTAGTGAGAGTGGTGACAGGCTTATGCCAAGCCAGGCGCAAAGTGTGGTTATTAAATTTCACTCCGTGAAGAGCCGCCTGCAGGTGGACAACATAAAGCAGACAGAGGGGGGGGGGGTGTCAACATCAGGCTTAGCTGCCGGTCTTTGTGACTTATCCTTGCTAATCCAAGGACGAGCCATAATGCAGAAAAGAATGAACAAGACATTTCACTGTTTGAATGTTAAAATGCATCACCTGCTCTGCTTCCGCTCTCGTCTTGTACGTGATGACCGCGGACAGGTTACCCTCATCAATCTGGCAATCTTCAATTTCTCCAAATTGCTACAGGATTGGGAAAGCAAAGCATTTTGGTCATTGAACAAACTAATACATCACAACAGTGAGGAAAATGTTCCTAACAAACCAGTAATGTGGCCTGCTGTTAACCTACAGTTGGTTTAAAATGCAGAGGAACCAGTGTAGACAGTGTTAAGCCCACTGGAAATTATGAATATGGAATTTTTTTTTACACCTTATATAACACAGCTATAGACTAAACAGAGTGTCAATATTTTTAATATCTTCTCTTGAATGTATAGGAAAATAAGATGATTATCTTTAGATGAGCACTGTATGCTCCCCAAATGTAAAACTTCAACATCCTGTCATTTTACACTGTTTTTTCAGTTTTAGGCTGACTTACAGCAAAGTGTGGTAGCAAATCTATGCGGTCTGTGTCGTTGAAACCAGAAATTTTTAGCGCTCTTGGTCGATGATCCACGACTGCGTGCAGCGGCACACCTCTTCCTCGCCCCCTAGAGCCCCTTCCCCGAGCCCTGACAGCACCGCGGCCCCGAGGATGGACACCCCGGCCTCGCCCTGGTGACAGCAGCCCCCGTTTAGCTGCCTGAAAGAAAACAATCAGAGCACATCAGAACACAGCTGGAGTGGAGATTATGTTTCATCATCTGAAATTCCAAGAACAAGTCTGCCCTCAAGTGGCTACTGTGCAAGCAGCACTTTTATACATGGTTTCAAGCTTTCCCTGTTTTTTTTTGTGTTTTTTTTCCATACCTCAATTTGCAGCTGGGTATATTTGATCTTCAACAGAGCTGTGTCCTCTCCAGCCTGAGTCTTCTTATACAGATCCAGCTCTGCATCCAGCAGTTCTTTCTGTGCCTGTGAGCAAAAGCAGATTTAATAAAACTAAATGCTGGCCATCTACTAGAATTTTAAATTAAAACAGAAAACAAGCAAATATATCAAGTGTATAGGGTTTGCAATGTCAGGAGACAATCTAACAGCAAGAGCAAGTTACAACCATTTTCTGTGATATACTAGAAGAAAAAGAAGAGAAAAAACTCAATCACTGAAATCAAGATCAAATCAATAATAATCCATCAGGTTCTTATCAGTTGGCTTTTGTTTGAACATATCGGTGTATTTCTTCTTTTAGGTAACACTACCTGGGCCTTGCTTTTTGCTATCCGCAGTGGGTTGCTGTTGCTTGAGATTAATTTTATCTCCTCTTGCAGTTTGGTGATGCTCTTGGTTAACATGTCCAAAGTTTCCATGATCTTGCCTTTATCCTCTGCCTTCATTGATTTGTTCTTCTCAAGTTTGGATATCAGGAGCTGCAGCAGACATGAGCAGAGAAATACAAGTTTAACATTTGCCGATGTCTCCATATTTGAATAATTACTAAACACTTGAGGTGAAAATAAATTTTTAAAAAAACATAATAATCTTAGTCAAAAACATAGAAATCTATGCAAATTAACACTGAGCAACAGAAGCCTTTATTCCTTCTGCATCTTACCTTTTGTGTCTCAATGTGCTTCTCCAATATTTCCTGCTTCTTCTTCCTCACATCTTGCTGCAGTTTTAGAGCTTCCTGTGTAATCAAAAATGAGGATTGAATACAGTTTTTTTGCTTGACTTATAAATCACTGCCCCTCCAAATTTCCATCCATTTCTCACCTGTTTCTTCTTCAAAGCTTCCTCTGAGGTTCTTTGTGCTGTCTTCAGGACAGCAGGATTGTACACAGTCTTTGTGAGTCCCATGGATGTTGAACACACCTGAAACTGAGAGAAAACAATTACATTTGCAAGAGTTGGATATTTTAAAAGGCACACAAAGACTTCTGAACACAGAGTGGAGACTTACTTTTTCAATGGGAGCTGCTGGTTTTGTAAGGAAGCCTAGACGATCCTTCACTGACAGCTTAGTGGGATTCTGCACAGAAGGGGTGTGGGGAGGGGGTCAAAAAGGGGGGATATGTTTATACAGACCTTGGGCAAATTTTGACAAGTATACGCAACAAAACACATCCTCAGCAAGATCACCTACACACACCTGTGAGGCTGCACCGTATTCCTGACCGGGCTCTGAATTCTGGGGCAGCATGGGTCCCAGACGGTCTTTGACAGACTGCTTCAGGGTAGTGGCTGGAGGCTGCTGAAAAATAAAGACGGTGTTACAATTGTGAAATGGAAGGCATTTTAACGGATAAATAGGCTGTCTATCTTCCAGATTTGCCTCCGCTGCATTTATTTTTTTTAGACAGCAAAACAAGTTCTTTGTGCTGTACGTGCAGAAAGGACTGGTATTACAGCCACCGAGTTTTCTACAGGGCAAAAAGAGAGCCAATAGAAGACAATGTGACACAGTGTTTAGTTCTTGCAAATTATCAAAACATACCCTTAAAGCAGGAATTACATTTTACACCTTAAAAGACTAACATTGGCTGTGGATTTATGGCAGTGTGTTCTTGTGTAAGCTGATAATGTTAGAGGAACTTGTATTACTGTGAATCTGTAATTACAATGAATCCACTTGTTTGCAAGTGCCTCCTATTTTAAAGAAAATTACAGGAAAAGCAGTTGCTCGTGTAAAGATGACAGTTTGCAAACGCGTTATGACAGATGGCTGACTTTAACAGTGGCTACCTGTGGCTGCGACTGCTGCTGTAACTGAGACTGGCCCTGGGCATCGTTTCCATCCTCACGAAACCAGTGTACCCTGATGAAACGGTTGTTGAGAACCGCCTCTGTGCTTTGCATGGCCCGCTTTGCCTCATCAGGAGAGGAAAACTGTATCAGTGCCCCCTCAGGGTCACTCTGGTAGGCCACCTGTAAAAACATTTAAAACCATTTTTAAAACAGACAGAGGACAACACATTACAACCTGAAAACCACAGTCACTCAAGGGGATAGCAATGTGTTTGTGATGAGCTGTGGTCAGCTAAGTCACTCGCAAACATCAGCTTCACTCATGACACAGATTTATCTTCAGCTTTAGCTGAACTTACAGAAATATAGCAGCTTAAAGCCAATATCTGGATATTTGCCTTAGCAGTAGCACGTAGACATGCTGAAAGTCAGTTTTCCTGCAAACAAACCTGATAACACAACGAGGGGCTTTACTGGACTCTGAAACTTAAACTCTTTACATCTTATAAGCCTAGTAGGACTGGTTTCCGTTATACTTCAGGCCTCCTTATAAAACAAAATAATTTCATAACCTAAAACTACATAAATGCATTTTGTAAAAGAGTACGCGGTTGTTTCTGAAGATACCTTAGCAGTCAATCTCTTATTTTGACATGTGATATCTTTATTGATATCACAGGTCAGATTTATGTTGGACCAGAGCTGTTGCAAATCATGTTACTCAAATAGCTTTATGGCATAATTTTATTCTGCCATAAAATTTCTAAAAGACAACCTAGAAGATTAATCTAAACCACTAGACAAACCATGTGTGACTCTTTAACCTTTTAATACCAGAATCATGCATGCATACTGTTCACACATCAATCACCAACTGTACAGCATATATGGCTATACTGTGGTTACACATGTTAATAACCAACGATGATCCAAGCCGGGACGTCCATATCTGGGAACTGACCTGCAGGTTGACGATGGTTCCAAACTTGCTGAAATGCTCGTTGAGTTTGCTGATGTTGTTGAGCTCGGGGGGAATTTGCCGAACAAGCAGCTTGGCATTAGGAGGGAACTGAGCCCTTTTGTGGATGCCCTGGTGGTTGGGTTTGTTAAAGTTGAGTCTGAGCAGAGAGGAGAAAAGACCAATTTACATATGTCAAATTATACCCCTCTTTACATGTGCTGTTGTTACATACTATAGAAAAAATAAAAACCAAAACAAAAGGTTTCTTACTTGTCAAACCAAGGTTTCTTGGTGGGCAGCCCTCCATCATGAGAGGGAGCTGGTCTCTTCCTCGAATCAGATTCCATGACAATTCTCATACTGTTGTTGGGAATCTTGTCTGCTGGAACAAACACTGATAGGTTAATTTCTGAGACCAACACATGTGTCTCATAAAAAGAGAATACAAGTCTAGAGAAATGCTTCTGACTGCAGTAGATGAAATGCATATATAACTGAGGACAATCTTTTCAAAGTTCAAATGGTTTAAAATACCTCTGTGTGGCTGATCGACCTCCCCCATAGTGAGACCAATCAGGTTGGGTCTCTGGGCATTGACCCGGTGACGATAGATCTGCCTGGAAGTATTGGTGATGCTGGGGGCCTCAGGATTGTACACATCTGTGTCATAGTGATCTGATCAGCAGAGAGAGGATCATTTAGCTCATAAAATACTGGGGTAAAGTACAGCAACCAATTTATAAATATAAAATTATATAGACTACATAAGAGATTAGAGACATTACCAGAGTTGAAGAGTGGTCCTGAGGGCGGTGGAAGCGAGGAGCGCATCCCAGAGGTGACAATGGTGGGAACGGAGCTGGTGATGGAATTGGGAGGACCATCCATCCCTGCTGGTTGCAGTGGAGGAAGAGGAGGAGGGGGGCCTGTGCCAGATAAAGCAAGAGTTAACATCTTAGATAGCCTTTTTCTGTAGTGATATATCACTTTGTAGCTTAAGCATAAAGAAATTATTTAATTTATTCGCATCCCTGTGTTATTCGCATCCCTGTGGGAATTTGATGACTTAAAAAAAGTCCCTAAACTTTAAAATTGCTTTAATGCTTATTCAACCTATTACTACTTTTTAAAACCCTGAATCAAAGTGTCAGAAAAAAAAAGAGAAAATACAGCAATTATTATCTGAATCTCTACCTGCAACAGGTGGGAGGCTAGGTGGAAGGGCACCTGGAGGGGGCACAGGTGGCCGAAGGTTCACAGGTGGTGGGTTCATGAGAGGCGGTGGTGGAGGGAGGCCTGGGGGTGGTGGTGGCTCCACACCTGGAATTGGTGGAGGTTGGAAGGGCAACATACTGGGCAAATTGACATCCTCCACTACAACGGGATCACTTCCGTGATCGAAAGGACACATATCTCCCTGCATGCAGAATCCCTTTTCTGCAAAAGGAAACAGAGCTATGTAGAACAAGCAAATATACAACGTCCAAGAACAAAACAGAACACATTTAATATCTTTTTTTTGTTTTTGTGCAATAATATCAACTGTCCCTACCATCATAGTCACGGCATCGATTTCTCTGTTGAGGGGGAGGCCCCCTGTTGAAAGGGACCCGATCCATAGGGTGCTCGGGACGGAAGTCTGACCAGCTCTCTGTGGTGTTGTTGCTATGATGATGTGTAGGAGCAATGACTGTAATAGTGCTGCTCAGCGTTGGCACAGGGAAGTGTGAAGTGGTTGCAGTGGAGACAAGAACAGCTGGGGTATATCCATCACCACTCTCTGACCTGTCCCCTCGTTCATGATCATACTTCAACTTTCCAGAGTCTCGTTCTAAAGAGAAAAGAAAAGCCACGTGGCTTTAAATCACTAGGGCATATATAAAAGTGACAAATCAGACCTGTGCATCAGGTACATAGTTTTTTAGTTTGATCCTTTTTCTCTTTAGCTGCTCAGCACTGATAGATCATCATATACAGTGATCTATTCAGGAAATCCTGTTGAATTCTTAAAATTAGGTCAATTCATGCCAGAGGAAATACACACCTATACCAAACAGAAACAGAAAATACCAATTCGGCATTTTTGCACATTAAAAAGAAAAATACTGATATTTTTACAACCTGGTTAATCAAGTTCTTACCTCGACTCCTGCTTCTCGACCGAGTTCTGCTGAGGGACCGGCTCCTGGTGCGATCGCGATCCCTGTCTCTATCCCTGTCTCTGTCACGGTCTCGGATACGGTCTTTGCTCCAGCTCCTGCTTCGGCTACGACTACGACTATAACTGCGGCTGCGGCCTCTTCTGCGATTGTAGCGTTCACGGTAGGAGTCCCTTCTCGGCGGGTTGCGATCATAATCCCTCTTCCTGGAGCGATCGTCTCGCTTACGGTCATCTCCTCTCCTGAAAATATATTTAACAAAAACACAAAAATGAGTGAAAGAAAAACACATGTTGAAATGGTTTTTGTTTTGTTTTTTCTAAATGGGAACAGGCAAATGCACACACCTGCTGTCTCTGCTGTAGCGAGAACTTGATTGCGGGGGGCTGTGATTCACGCGTCGCAAAAATTTCTTGTCTCGTTCGTCTTCACGATTTGCCTGAACAAAAAAAAAGGTGCTTATTTAAACTGGTTGCTCATACTGTTTAGCAAGTGTGTATTTAACTCGTGTTAATAATCTTTGTGTACTCAGGCTGTTTGAAATTCTTGACATTAAAAGAAGATAACCTCATCTTTCTTCTGCTCTTCTTTCTCAACTTTGACCACAGAGGGTGCCTGCTCAAGCTGTGGGAGGTAGCTTTTGTTGTTAACGGCTTCAAACAGCTTATCCACAAATGGCTGGGTCTCTGGAAAGAAAGAAAAAAGGTCAGAGAATAATATTTTAAACCACAGTCAAATAAGATGCAGGATCACATGATAAAAGTAATGGGGCTTGGAAAATAAAGCTTTAATAATTACCTTTCTGAAGAAATACATCCAACTGGTCTATACAAAGGGCTTTAAGTTCCTTTTCACTTTTGTCCTTCTTCACCAACGCAACAACATACTTGGCAAGCGCAGAAGGGTCTGCATCACAGCTGCAATTGTTAAGAAAGAAATCCATATAACACATGAACAAGATTTACTTTTAAAACCAGAAAAAAGTGTGTGACAATACGTGTTGGGTGGACACAGTCGTTTATGAAAGCTGCAAAATGCAGGTGAGTTAACTAACTGTATCCACTGAATTTACAATACACCACAAAAGCAGGCAGTAGCTTTGCTGTTGTTGGTAGGAAATGTTATTGGTTCTGGCTCATTTAAAGCTTAGATAACATAAATAAATAAGTGGCTCATTTTGCACTTTGTTTAGGTTTTCTTATAAGTGATACCAGAAATTAAGAGTTAACAATATATTATTTGCACCTCTGTGTTGCTTTGATTTATTACATCTCCTTATCGTTCTCTATCAAGCTGCTTGGTTATGTGACCTGCATTTTTAATGTTACTGAATCAAGTCTGGGGACACCCAGTGTGACAGTTTTGTTATTTAATCTGGTTATTTCTAGGCTGGCTGTATGAGGAAAGCAGGTATATATTCATATTTGACCAGTGGTTATTTAAACATGCAGCAGAGTTTAAGCAAAAGGTACTTAGTGCTGTTTCGTATATTAAGGACACCTTTTTTTGTAGACTAAGAATGTTCTAAACACGTCTGTTATATTATAGGACATGGTTAACCACCATATTATCACCACATTATTACCATGTAACAGCTTTTCCTCTTCCTTACCCTTTTAAAAGCGCAACACATTATGTTTACACGGAGTACATTTTAATTTGGCAACTTTTTTCACAACCAAAATGATTTTTTACTTCAGTAAAATTTAAGTAAAGCAACGGGACCTTTACTGGAGCAAAATTTACTCTTTCCAACCCTGATTAATTTAAGTTACAGCAGTTTCTGTAACTCCGATTAAACTAAATTTACTAGAGCTGTTTGACTAATGGCTAACCATACTTACATGGGCTCGAGGGTTTCAGACAGCCATGTTTTCAAGGCATCGAGGTTTTCAATGATCATCTTAGATCCAAAGGAGCTTTCTCTCAACCACCGCCACAGTTAAAGCTAGTCGGGGCTGATGCTGTTTATCTGTGTAAAAGGACAGCTGACATTAGCTGGTGAAACTAGCAGCTTCAGTGGTCTTCAGTGGACAGACTGTGATACTAAACGTGACGTTAGCTTGGCTGCCGCGTTAAAGCAGCGTAACGTTAGCTAGACTAGCACACGTCTTTCCAGGCCCCGAGCGTGCTGCACAATCCCGCCACCCTTCTGCTGTTTATTATCGAAACGCCGGTGGTGGAGGGAGGTCTGTTGCCTCTCAACGCTGAAGCTGCTAACTCTGAAGTTTACAAGCGATTTCAATTCGATGAATTAAATAGCATCCGCGCTTAAATTGCTACTTCGTCTCCTCTCACTAGTGGTTACTATGCCATGAATACTATTTACTTCCGGTTGAATTCTCGTTGGAAAAATTCTCGAAAGATCGCGAGAGTGCAACTCTGAAAGCAGTGTCCATCACTGCCGCGTTATCGATGTAAAAAGTGCGACATTTCTGCTCGTTTGTGTTTTGTTTTCAGTGTCTCCCAAAAGAAAGAAATGTATTATTATTCCAAGCTCAGATTCCTTGCCTGTGGTTCATTTTTAGAACATAGACAATAACAAATTTCCACTTACTTCACTCTGCACCCCCTCCCCCCCTGCATATTCTAAGTGGTCCCTATATCTAGTGGACATGTGGTCCACTAGATTCGTGGGTAGGTGCTGTGTCCCTTCACTCTCTTCTCCTCCTCCATGCTCTACTATGTGTGGAGTGATGGGGGTGTGTTTGTGCTTCGTCCTTCTGCTCCTGCTTTTTCCACACAAGGTCCCAACATTGTTAGACTACAAGCACCTACACCTGTCCGCTACAATATCCACACACATTTATCCCTTCAGTACAGGAAGGCTAAAACTTTCTAATTAGAGTCTGACAGTTTGAAAATGAGGAGACTGGCTATAAGATGGCTGTGACACAGTTGCTAACAAGGGAAGAAATTTGGATAAAAATGGTGGACCGGAATGCCCTCCTTCCCCGAGCATCGAGACACACCACATTGCTCCCTGTGTCGCACAACCACGGCCAAGACAAATGGCGTTTAGCCTTGTGCAAGACATCACGTCTGATTTTGTGCTTTTCATCTTTGATGCCATATAGAAATTGATCCACATCAGTAAATATACGCCGATCTAAGTCAAAGGAGTTTGCAAAGAAAAGCGTCTGGACTTCTTTGAGTTGCTTGAAGACGTTTCACCTCTCATCCGAGAAGCTTCTTCAGTTCTAAGGTCAAATGGCCGAGAGTCCTGGTTCACCCGAAAGACAAAACTCCAAAACACAGACTGAACAACGTGGTGTATGCTGTACAGTGCAGTGAGGAATGCCCAGACCTCTACATTGGAGAGACCAAACAGCCACTTCACAAGCGCATGGCACAACATAGAAGAGCCACCTCCACAGGACAAGACTCAGCAGTCCACCTGCATCTTAAGGATAAAGGTCACTCTTTCGAGGATGCCAATGTTCACATATTGGACAGAGAGGACAGATGGTTTGAAAGAGGAGTGAAAGAGGCCATCTATGTCCACTGTGAGCGACCATCTTTGAACAGAGGCGGTGGTTTACGACACCAACTGTCTGCCATCTATAATCCAGTTTTGAGTTCCCTCCCCAGACGCCTTAACGCCCACTCACATCCTGGGCCATCTGACCTCAGGAAATCACATGATAGGGTGGGGCCAGGTTTCACAATGAGCTCACCCGAAACCCTGGCTGATTAGGTCCCACACCCGCTTTCACACCTTGGCGCATGTGATTAGAGGATCACCAGGGGGTCCTTTGTCCCTCTTTGGGGGGATACTCCCACTGGGTTTAAATCTGGGACTCTCGGCCATTTGACCTTAGAACTGAAGAAGCTTCTCGGATGAGAGGTGAAACGTCTTCAAGCAACTCAAAGAAGTCCAGACGCTTTTCTTTGCAAACTCCTTTGACTACGATGACCTGGATGACTGAGAACCTTCACAGACATACGCCGATCTAAGTTATCTTCCAGATCTTAGATGGACAGGAACATACAGTATACAGGCATCAGAGCCAAGACATACATACTGTGCTACATATTTAGCAAAATGTCCCTCGTGACATAGCCACACACAAATAAGTTGTTTAATGGAGCTGAGTGGTAGAGTGACAGGAAGCTGATTAGTTTATTTTCAGTTCAATTCAAAGAGGTAAACATTAATCAGGATCAAAAACCTTGCTTACTTGTTCAAGATTAACATGTTTTGTTTCCAGGTCATTTACTAACAATAAGAAATTCTAGATTTCAATCAAAGCATTCATTTTAATCTGTTATTCAAAATCAGTATTTCTAAATCTACTAGCTCATGCAAGGGCCTGTTTCACAAACCTGCAAACCTCAGCTGAAAGATTTATAAGAAATAATCTTAAATGATTCAATAACATGCTTTATAGTCTAAGCTGTGCCAGTTTACATGTGTGACGGAAATGATTCAGGTTTATTTCGCTGTAATTACATTATATAACTATATTACCCATTTACACCACATTCAACTTGAAAACCTGATTTTCACATGGAGATAGAATGCAAGTAAACAAATAATCTGATATTCTAATCTGTTTTCCACTTTTTTTTTATAACAGTCAGTTTTAAAATGCATGCATGCAATAGTAATTTGATTAAAGACTTTGATTAAAAAAAGCTTGCAAATACTAGTGGATGTCACAGAAACAAATGATTTTGGTCAGTACTTTCAATTTAGGGCAGCTGTTTGGTTGGGTGGTGGCCTAAAAAAATTGTAAAACACTAAATGTGTGCAAACATGAATACATGGGTGTAGTATATAGAGTCATATGAGGAGTCTAGTTATTAGTCATATCAGTCATTCAATGCGAACTAGCAGCTTTTACATGTTCTTTAAAAACTGCAGTGAAAAAGCTCCATTTAATCATTTCTTGTTTTGTTTCTACAAAATAAAAGATGAAACCCTGAAGTGCCTGTATATTAAAATATTGCCCAAAACAACAACACGGTTTATTGTAATAAATCATTTTATTGTTTCCCAGTTTCACTGGAACTACAAAACAAACAAAAATACAGAGGCAAAAAAGCAGATAAAAATTAAAGTGTTTTTTCTTCATTGCCAACCAGTGAGATTCTTCACGCTGACGCATGCAACCAACTTGCCTCTCTCCTTTCCAACAAACTGTACTGTAACATACCTTTTTCCATCTCTAAAACAAGCAAAAACAACAAATACCAACAATAAAACATATGCTAGTGAGTACTTTCTCACAAATAGCAAACAAACCCAAAATTCTAACCACATTCTTTGATCCAAACACTGAAAAAACATATGCAGTGGATTGGTTAATGGAAAATGCGTACTTTCATTCATTGCTTGTAGCTCATGAGTGGTTCAACTAGTTGCCATGTTTTAAAAAAACGTAATGTATTTTAAACCATTTCTTGTCTGTACTTCAGAGATATACAGTACACAGATTAAAGTCATGTAATGCCTTTTCGGTAAATGAATGCACTTATTCACTAGAAAGGAAAGCAAAAAAAAAGGACGCTAGTTTAAAGGGAAAAAAATTAACAAAATTTGGTTCATATAACAATCTTTGAGTAAAGCTTGTTATAAACAGCTAAGCTCATTTTCAGTACATTCACAGCTGCCCTAGCTCAAACTCAGAGGAAACAGAATGTCTACATGCATTAATATTCGTACCCACATCACATGCATACATGCACAATAGTGTAAGAGGCTCGAGTCAGAATATGTAGAGATTTTTATAGAGATTTAATTTAAGTTTAAATTTTTCCATATTTAACTGAATCATGAAAGTAGTAACAATTAAAAAAGCAATAAAATGTGGATTTTCACTAAGTCTAAATGTTATTCTTACAGTTCATATTTGTTTGGATTTGTGTCCTAGTCACTAATGAACACATTTCATTCCTGAGTAAACCTCAGTCTCAGCTCAGAATATAAAATATAGGAGTGGGGAGTGTGCCTAAAAGCAAAGTGTTTAAAAACTTCCAACAGTACAGCGGACCTCATGGAGAAGAGAGTGCGTCCACTTCCCGGTCGATGAACTGCAGGTGGATGGGGGCACCAGGGCAAAGCAGGCCGTGGGTTTTGGCTTTGACATCGGCAGTGAGAGGAGAAAGGCAGATGTGGAACTTCTGAATGAGCTGCACAGCGAGCAAAAAGACAAAAAACAGACATCAAAGTTAGCTTATTTTATTAGTCACATTATCCATGAGCACACTTTTATGTAGAACCATGAAAATAAGAGGATAATCATTTTAAAAAATAAATAAAAAAAACAAACAGGGAATATGAGGTGTGTGATATAGAGAAGTGAAGGATGAATCATCTTTCGACAAACTCCTCAGTAGTTCTGAGGAAGCGGAGGCCAGACTAAATGATATTGCATTTTTTGTGCTCAATGATGATTCAAATTTTCCACAAGTGTCTTGACAAAGCTTTGCATTATTCTGATTTTGCATCAGAAATTACTGTTTGTGTTCAGACTGTCTCAAGACACTTGGAAAATACAATATGGAGCAACAGTATGATACATTAAATATTGGCAGTTTGGTTTCATTTCCCCCTGTGCTGTTGTCACAGCACAAGCCTGAGAGCAAGAGAGAAATGCTAAAGACAGCTGGGTTTCTGTAGGTTTAAATAAATATATAAAATGGCATTTAAGATATTTCCATGGCCTTAAAAGCAAAAAAACTAAAATAAATAAATAAAATGTGCAACATATTTATTACTTTCAACAAGCGTAACCAAGCATTTAATGTAGTGTTTTTCCATATCCATCCATATTGTACTTACCAATTAAATTAACATTATTTTACAAAAATATATTTTTTTATTATTACAGAAGACAATACACAAGCTCACATGCAACATGCTAGCTAGGTGTGCTCAGGTAAGGTGTGTGTGTTTTGTTATAGGTTGCAGTACACATCTTTTCCCACTCAAAAAAATTAAAAGCAAGCATTAAGGCCCAACAAATAGTCTTTGAAATCTTTTTGTATCCCAGACTTTTTAAAACCTTTCTGAGGACCCTGGACATTTTTTAAATGAAAGTGTAGCACCACAAGCAGAGTAATCTCTTACCCTTATGAGCGCTAAATGCATCTCCAACTCTGCAATTCTCCTCCCAATGCAGCTCCTGATGCCATAGCCAAAGGGAATGGAGCCAAAGTTGTCGACACGATCTGTGGTATCTTTTCGTATCCAGCGATCTGGTTGAAAGTCTAAAGGCTCAGAAAAGTTCTCTTCTTCCAGAGATGTGGAGTAGTGGCACAGGGCCAACTGAGTCTATTAAAAAGGAGAGAGAGAGAGAGAGAAAGGGGAAGAATGTTGGTTGTGTAATGAAAACAGCTGGGCTATTGTACATGGGTCTATACATGAGGGAGGAACAGAGAAATGCCTGAGTAATGGGGTATCATGTTACATCTGGTTTGACTATAATGTTTTAGCCAATTCTTATTGTCACACTTTCTTGTGCCCATGTGAGCTGTGGAAATGTGACCATCACACTTACTCCTTTGGGGATGAAATATCCACCAACTACCAAGTCATCCTGGGTAATCCGTCCATTGCCTGGAAGAACTGGAAACAGCCTGATGACAGGGTGGGACATACAAAGATTGTTATTCACACAAAGACTGGTGTACATTGGTATTATAGCAATCTTTTCAAAGTCTTAATCTAGGATAAACATAATACATACTGACCTGAGAGTCTCTTTGACCAGCCCTCTGATGAGCGGCAGGTTAGAGACATCCTCGGCTGTGGCGACTGCTCCAGGTTCCAGAGTTTTTTTAATTTCTGTATGGATTTGCTGCTGTACGTGAGGGTGTCGTGCTAACAGGTAACAGGCCCATGACAGGGTAAAGGATGTCTAGAACGGAAAAAGGTCAATTTAATTTCAAAAATATGCTTACACATTGAGCATTTCATGAATATTGTACTAGTGTTTTTATTTTGGGTTTTTGTATTTTTGGCTATATTGTTTCTTTCCTTGATGCTCTGCAGCAGAGTTGACTGCAGTGCAAGCTGATATAAGAGTTTCTATAATGTTGCGTAAGTGCAGAGAAGCAGCAAGGGAATCGGAGGGAGAAGCGGCCCAATTCCAAATGCTGGGCAAATGCTCAAGATCCCTCTACCAGCTGCACTCCCAACAATTTTCTCCCGTGTCTTACACCACTCACCCATCTGATCCATTCTTATCCCACTGTACCTTGATTAAATGACCTCAATTGGCATTATAGTAAGGCGTTTCAAACAATTGCAGCAAGAAAAATGAAAATGTGACTGAGATTATTATCAGATTGCACAAACAGAAATCCAATCCAAACAAGTTTAGCCTTGCACTATTTTTAACATTTCCATTGTGTTCTTGGCCAATCCTTCTGTTCATCTCACATCACAATGGGCTCCTTCTGCTAACGCTTTCCAGACTTCTTGCATTTTCACTTTAGCAATTTTTTTTCCTCCAGTTCATCCTTTATTGCCAAATCACTCTAATTACTCATGAGTTATCTGATCAGTTGGCCCTACTTCCTGTTTCCGACTTGTATCCACTGACATTTTATTTTAGTGAGCTGGGCAGTTGACCAAATGATATGAAAATGTCATGCGTCATTTTTCCTAAATTTACATCTTCTCATTTGTTTAATGAGGGTCTTCCTTGTTGATCCAGCCCACTCCGTCTCCATCCACCCCCAGTGCATTTCTGTGCTCAGCCCTGGTTTTGTCATGACTCTAAAGGCCAATCTAAGGTTAGTGTCTCCCTGTGGACCAACTAATATACCCTCCTTATATACCCTGCCATTCTTTTTCGTTGTTGTTCCTTTCCACTGCTCTTGCATTCTCCCCTCCCTCTCTGTCAGGACCCTCTTTCCATGCAACCAACATGCTCTTAATCAGCCCCAGCTGGCACAGACACTGGCAACTCCTCAGATGCAGCCTGAGAGGAATCATATGACAAAGGCTCCTCCAAGCAAAGTTTTCAAAAGGCTGAGGCCTCTCCCCCATCCATTCCCTCCATCTTCCCCTTATTTTCCAACATCCATCTCACACCCTGCTCCCTTGTCTTCCTCAGTATTATGCCATCCACCCCATCCTCCCCCCTTACTTCCACCCAGCCCCTTATTCTCCCCCCTGGTCTCACCTCTGCCCACTCTGTGCTATAACTCTGGCTGTGGCTAATGTGACTAGACAGCTCTTGTGTGTACCAACTAAAGGCAAAATGCACCATGGGGTCAGGTAATGGCTCAGCTTAGTGCACCCCCTACCAGGACATGCCTGATTCAACAAGTTCACCAAAACACACACACACCCTTTTATCCCGTGGCCCCAAGTTCCACACAAAACACTCTACCCCGTTATTCTTATTAATATGACAGGACCCCAAACAAATTAGGCAATAACTAGGAACATGTGCACGAGGCGCGTATACAGTTGCAAATGCATGTACACCAACACTACTACAGCGAGGTGGAAAATCAGTGGAAAATCCCTCCTTCCTGTGTCCCAACTTCTGTATTCTTTAGCCTGCCAATAAAAGATTAATGTTACCCCCCCACAGTGGTCCATGGATGACATTAAACCCAAACCTTAATTATTTGCAAGTGCATACAACAAGTTCTAATGTTGAAACATGAACACGCAACACAGATGTCTGCCTTAGTTATAAAAAAAAGAAAAAGACAAAAGGCCCCCTGTGCTGACTGAACAGACACAGACAAATGACAAGAAACTAAATCTGAGTGAGAACGAGTTTGTCAGTGGGAAACTGTGTAACCCCCGATACACTACTCTGACCTGACGCTGGCACAGCTTCACAGGCATGGACACGGCGCCAGAAACCCAACCTTTGAAACTCAACACTGACTCTGACACTCACACACACACACACACACACACACACACACACACACACACACGTGCAACTCCCAACCCCTCCGCCTCATCCTGAAGCCACACTCACTGCATCTTCGTATACATCGAACCCTTCTCTGCACGGTGTTCATCACAACACAGACACACACGCACCGTGTCGACCCCAGCCAGCAGCATCTCTGTTACATTAGCGTAGATCTCCTCGACGCTCATCTCCCTGGTAACGAGCATGTGTGTGAGCAGTCCCCCCTTCACCTCCTCTCCCCGCTCCAGCTGGGCCTTGATCTCCGAGAACCTCTTATCAACGTGAACAATGCCTGGGATTAATGAGGGATAGAGAAGGTGATATGAATGAAAAAAAATGAGGGTCGTTGTGAAGGAAGGTAGTGAAGGGAAAACAAGAGAAAAAGGAGTAGGTTATGTAAGAGATGGACCTACATACTCTCACTATCCAATGGTACAGCAGTGGAGATTTAAATGCAAATCAACATCAACATTCCCTTCTATTGAGCACTACCGGTTTCAAGCTCTACTACTTGGCGTTTTAATAAAGAAAGCATTAGCCAAATGGGAAAGCTAAAAAAAAACAAGATCTTTCTAAAAGTTCTGGCATGAAGGCAGAACTTGATTAACAGCCTTTGTGGTCACTCACTAAAAAGAAATTGAAGTCTTAGACAAGAGTACCACAAGTCTTAGCATAAATTAGGCCTGGATATACTTAGGAAATCTCTCCTTCCTGTGTTCCAGTATCCTTTTTTTGTAGTAAGAAATTACTGGCTTACCATCTTCTGGACTAAAGCACTGTCCAGGCAGTTCAGCAGAGCATACAAGTATGAAACTAAACTGCGTCTTCTTTGATCACAATTTCAAGCTGTAAACCACTTACTGAATTTGAAAAGACCATCCCAGGACAGACAGAACTCCTCCCATGGTTTGGGGATGATGGGTCGGAGCCACTTGGGGATAGCTCCAGCATACATGGTCATCTTGAAGGAGCTGAACATGAGGTTCAGTGCAGCGATGTAGTCCTGGGTTTTCTGGGGAATGTTATTTTCCAAACATCCTAGTCTGCATTCGTACAAAATAGCGGCCACGCCTGTAAAAACGAAGGTAAGGGAGAGGGAATGTTACCAATCTAAGACGTTTAACACTGGCATCCATCAGTGGCTTGACTTTTCAGCACATGGCCACTTTAATAACTTTCTATGGAAAATTGGTGACTAAATTTTAGAGAAGTGAATAACGTGGTTCATAGATTTCTCCCTTGGTTACCTCTTCGTAGCCATTTTTCTGTTATTTCAGTTGGTCTCATTGATTTTCTTTCCTGCCATCTATGCTTCACCTGCACTGACGCACTTATAAATCCTTTTTGACCAAGTGGTATTTGCTTCACAGCCAATAATCTACAGACTTGGTACCAACCTTCCATGGCATATTTGAAGAAGAGGTCATTCACATTGAGGACAGTTGCTCTGTCTGGCTGCTGGGTGCGCAGACTGTAGACCCTCTGGATGAGGTCGTCCACCACGCTGTTTACATCATCAGAGAAGACTGCGACATCACGGGGTCGCATGATGAGCTGCCTGAGCACGCTCCGCATCTTCAGCCAGTCTTCTCCCTCACTGGAAAACAAGATACAAAATGATTGTTAAAATTCCCTTGTATTCATTTATTTTGAGTCATTCAGAGACATATAGGGGGAAATAATTCTCATTTTGAATATTAAAGGATGTTGCTGTTGGAAAAACTGCAAGTTCTGATGCTTTTTGGATGCTAAAATGGACTACTGAGTAGTAAAGGGAAGTGAAACGATCATGGACATTTAGGAGATACGTTAAGTGACAGGTTATGGAAATCTGATCAACACATCTGCTCGGATCAATGTATTATTTCCTGAGGTTGTCAAATTCATAGTTTGAACACTGAAAGGGACTCACGCTGAGATGAGCCCAGTGGCCCGTCCTCTCATGTCTCTGTACTCCTTCCAGGAATCCATGTTAGCCCTCTGAGGGGCCACCCCCTCTGCCCTCAGCACCTGAGCCACCATGTCACGATCTGCAATGGAGACCACCATCTGGGGCCCAAAACGAGACTTGAAGATCTTTCCATACTTCTTCCGGTGCTCCAACTAGAAAGCAACAGTGACAATCAATTTTTTTAGAGGTATTTTTAAATTACTTTACTAATAAATTTCAGCACTGAATTTATTTTACTGCTGTCATGTCATAACGGAGTCATGAGTACGTCCTTATTTGTTGTTCTGATTATTTTAAAGACCTTTTATGTATAATACTGTTACAGTTAAGTAGTTTTGTGTGGCAGTGGCACACACAAAACTGGGATAGGGTCCACTCGGTCTGGTAGAGCTGCTCCCTAACAATGGCATCGTCTAAATCCTAGTTTAGATGGCAACAAAGAAACGTGTTTGTGGTCAAGAGTGTAGCAGCACGATTCAAATAATTAAAAAACAAAACTAAGTTGCAGATGCTATTGAAGAAGACTGCTAGTATTCCAGTGTTCACATCAACTTAAAACATGTTTTAATGATCTAAGTTTATAAATGATTACGCAACCTCAAGCATATTTCACTACCAACAATTAACCTAGAAAGACACCTTAAAAATGACGATCCTTTTGTACTCGTCGCCATGGATTTTGTCACGCTGGCAGACGCTTATTGTGCCCAATTTGCATACGTTTCTTCACCTTTAAATCTAAAATTAGCTGCGACCAAAGGCTCCGTAACAACTGCATATGCTGCATCCGAAAGACGACACTTAATTAAGATTTCATTTATGCTGCCGCAGTTATGCCGTTTGCGGAGGTATTCTGTCCACGGACAGCGCACGGAGAGGGGTTTCGAACAAACGTAAACATGCTCCCCTGACCTCCAAAATCACAGCTGCCCGGCGCTGGACGTGGAGGACGCCGTGCCTCGGTTGGTTGGTTGATAAGTGGGCTGAATGGGGAATGAGAGTAACGCGAGTATAATAATAATAATGATGATGATGATGATGATGATGATGATGATGATAATAATAATAATAATAATAATAATAATACTAATAATAATCATTAAATAAAAGCAAAGTAAAAACTAAATTCAGCATGAAAAGTACGTACAGTGGATTTTCACGTTTAATTATTTTTTACACTCGGTTTCACTTCAGCTCTTTGTGAGTTAAAACTATCCCATCACTTTTCTCTGGGTCAGGCCGATGGACCGACCGGTCGTGCCAGACTGCCCCCATCTGCTGGCAAAGTCTCTCTTAAGGTAGACGGACAGTCTGAAGCTGCCCACGGACTGCCAATGGAATGCCAGCGCGCTTTCACTCGCGACCACGACTGAACCATAATTTACCCCCGATTATTTCAACCAAATGGGGGGCAAATTATGGTTGGCGGTAATGTGGGGGCAGGTTAGCTCATCACAGCTCAGTAGGACGATTACAAAACTCTCGCCTTGTACCGGAAGGTCGACCAGTGACCGGACTCCTGGTGCGCTTTTAAGCTACAGTGCCATTTTACGCATAGGTGACAAATTTGGCTGAGCACTGAGAATACGAGGCTAAGACATTTTTTATTTATTTTTTTAACCTATTAAAAAAGAACAAAATGAAGCATGAATATTGAGCACCATTACCTGAATTTCATGGATTCTGCCAAACCCGTCCTTCCAAAAGAACTCGATCAAGTTGGACAGGGTGTTCGGTCCGGGCATGTCGTTCAGGGTCTTGATTTGAGTTTTCTCGCTGACCTCCTCCGGTTTGATCATCCTGTTGGGCATGGTCTCTTCTTCTGTTGCAGAGATCCCCAAAGCCTCGCTGGCTGCTGACTTGTGTAAGGAGCGCACAACGTAGAACAGCTGCTTATTCAACTGGTCGCTCTGAAAGTTCTTCCAACATATCTTCGTGAAATTATTCAAGACTGCCATTGTTGAGATGTTTTTTTTTTCCGCCTTTGCGTAACCGAGAACTATGTGTGATGAAAACTTTTGCAAAGTCTCTTTTTTAACTTCACATCTGCAGAAAATGTATGCTCCTGTCTCGTGCAAACACAACACTCCCTGTGTGGCAGTGAAATGTTAGATAGAGACCGTATCGTGGATCGCTTTTAAATAGTTGCTTGTACAACCTCAGGAGAAGAGGATTGGACGATCGCCTCAAAAGAAGGGAGGGATAACTCTTTATTCGGAAATGGGCGCAGTACAACGTGCTAAAAGTTCGTTACATCACACCAATCAATCATCCTCTGTGACTGCGCACACCGCCTCCCCTCCCAGCGCAAGAGTGTGCGCGTCGCTCAGCCCCCCACACACACACACACGTAAAATAATGTGATAGAAGCCACATGATTGCAGAAAATTCGTCTCAAATAAAGACTAAATCTCACGTACTGCTGATGTAAGCGCATTTGAGAGAGCCCCACAAATCATCAGCTGTTTACAAAAGTGTAAGCGCTTTGTGTTCAAGTCCAAAAGTTGTATTTAAAACAAAGAAAAATATGAGAAACTTTATATAACTTTGTGCAGACAGATTGCAAAAGTTGGACTTTACAGAGGCATGAGATTTATAGGTGTTTTTGCATTTGAAACCTTACAGAGAACACAAATGGTATATGAGTGCCAGGTGGCACTTGAGCAAATGGAAATAAAACGTTTACTTGGGTTACATTTTGAGCATTGATCTTATTCCCTGTAGTGTTTACACCCTAAATTGTCACAGCTTTGAACATTTGATTAGTACTCTGAGAAATTAAATGTTTAAAAACTTAGGAGCAACACTTATTTATGCACTGTCCCTGCAATCACACGAGTTTCAGAATGAAGGACATAAATCTGGAGGCTTCGTATCTTGACCTTGTCTACGTGTGTGATTAATGTACAACAGTCAGATGGCCCATCCT
The DNA here is from genome assembly GCF_013358895.1 of Oreochromis aureus. Taxonomy (NCBI): domain Eukaryota; kingdom Metazoa; phylum Chordata; class Actinopteri; order Cichliformes; family Cichlidae; genus Oreochromis; species Oreochromis aureus. The sequence continues at coordinate 16,099,568 of NC_052942.1, read as the reverse complement.
CAGTTTTCTCAAGGGACACGTGGATTCCATTCTATCTAATTACTTTTCACTCTCTCCAAGCCAATAAGCCTTGGGTCAGTGGAGGTCACAAAACAGCGATTAAGACCATGCCAAAAACACAGCCATTCAAGGCACACGTGTCCTGTGCTCCAGCAGAGGTTGGGTGGGCAGAGGTGGATATTTTCTCACAGTCGCTCCTTTCGCAGCTTAGACAAGGCATCAGGCGCTAGATGTTCTTTTTGGAATATCTTCAAGTCACCAACAAAGAAAGAATTACCCCCTCCTCTCCATGCCTGGCTTTTATCCAAACTGAGTTTTTTTTAATTCCCTTTATTCATTCACAGAAGAAATCCTGGGGACATTGCTACACAATCATGAGTTAGTCAGATTAAATAATGTCTTCTGTAGCAAGTGGGTGCTATCGTGACCATTAATTGTTTTCAGAAGAGTATTCACTGGATTTCTTTAGGTTTACTAACTGATTTTGCATATTGTCCCGCTCCGTTTTGTACCAGCTTTGTCTGCTGTACAACACTGTGTATATTACTGCTAGTCTAAGGAGAATAAAAGTCCAAAAATATTCATTTTACAAAACATATTTAATATCATTTTACAGAAGAAACTGACATAAAACATATCAGTGTGTTTGGCTCTCAGGAGCAGCTTTATACACATTCTAGTTAACTTTACAAAAAGCTATGCTGTTAAACAGCATATGAGAGTTAGCTATAAAATAACAAACGTGTCCTCACGCAGGTCAAAGCAGCATTAGTCTAATTTTTTACCATTAGATAACCTGTCTTATCCAACAGTAAATAAGATGGTTTATTCATTTAGATGCCAAAAGACTAAGAGCTGATCTTTTGCTGCTTACAAAGCTAATATGATTTATACGTCATATGTAAGTAGCCATCAACTCTCATCCAATTTACAGACATTGAAAAGCTTTACCACTTAGTGACAGATTATCTCCGATCATTGCTCCATTCAGACGCGATGGTGTTCAGCTGAGCTTCAAACCTGCTCTTCAATCCATACGTTTGCCCCCCAGTTTTGTCTTACTGTTCCATTACAGCACAGAACGTTTTTAGGTATCAAGGTGTCAAGCACGTAGATCTACTTTCTGAAGCGCTTGAACAGTGGATGAACGCTCTTGCTCGCTGCAAGGGCTTTGCTGCTTCTGCTCTGATATTCCATGTAGATGGTGTCATCTGCTCCGGACATGGAGCTCATGGTGCCGGTTCGCCTTGAGAACTGATCAGGAAACAGAGAGAAAGAAGAAGTGAGAGTAATGAAATGTACAAAATATGCAAGTTACCACCAGCAGGGTTGGGGAGCACAGAGTAACTCATGACATAGTGCAAAAAAAAAAAAAAAAAAGAAAATTAAAAAGATATTATAGTACAGCAAATCGGTGACCATTAAAGCATTACAATAGAAAACAATACTTGTTTAGGGAAGAGGGGGTGGTGAACTTTCATTAACCTTCATTTGGTAGGCACATAAGGAGTGATTTAGAAGTGACTCTGCAGTGTCAATATTTTGTTGACCCTCCAAACATCCTTTCTCTACAAATGTCTTAACAGCTGGTGAAAGTCCTCACCTGAGGTCGTGCGCCCACCTCCCCTGCCACCACCTCCTCCTCGGCATCCATGTCAGAAGCAGCGAGGACCTTCTGAAGCAGCTGCTGTTGCTCATCTCTGGTGGAGAACATCAAGTCCTCTTCCTCCATACCTGCCAACTTTGTGATTACCTATCACAGAGGAGGAAGATCACCACTTAGAAATCCTATTTGCACATGAACAAGAATGAAAGGTGTCTCATGAATGAAATAAACATCATTAACACGGGTGGGGGGGGTGTAATAACAGTTAAGGGACTGATTTTCAACTTTACTGTGAACCTTTCAGCTGCTGTAAGACTTTGCAGGCATTTTTCTTATCCAAATACAGTTCATTGAATGTGCCTCTAAAGCCAGAGAAGTTGTCTTTTCTTTCTTTGTTTTGTCCCTGTAAACAAACCTACTCTTGACTGCTCCCAGAATTGCTTTAAGGTCTTGGTTTTCAGTGTGTGTCTTGGAATTCTTCTCACAACATACACTACCAGACAGACAGGAAACAATGAAACCAAATTCTTTAAAATATGTAACATCAGGCTCAAACTTGTTTGGGCAAATTATAATCGAAAACTGCTACTATGAAAAAACAAAATGAAACTGGGACATTCAGATTTTGTTCCAAAAGTCAAAAATCTTCTTATAAGTGTAACTCTACTATAGTCAAATGAGATTTTTCACAATACACATAACCCAGTCAGATAGCAGTTTACATCCATTTTGTTCAGACTAAACCATGATATCATGATTTTGTCTCCTTAAATTGGATAAGCAGGAGAAAATAGATGGATAAGGGGATATTTGTGCCAAAGTTTGTCAAAATGGTCAAAATATGATCCACGAAATGTTTAGCAAATGTGTTTTCTGGCGCCACACAAATTATGTTAACCACAAAATTCTAATGAATTGTTACGGGAAACTTAAAAATTTCTTTGAGATGTTCAAGAGACAGGGATGGACATACTCTAATGGACCCTCTCACAATCGGGTGGCTTTTGTTTTGTCAGGCACAGCAGCTTTTTAGAAAACATCATGATTCATTCAATGATTATATATTTTTTAGCCGCCATTTATGAATGCCCTTCCCCATAAACCCCAGGTCTTTGAAGGCCATGGCTTAAGAGGATAGAGAAGAGTGATCACTGAAGAAGGTTTTAGTAGGTTAAGTCTTTCATTGAGATGGGTAAAATCAAATTACAGGGACTTAACCACTTAACTACTTATTCGTGAGAGCTGTAGTTTTGAATATGCTTGGTCAAAGAATTCAAATTGATATCACGTTATGGAAATAAAATCCAAAGCTTAATATATTTCAGAAACAGCTGCACTCACTAGATTCAGGAATCGGGTTTTTAAAATTTAAGTGAAATAAACATTTACCAGCTGTGAGCGCTCATCCTCGCTGTAAACTATCTTTCAAGCTATAACAGTAAACTTCAACAGGTATGGATCATGACCTCCATGAAAAAAAATGTGCACTATGACCATGGTATAATTAATGATGCACAAATCATATGAGACCGTGTTGAGAAGTTAACAGCACACCTTAAAGCTGTATCCCTGGTCCACGAGAAACCTCTGCCTCTTGGTGGAGTAAGCCATTTCCTGGGTATCCTGGGAGACTAGTGAATAGAAGTATGCATTGTACTCCTCTGCCACCATTCCTAAAAGGGCAGACAGGGACACTGAAATAAGTGATTTTGCTCACAGACACCGGAAGACAAAACGGTTAGATCAGCAAACAGACCTTTTTTGGCTCTTAAGACTCTCCCAAGCCTCTGGGCCTCCTGTCTGCGTGATCCACCATGGGACGAGATCTGGATCAGCACATTGGCTTCTGGCAAGTCAAACGAAGTGTCTCCAACCTGCAGAAGAATTCGCAAACATGCAATATCACCACTCTGTCACAGTACCAGCATGCATTTACTGTGTAATAAAAGGCAAAATCAAAGTGAGATTTCTCTCACACAAAGACCAAATGCAATGTGAATTATGTGTCAAAATACTTTTTGTAGCTATTGTTCATACATATCAGATGGAGAGAAGATTACTGATTATTGCCTTACTCAGGTAATTACTTCCAAATATTTATACGATTGGTTTTAAAAATTGGCAAAATGTTTCGAAAAACCGATTTTCTAATTTTTTCAATTTTTCTATGAGCCATGTGCTCGCAGAAAGACAGTTAATCCCCTGAAGCTCAAGCACACTTGGCTTATGCAGCAGGACTATAATTCCAAACACACGAGCAGGTCCACCTCTGAGTGGGTCAAACAAACAAAAAAACAAAATGAAGATTTTAAAGTGGCCTAGTCAAAATCCAAACCGGAATCCGATTGAGATGCTTTGGCAAGACCTTAAACAGGCCATTCATACTCAAAAACCCTCCAGTGTGACTGAATTAAAACAATTCTGCAAAGAAGAGTGGGACAAAATCCTCCATGTGAAATACTCATTGCCAGTTATCGCCAATGCTTAATTGCAAGTTTTGGTGCCAAGGGTGGCACAACCAGTTATTAGGTTTAGGGGGTAATTACCTTGCCCTGTTTAAAAAAGTAAGATAGTTTTCCTTCCTTTAATAAATGAAATCATAATTCAAAAACTTCAAAAAGTCAAGTAACTTTTATCTGATATTAAAATTTGCTTGATAATCTGAAACATGTAAGAAACCAGGAAGGGGGCCAATGCTTTTGCACAGCCCTGTAGACTGACTGGTTTACCTTTGAGATGAAAATGGTGTTGATCTTGGGGTTGTGTTTGAAGTTCTGTAAAATCTGCATTCGCTCCCCCTGAGAGGTCGGACCGTAGATGTAAGGCCTTGGGGAGAAAGTGAAAATTTGTTAAACAATTACAACCTGAAACACAGAAGGAGCTTCTCTTTTTGCCAGTAACTTACTTGTTGAGACGAATGGCATATTCCTTCAAGGCAAACACGTTATCAGCAAACACAATGATTTTGTCATTCCGTCGCTCATGGAAGCGAATGAGAAACTGGCAAGCACGGAACTTATTGGGATTCATCGTGTAAAGCAGGATCCGCTTCTTCGTCTTGATAGCAACGTACTCTCTGTAAAACTCCGGAGACATCGGGCACCACACCTGAAGAACAGACATGCCGGTCATATTGACGATGATACTCAAAGCATACTGTAACATGAATACAGTTAAAAGGCTTTACTTTTACATGTGAAGCTGCCTTAAAACATTTTGTTTTGAATTTGACAAGTGCAGGATTCAGTGCACGCTAATCAACAGTGACATCTGACATCACTCAATGTGCAGGGGAATAGATTGGCAAATTTGCACATCTTAAGCACATCATAAAGCTGCAATATAATTAAATACGAAAAAGACACTGTTGTTACCATCTTAAATTGAACTTTACCAGAAATAATAGTTTTATTAGTTTGTATGATGAAATGATTTATTCATTACTTTAGATTTTATTGCTTTATTAGTTACATAATGATAATTAAAATGAATTTTGAATTACATCGGCCAGTTCTAAAAGATCATCAGTGTAAGCCTTCTGACACGAGACCAGAACCACAATGTATATGTCCATAACATCGTATTACGGATTCATCTATAAAGTGTACGCAGAAAAAAAAAGCTGTTTATTTATTACATCTATTTTATAATCTAATATCTTATTTCTATTGTTATATTGCAAGACTCACCTCTGCACACTGGACTTTAGCAATGTAGCCATTGTTCTGCAGTTCCATCCAGTTGGCCTCGTATAGCTTAGGCCCAATTAGGAAATTGAGGTCCACAATCTTATCATCCTCTCTGACCAATGTGGCAGTGAGCCCAAGTTTGCAATGGGCCTGGACTATAGTCAGGACACGACGAAACATCCTTGCTACAGGCAAAGAAAGTTTTAAGTTAGGATGGAGACTAATCGCACCAAAATATTCTGTCTGGTTCACTGCATGTAAAAGAAATACTAATAAATATACGGATATATTTAGGATAACACAAAAAACAAAAACAACTCACCAGGGATAGTGTGAACTTCATCCAGTATGATGAGTCCCCACTCTTGGCTCCGCATCCACTCCATGACCCTTTCAGCTTCCCAGGACCGCTTGGTGGTGTGACCCAGCATAGAGTAGGTGCTGATGGCCACAGAGCAACCAATAGGCTTGTCCTTCGCATCAGAAGTGAAGCGGCAGATCTGAGAGTCGTCAATAGTGGACCACATCTTGAACTGGGACTTCCACTGCTCCACAGATACAGAGGAATTACCCAGCACCAAGCAGCGTTTGCGCACCGTGCAGGCCGCTGTCACCCCGACCAGGGATTTACCCGCTCCTGTAAAACAAAGATAGGATAAACATTATTGAGACACACGAGTGTCTTACACATAGGTTTGATGATATTAAAAGATAGTCTGAAGTGTCTTTTAGAGTATACTACAACACTGGAATTAAAATTAACGTCTTTATATATATTATACTAAACATTGTCCTTTATGACAACAGTAAATCCACTGTCTCACCACATGGCAGCACAATGACTCCTGAGCGGGCGCGACCGTTTCCAAACATTTTGCGCAGACTCTTTTCCTGATAGGGCCTCAACACAGCCGTGGGCTTAAGGTCTATGTTGATGTCGGGGTTGACTGTGTCATTGCGGAAGTCGTACTCTGCCAGGAGGGGGTACTCCAGCTGAATACAACGCTTCTGCAGCTCTTCAATCATCTCCTGCACCACAATAAAAAAAGAACAGAGTAGAGTTTAGTGTGGGGATTTAAAATATTTCATTGGCTTTTTAAAGAAATGATCTTACTTTGTTAAAATGAAGTCATGAAACATAAGCTATTATTGATCAAGGGAAAAGCAGTTCCCAAACTTCGCCTTGTTTTATAACCTAATGATTGACTTACTTCTGATGATTTGGGGACCAATAGCAAAAATTAAAACACCAACACTGTTGCAAGAAAATAAGTTTAAATCTGTATGTTTAAAAGCTTTAAATATGTGCCGGCAATAATATTAAGTATGTGGCAGTGTTACAGGAAAAGAAAATAATCAGGTGTGTACCTGGCGAATTTCAAAGGACACCGTCTGAGTCTCCTCTTCCTCCTCTTCTTCTTTATCCATCTGCTCATAGTAGCTGAAGATGTCCTCAGGGACCTGCTGGGTTGAGGTTTCCCCATCGCTGGGCTGCTGTGAGCTGGAAGTGCCTTCTTTTTCTTGAACAGACTTAGAAATCTGTCAGAAAGAGGAACTTAAATTCAAATATGTGATTGATCAGAGAAACATATGATTATAAAAAGACAGTCTTTTTTATTAGTGCTATTTTACACATTAGTTTGAGCTTAAAAAAAATGTTCATTTGCACACCGCTGACTTGCTGTGGATGACTTCAGTAATGAGCTCAGCATCGGTTCCATCTGCAGCACGGAGACGACATTCACGGATCACGTTGTCTTGCAGAAGTCGCTGGATCACATCAGGGAAGGCACTCTCAACAAAATACCTGAGCGTGGATTGCAATCGGAGCTTATGAAAAGTGCTAAGAGTGCTACTGATGCAAAGCGTGAAGAAACCATTTTTAAAATTACCTATTGTGCTTGAGCACCAGCTTGACTTTGCCGTAGCTCACTGTGCAGAGCTGAGAAGAAGAGAGAGATCAGATTTGCAAATCACGACAAAAAACAGTGCTTTCAGCAATCTTCAGCCTTCGGCAATATTCCTCAAAACACCAAATACTCCCAGTCAGACCTTTATGAACTGCACGATTCCATCAGGTACAGATGTCTTGCTGAGCTTCTGCAGGTACTCCACAATATCAGAGGTCTGGAGCCCCACACTGACAGCTGCATATAAGGAGTAGGCAGTTAGCTTGTACTCATGGATATGGTTAGGTCTGCATACTGGCTCTGCAATGGCCACCAAGAAATCCTGGGCATATTTATACACTGGAGAAAAAGCTTCCAGAAAGATGTGTCCATCTGGAGCCTGCAGGAGAGAAAGGAAACCGAAAAAACAAGATAAGAGAGAACTACAAAGATACATCTCGCACATAAAAGTGGAAGGACACCAAAGCTTTTTAATTTCAGGGTTCGTACGCTTTTTTCAGGGTCAAATTCAAGCACTTTTTAAGCACTTTCAAGGTCCCTTTTTAAGCTTTTCCAGCACACAGTTGCAGCAACTGTGACGTTCACTAGTAGAACTGACACACAAAACAAAACGACTACACTACACACTAACTACACAAGAAAACACACTAACTTGAGACTCCAAACATGATAAACATCACAAATCTCTCACGTATCAAAACTCTCTCTCTCTTTTTCGCTCACTCGCTCTTCCTCTCTTCCCAACAACCAAATACCACATGTTGCCGTATCATTTTTGATTGGTCGACATGGTACATTTTTCCACCAATAGGGAAGGAGTGTTTTTCTTTTTCACTCACAAGCAAAGCGTGTTTGCTAGCGCTCTCCATAAAAAACGCCATTTTACCGTTTCTTCCCGGAGTAAACGCCACTGTTTTATTCAGAAACCCCCCCCAAAAAACATCGGTTTTACGTGACCTATCAACACAATTTAAAAACTGGTATATAGCTTGAAGTCCGCACGTTAGACCCAAGTTGAAATGGAGGCTCTGGGTCCGTCGACCCCAGAGGGTTAATCAGAAAGCCTTAAGTTAGCTAGTTACCTATCGGGCTAATGTTTAAAGCTTTCACTTGAGTAAATTAACTCATATTACTGCTAAGTAATGTTAGCTAAGTTCACAGCATATTCCGTAATAGCGCTGCCATACTGCATCACACTCAGTGCATTTCAATCATTTCTCCAGTGAGTTTAATAGCTAGCAAAATAACCATAATTTAAAAAAATAGCATGTGTAACGTACACGTACTGGAAAATTATTTACTAGGACTCACCTATCATGCGACAGGAGAACGCAAACTCCGCCATTGTTGTTTTCCATCAAACACATTAAAACAGCAACCTACAGGTATGTTAGCGCACTCATCCCCGACTGTCCGAGGGAGGGGCGGGGTCACATATTGAAACAGACGCAAGGCAGCCCAGGCGGGGAAATTTTGCTTTTGCGTCTCATTTTATTTCTCTATCTGATAAGAAAACAATTCAATCAGATAGCTATTTATTGTGAATGAAATACAGTTACATTTTCAAGCACTTTTAAGCACCACATCTGAAATTCAAGCACTTTTCAAACCTTGAAAAGACGACATTAGAATTCAAGCATTTTCAAGGATTTCAAGCACCCGTACGAACCCTGTAATTTGAAGTGAGGAAATCAACAACCCAAGCACATCTTACCACCCAGAGCGGACGTGAGGAGTGATCATTTTTTAACAGCATCTGAGCACGGTAATCTTTGGCTCCATATTCATCTAGTTTTGTACTCGACTCGTCCACTTGTTTTCCTGCAGCAGCAGGTATGGCCTCTTGAGACTCGCTCCCCACCGCCTCTTCTTCATCATCTTCTTCCTCATAGAAACGCTTCTTGGACTTTTTCTCTGTTTCCCAGAAGATACAAATATGAGTATGCAACTATTCTTAGGCATAAAAAAAAGGTTCACAAACGATCAGGCTGAAATAGGGGTGAATGTAACGATATGATAACTGAGGCAGAAAGTGTGGCTGCAAACGTGCTAATGTACTAGCTTCTACATCCTTGATCTAATGGTCTTTATCTGGAACTGTTAACCTTTACAAAAGCACAGAATAATTACTGGAAATGTTCAGAGTCCAAGAAGAAATGTACAATGCTTCTTATCACTCAGTTAGCTAGCTTAATGGCTAATTATATAGATCAAAACACAGGATTAGCAACGTACCCCGATCTCCTTTATCCCTTTTACCCATTTTAGCCGCTTTTAAATGGGTAATAGCTCAAACTAAGCCCGATATGACAGCATAACAACCAAATATCCTCCCGAAATTCTAAGACAAATTGACCGGTGTGGGTATGGCTGCTGGTGTTGCGCGTCAAACTCCTGCAGAAAACACTTCCGGTTTGAAATGTCAAAATAAAATCCTCTTCGTACAGTTAAAAACAACATGCGAAATTAACTGTTTTTTAGATGATATGAAAGATTTTTTAATACGTATTCTGAGATTTCTTGATGTCTCCTTTTCTGTGTTTGTATGTGGTTTTTTTTGTTTTATTTTGTTTTGTTTGCAGAGATGTTACACAAAAAATACAATGTTGACTCAATATTGAACGACACAATTAAAAAACAATCTAGAAAAGTGTTTGATATCGAATAAATGACAGAAACGTTCATGTATTTCTGATTTATGTCCTCTCTAGGTTGATACCAATAAATTATTAATTTTTTTTTTTTTTTTTTTTTAAGCTAGCTACTCCGTGTTTACTTCCTCGTTCAAAGGTCAATCTGATTCTTACGGGTTTCATCAATCTGTTGGAAGGTATCTGTTTGGTCTAACCAGAAATTGCTGCAGCTACGTGACTGATTTATTAACCAGAGTTGAATATGTCGTGTGATAAGCTAATTGGACCCGCTTTACCGCCGACGTTTAGAAAGGAGAGCCCTGAAGACTATGATTATGAAGACGAATGTAAGTGAAGCTATATGTTTACCACTCGTTTGCTTTGACTCCTGCATTCGTAGTGTTGTTGTCCGATTGTTTTGTTTTTATTGCGGTCTTTAGTTTTTCTTCTTTAAACTCTGCAGTGGTTGGCCCTGCTTTACCTCCCGGTTATAAACGGGGAGAACCGTCGAGCTCCTCTGATGAGAGTGAGCAGGAGGTAGCGGTGAAAAGAGTCAAAACAGGACACGCTGGTGAAGACAGAGCCGCAGAGTAGGTTCCCTGCTGAATTACAGCTCAAATACAGGAAATGTGTCGATAAACAAAACACTGACATATGTCTTCTGAACAGGGTGAGCACAGAAGACGATGATGGTTTCTTTGGACCAGCTCTGCCGCCGGGATTTAAGAAACGTCCAAGTTCACCAGATGTGTAAGCAAATTTATCTTATAAATTAAATCCTATAAAGAAAAAAAAACTGAGTGGAATCAATAAGCTGAGGATCATTATGAAAACTGTAACTTTACTTTGTTTTCTCAGGCCGCCTGTGCTGGGACCAGCTCTACCTCCTGGGTTTCATAGAGCACAATATGAAGACAATGATGGTGAAGATGCAGACAGTTGTCCAGGGCCTGCCTTGCCTCCAGGCTACCAAGCCGAACCCTCCAGCAGCGAAGGAGAAGATGAGGATGTAATTGGACCTATGCCGGCCAACGGGCCGATTCAGGACACTATGGCTCAGGACATTGAGCGTAGAGCACAAAGGATGAAAGAGAAGCTGACAGGAGACGTAAGCCCTAATCCCAGACACTATACACTGTACAGTTCAATCAGCTTAATCCATGCATAAAAAGCCACAGAAAGACTAACTGTATTTTAAGGTGTTAGGATTTCTTCTTTCTCTGATCACCCTTTCAAAGTTTAGCTGGTTTGTTTTTTTTTTTCTTTGTGTGTGCATGTCAACAGGATGCTCCTGAGGTGCTGACCAGAGAAACATGGATGACTGAGCTCCCGCCAGAGCTGCAGCATATTGGCTTGGGGGCTCGAACTTTTAAGAAAAGGTCAGGTCCTGAAAAAGCTGACCGCTCAATTTGGACGGATACACCAGCAGACAGGGAGCGCAAAGCCAGGGTATTTAATGAAAACAGGTTTACTTTTTATTTGTTACATTTTTTCCCCTCTATCTCATTGGTCTGTTGGTCTTCGCCAATAGGAACGTCTTGAGGGAAAGAAGAAGGGTGAAGCAGAGAAAGACAGTGTCCCACATGTTTCTCACAAAGACTTGGAAATGGCAGAGAAAGTGTCTAAGTATAATGTAAGTGGTTGTACATCTCTTAAATGTTCCCGTTTAACACAGTGTGCATTTTTGTTCACATTAAGTTCAGGACTAAAATTTCTGTACATGTCACTAAATATTAGGAGTCTAAACGTGCTGAGTCTCTGATGAACCTTCACACAAAGAAGATGAAGGAGAAGGCAAAGGAGAAAGCTGACCAACCAGTCGAGAGGAGACCATTCGATCGTGACGCAGACCTGCAAGTGAACCGCTTTGATGAAGCACAGAAGCAGCGGCTGCTGAAGAAGTCTCAGGAACTGAACACACGGTTCTCCCACAGCAAGGAGCGAATGTTCCTCTAACACACTGAAAATGTCAAAAATGTGTAAAAATACATTTTCCTTTAGACTTCATAGAGTATGGTCTAACCTTTGTTGGTCTATGAAACTGGAGTTTAACACGATAGTTTGTGTAAATGACAGGATGCCATTGTTATAACAGATGTCTTAAAGTCATTCAATCTGTTATAAAACAGCAGCTATTTCAGCTTTTAGAGTTATAGAATAAATGAAAACAATTAAAATGTTCTTCCTGCAGAACGTCAGCTTATATTTTTAGAATGGACTGTGTTTGTACAGGTAACATCCAGATCAATTACATGTCTCTTGGTAAGTTTAGTTGCTATGAATGGTGTCAGCTCGAATGTCATTTTCAGTTTTGGTGTGCTGAAATTTTGTGTAAAACTCAGACTTTGTACTTAGGGATGGTAAAGGAGAGATGAGAAACAGTTTAGCCTAAGTGTTTATGTGTGGTCATAATTAAAATGGGGGATAGTGCAGTATAATACTGGGTTAGATAATGTTTTATTTAATGCCGTTATACAAATATCTCCAGTCTTTTTTGGACTACCTATTAAAGAGAGAAAAATACTTTCTCGTCAAGTTTAACTCGATTCAAAGTGCTTCATTTTTTTGGGCTCCTTAAACATTTTTCTGTGTTTTTTGTTTTGTTTGTTCTAAATGCAAAAAGTGAACATTTTAAACCTAACTGTCATTTTGGCATCTAGACATAAAAGGCTCAAATCCTTACATTAATGCACTCTACATCTGTGATTGAGTCCTTTTAAGCTTTTTCTGAAACTATAAAATATGTTGTACTGCTATTGCAACTTTAAACTGTATATTAAACTTGTGAACTTTTATAAACTACAAACTTTTACAAAAACACTTTCTTGGCATGTTGTTTTTTTTTGTTTGTTTGTTTGTTTGTTTTTCATTAACACGCCTATTTTTAGTAAGGAAGGTTTAAGTCATACGCTGTAGTGAAGGTTGTAAAAAATTGTGGCTCTTCAGAGTCACTATATATGCATATTTCATTTATGCATGTGTGTGGTGGTTGCATTGATTGAGATCCCAGTCATCCTTTTAAGATATCTCAAGCAGAATGCAGGCGTGTGGCTCGTTAAGGTACGTATACACTCTCTGTAATAACATTAGGTAATTGGATGTAAGGAGAACGACTAATTTAACCAGCTAAGGCTAATGTTGCTTTCAATTTGCTTCAGATGTCTGAGCTGAGAGTGACGTCACTGCTGAGTTGAGCGTGTTCCAGCATTAAAGTTCGAAAAGCATAAAAACAGGATTTGTGTGACTTCTTAGCAACCGCAAGGTTAAGCCATTCATGCATTACTATAGTGTTTGCATCTTGTGGTTCTACGGTGTCATATAACTTGACAGGTTCAAGGCCTATTAACTTCTCATTAGTGATCGTGATTGACTATAGCTGGTAGTTTCTCTTAACATATAAAGGATTTGTTTGACAGCACTTACTGGATTGACCAATACTCAGAATAATCAGACAGTCCAAGGAACTCTGTCAAGCTCCAAAGAGGACAATTGTACATTTACACAAGTAGGAACCATTTCTAAATACCTACAGATTCCAAGATCATCAGTTCAAAAGGCACACAGCTAGAGCATGCTCGGTGTCAATCAGCTCTCTGAAATTATTTCTCTGCCTTCTCTGATGTGGACCCAACTCTGCCAACATTAGCTCAAACTGCCTCATTGACATCCTGAAATAAGAAAGCAGTTGTGATGCAGCTTCAACTTCTGGATCAAACCATGAAAATCTCCCTGTTGCTGCCTTTTCATGAAAACTGGATGAACCAACAATCTCGGTTTCTTCCTTTTCTTGTTTAGAAACATCAGGACCACATCAGGAAACATCAGGAATTTTGTGTTGTCTCTTTGCAATGCGTTAGGTGTGTAATGGCCTTTTTTCGGATATGTAACCATGTTGCCAAGGTCTGGAAGAAAACTGTCACACTCATGTGAGCAGAAATTGGTTAGGATGCTCCATGGAGGAACCATGGAGCCACCAAGGCTCAAGGCTGCCACACCCTATCACATGCTTTCTCTAGATCCACAAAGACACAGCACAGCTCATTCTGACCTTCTCTTTATTTGTCCATCATCAATTGTCGAAGCAAACATTGTATCTGATCGTGTTAAACAGTTAGGATGGCCACTGTCCTCCCTCCTAGACAGCACCACAGGTTTGGCATTAGGACCAAACACCTTTCCACTCTTCATCCTCTTCATAGCTGCCCTCACTTTCTCCTTATTAATCATCTGCACTTCCTGATTCACTATCTTCCATACATACTCCTTCTCTGGCTTTCTTAATTGATGAGCTCCTCAAAATACTCCTTTCATTTTCTCAGCACACTCCTTTCACTTGTTAATACATATCCATCTTATTTCGATCTCTACCCTTAACCATCCTAACCTGCTGCACATCCTTTCCAGCTCAAGCGCTCTGTCTAGCCAATCAATACAAGTCTCTTCTTTCTCTTTCCTTACTATCCAGGTTCATATGCAACTCACCATACAAGTCTTTTCCTGTGCCATCTCTTGCTTTTCTTGCATACACATTTGTCCATAAAAAGGGGGGGAAAAGAAAAAAGTTCAAAAGAAAAGCAACAAATTTGTACTGTCATTTTTCACAAAAGGCCAATAGACCATATAAAAATTAATAACAAAAATTGGGTAAATTGAATGGTTTATACTTATGTTTCAGACCGAATTACCCATTGACCTCAAGTGGGTTGGTCAGGGATAGCCAGTTGGCCAGATGTGGCCAGCAGGTTATACAATACACAGCTTCAGTCAAGTGTAATACAGATTGTTATTATTAAAGTGTTTTATACAACCAATGCTTCTAGTACAAGGAAACTGGCTGGCAGCTTGACAATTGCATTACTGTTCGGAGTCACGGTTATAAAGATGTAAACTTTTTATTTTGTTATTTGTATTCTTAGCTGTCAATACATCTATGACATATTTGCTATCTCAGGCTTTGCACTGACTACTGATTTATCATAAAAGCTATATACAAAAAACTGTCTAATGGGGATTTTGGTTAATTTAATCAGCATGTCATGCAGCTGGTTTACTTGCTATAGGACAGGAGAAGTTAGAGGGAAGCCCGCTAGCGAGCCGTTAGGTTTGCAGAGTCTGTCAACCCAGTGACGGAGTTTTTACCTAAACCTGCATCCTCAAAAATGCCCAATTTTGTACCTGATGTGACTACTTTTTTCCCGCAGCACCAGGTATGGTCTCTTGATATTAAGCTCTCACCATTTCATAGTCTTCTTCCTCTTAGAAACACTACTTGGACTTCTTCATAACAGTATGGTACGGCAGCTGCACCAAGGCGGATAGAGTGAGGCTTCAGAGTGTGATCAAGACAGCACAAAAGATCATCGGCTGCCCTCTCCCCTCCCTGATGGACATTTATTCCTCCCGCTGCCTCAGCAGAGCAGCAAACATTATCAAGG
Organism: Oreochromis aureus; assembly: GCF_013358895.1. NCBI lineage: Eukaryota > Metazoa > Chordata > Actinopteri > Cichliformes > Cichlidae > Oreochromis > Oreochromis aureus. Next base: position 16,084,295 of record NC_052942.1, on the reverse strand, counting down.
ACAGCTCCCACCCTGGTTTCAACATGTTCAGCCTGCTTCCCTCAGGGAAGTGCTACAGGTGCATCAGCACAAAAACCCACAGACTCAAAAACAGTTTCTTCCCCAAAGCCATAACCACCCTGAACTCACACATGCACCGATAACACAGCCCCACTTCCTCTATGGACCACCACTGTGCAATACCAATTCTATGTGCAATAACCCAACTGTATATACACAACACTATTTATTACATATTACTTTTTCTTTTAAACCGGCTTGTATATTTGTACATTTTATATATATATATCTTTTCCCCTCTGTTAATACTGTCCATATGTATATAGCGCTTGTTTCTCATTGCCACTGCATTAGCTAGCTAAATGCCTAACTATCTAGGTCAAAAGGCATGATCTTGTTTGCCCTTTTTACCCATTTCAAAAGCCTTTAAATGGGTAATAACTCAAAACAAGCCCCATATGTCGGGACCAGCCCTGCCACCAGGATGTAAGTACCTGAGTTCCTATCCTATAAAGGTTTCCCAGTGAATGAGGAAAAATAAGTGAAAATATTAAGTTGAGGATAATTGTAAGTATAAATTGTAACTTTATTTTTTTCTCTCAGGTCTTGCTCTTACTCCTGGGTTTTGTTGTGGAGCGTGGAGCGTGAAAACATTGGTGGTGAGGTTACCAGGCTGAGCCCTTTAGCAGTGAGTAGAGGATGAGGATGATGTGAGTGGACCCATGCTGGCAAAAGGTCAATTCAGGACACCTTGGCTCAGGACTTTGAGCACAGAACAAAAAGGATGAAAGAGAAGGTGAAAGGAGAGGTTAGTCCTAATCCCAGACAATTTACACTGTACAGTCTCATTAGTTTAACCCTTACAGGTTCAACCTGCCAACAACCTGCATAAAAAAGGACAGGGATACTTTAACAGTTTTTTACGTTTTAGGGCATCTTCTTTCTTTGAATGCCTTTTATTGAAGGTTTATTTCCTTCTTGGTTTTAGTGGGGGTTTTGTGTTAACAGGATGCTCCTGAGGTACCTCATGCCTGAGCTCTTGCCAGAACTGCAGCATATTGGCTTGGGGCCTCGGACCTTTAAGAAGAGGCAAAGTCCACAAAACACTGATTGCTCTATTTGGATGGATACACCAGCAGACATCAAGTGCAAGGCCGGGGTATTTAGAAATAACAGATTTACTCTGTGTAATTTGTTTGTCTTTACCCACAGAAATGGCTTGAGAGAAAGCAAAAGGGTGAAGCAGAGAAAGACGGTATGTTGCGTTTCCCAAAAAGCGTCCAAGTATAATGCAAGTGGTTATACTTTCATGTCTCTTAAATATTCCCATTTAGCACAGTGTGCATTTTTGCAGTGTGCATTTATTATGTCTTCTAAGACCAGCTCTGTCTGTGGTTTCACAGAGCAACATATAAAGACAACAGTGGTGAAGATGGAGGGCATGCCCTACCTCCAGGCTCCCATGCTGAGCCTTCCATTAGTGAGGAATGGGATGATGATGTGATTGAACCCATGCCAGCGAAAGAGTCAATTCAGGACACTGTGATTCGTGACAGATGACTTTCTTCCTGATGGCCCTCAGCACTCAAGAGCCACGGGACTCTAGACTTTGAGCACCTACTGTACAATAGATTATATGAATTATATTTAAACAGGTCTTTGCTGGTCACTGAAACTGGACTTTAACACACAATAGTTTGTGTCAGTGACTGGACAATATGTTACAAAAGATATTTTAAAGTCATTTAAACAGTTATAAAGCAGCACCCTTCAGAGCTGTCATTTTATTCTAAAATATTTTGGCAATATAGAGAGAAATGAAAACAAGTAGAATGTTTCTCTTGCAGTACATGAGCTTATATTTTCACATTGGACCATGTTTGTACAGGTAACATCTAGATCAACCACATGTGTCTTGCTAAATTTAGTCAGTATAAATAGTGTCAGATCGAATGTCATTTTCAGTTTTTGTGTGTTGAAATTTTGTGTAAAACTCAGATTTTGTACTTAGGGATGGTAGAGGAGAGATGAGAAACAATTTAGCCTAAGTTTTTATGTGTGGGGTTAACGTTTCAATTTTAATTGAGATTTAACTAATTAGATTAATGGCAAAAAAAGCCTATAAAATGTGCATTAATGTTACCTTTGTACATCTGATTTTACTTTATGCTAAGCTTTTTCTGAAAACTGTTGTAAAATGCATTAATATGTAAAAAGTATTTGCTTTTAAGTTGCTTAAACTGGGGGGGAACTGTCACTGTGTTGTGATTTTTTAACAACTCTTTTTTTTAGTAGTGGCAAAGCGTAGTGAAGGCAGTAGTAGTAACGAATGTGGACCTTCAGAGTCGCCATACTTCCATATTTCATTTACGCATGCGTGTGGTGGTTGTCCTGCTAGAGTTTTAACAGTCATCATTTTAAAATATGTCAGAAAAAGGAGAGGTGGATTTGACCGGTGCCAAACAAAACACAGGCGTGTGGCTCGTTAAGGTACGTATACACTCTTTGTAATAACATTAGTTAATGGGATGTACGGTGAGTTACTAATTTAAACACGGCTAAAGCTTACGGTCTGGTAGCTTAGCATCTGCTGCTAAGTTATCTAACGCTGGCTAAGTTTATCATCTGTAAGCTAGCTCGGTTAAACTGGCATAGTACAATATTTTGGGAGCGGAACACACCATAAACAACTGATTTAATGAGATGCTATTACTTAGTCTTTACAGTCTTGGTAAACAACATCCCTAGTTAGAATAATAGCAGTGTAAACAGTGACGGGATGTACATTGCACAAAATGTTAAGCTGTACACGACTAGTTTAGCGATTTAGACCAAAGTATGTGACACATTTGCAAAAGTAACATTTTTTTAATAGTAGGAATGAGTGTAATAATGTTATTGCTTATATTTTGTGCATGTGGACAGTTTAAGTATAAATAATGTTTCTTCTTCCAGGTTCCCAAATACCTTTCTCAACAATGGGCAAAAGCGACAGGCAGAGGAGAAGTCGGAAAGCTCCGGATCTGCAAGTATGTGAAGTAACTGAGCATTAATAAAAGTAGTAGAAGCCAACCTGCAAAGTTTCTTATGTGTGTCATGTGGCGAGGGAATGGGAACTGAGTCTGTGTTGATCAATGGTAGGGGTTATCTGAGGTTAACTACATGTTTAATAGAAACAGTATTTTGGTCATATGCTGTACATTTTGAATATTTTTTTGAAAAGGCCCCTCAATTGTATTTTCTTTTCTTGTTTTTATTTCCAAGGAAAGGAAATCAAGGAAAACCAGAGGTAAGGATTGCTCTGCATCCCAGTACTCTGACATACAGGAATGGGCAGTTTTAGTAAGAGCCAAAACCTCAAATAATCTTGATGTGCTCACAGGTTGTTGCTCACTGTATTGATAATTGGGGAAACAAAATATATAGTTTAAATTTCAATTATTGTTTTGAATTTCATAAGGGTGTTTAAGGATAAAGGTGGATATATACTACCAAGTGAAGGGAGTGTGTTGAGAAGATGGAAGGAGTATTTTGAGGAGCTCATCATTTAAGAAAATCAGAAACAGAAGAGGATGGAGAGAGGACAGTTAATCAATCGGAAAGTACAGAGGATTAGTAAGGAGTAAGTAAGGACAGCTTTGAAGAGAGTGAAGAGTGGAAAAGTAGTTGGTCTTGAGCTACGGAAATGTCTAGAAGAGAAGGCAGTCTACTTTTTGACCAGATTATTTAACACAGTACTAGAGAGAGAGAATATGCCTGAGGACTGGAGAAGAAGTGTAATAATAATGATTTTCAACAACAAGGGTGATGTGCAGAGCTGTAGCAATACCATAAAAATAGGGGGAAAAGTATTTGAAGCTAGGCTAGGTTAAGAAGTGATGATCCATGAACAACAATATGGTTCTATACTGAGAGAAAGCACTACAGAAGTTATCTTTGCTTTGAGTGTGTCGATGGAGAAGTATAGAGAAGGTAAGAAGGAGGGTAGCTATGTCTTTGACAATCTGGAGAAAGCGTATGATAGGTTTCCAAGAGAGAAACTGTGGTACTTTATGAGGAAGTCAAGATGTTACAGGGAAGTAAGTGAGGGTGGTGCAGGGTATGTATGAGGGCAGTGTTCGCGTGTGTGGTAGGAGTGACAGATGGTCTAATCGTGGGGATGTGATTGCATTGTCTCTGAGCCCCCCTTTTTTTGATGTGATGATGAACAGGTTGACAGATGAGCTCAGGCAGGAGTCTCTTTGGACTATGACATTGTGATCTGCAATGAGAGTAGAAAACAGGTGAAACAGAGCCTGGAGAAGTGAACATGTGCACTGGAGAGAAGAGGAAAGAAAATCAATAGAAGCATCATAGAATATGTGTGTGAATGATAGGGTGACAGATGTAACAGTGAAAATCCAAGGAGTATAGGTAGTGATAAGTGTAAATACTTTGGGTACACCATACAAAGCAGTGAACAAAAAGACAGGAGGTGGCAGAGTTAAAAATGTTCACATTTTCATTGGGAGGATTGGAAATGAGTGTATCAAATCCAGTTTTATTGTCATATCACAGATTCAAGTAAAAGTTGGTGAAAAAGTTTATATTGCAGAGCTCTAGCTTAGCAGATCATAATAAAAGAAACACAATAAGATCCAATGTTTTCTATATGTGCAAACAAAAAATAAAAGAGCATATGTCTGGCAACAGAATAATAATAATACTAATAAATCATAAATAAATAGAAACTTCATAATTTGTTCAGCAGCCTGATAGCGATTGGACAATGTCTCTTTTGCATCCAAGTTCATGAGACTGAGGATCCATTTATAGCGTTTTCCAGGCCAGGAGTTCTTACAGGTTTGAACAGGTTGTGGTTAGGGTGGTGACTTGTCTTTAATGATCCATTGGGCTCAGGCAGTACATTGGTGCTCATATATCTCCTGGAGGGAGGGAAACTCAACTTCCATCATCACTCTCTGATGCGTGTCATATTCCTCTACGGTGCAGCTTCCATACCAGATGATACAGCAGGATGATTTCAGTGGAGCTGCTTTACAAAGACCTGAGATTGCTGGGGCTCACACTTAATTGTTTTAAGCACTGGAGGTTGTACAGTGATTATAAGGCCTTTGTTGGGATTCAGAGATTCTTTTATTGCTACCATATAATCTGCCTTATGATAAATGCATTAAGAACATGTTTTACAGCATTATTTTATCAGTAATATTTCTTATAGGGTTCATATTGCATTGAATATGTTTGTCATCACATTCATTCTATTCACAGGTTTAGTTCATTTTATACACATTGCATATCTATGTTGATTTAGAGTTGATGTTCCATCCAAGAGGGTTTTAAGCTTCACTGGTGAGAGTGTCCAGGTGATACATGTTGAGGGAAGATGAGAACATAGCAGGTTAATTGCATGCATGCTTACAATACACATATTAATCTAGTAGCAGGCCTGAGCGAAGGCCCAAGTGTCTTCTGCTTCTTTTTGAGACTTGCTGCAATTCAGTCTACTTAGTGATTGGTGACGAGGGTCAATTATTAGCTCTTAACGATCCCGAAGCTTGAAGTTTATTACCTTAAAAGGCAGGGGTTATAGAAAAGAGAAGTTATATGACTGTTTATAGTTATTAAGATGTACGAGATGTGCTCATGTCTGTAAACAATGTATTTTTGACCTGTATTGACGTGTATGTGTGGGCGTTAATTTTCTATGCTATAAAACCAGCATTCAATGTATTTTTGTCAGAGGAAGACATATGCTGATGGTTCCTCTCCGGTGTTAATAAACTCATCGTTTGATTGCACTTGTCTGGTGCCTCCGTCGTATGTTGTCTGGTCTGCAGTTGATCGATCTCGCTTCACCTTCCTCACTATGTTTTTGGTGTGTAATTACAGATTGTGTTTACCACATTACCTTTGTTTCTTGTGGAGTTGGTTATAGTTTGTAGACCTTGCCATGTTCCTCTTGGTTGCCCATTCTGATGGGCCTCTGGACATCGGCTTGACTGGCTCTGACATCATCAGCCTGAAAGGCAGTGTTGCTGGCAGTGCTGCCTGAACCTTTTATTAAGCTAGGGATACTGGAGGGGATAGGTTTGGACAAGCTTCTTTGAAACAATGTCATTAATGCAAATTCATGTACCTGGAAACTGCATTTCTTGTACTCGGTGGCATCACTTCTGTGAGATCTGTTTACTACCTTATAAGTAGCAACTAGATCCCAAGTGTGTTAATATGTCCTGCTGCTAAAAAGAAAAAATAATGTGATTGACTCTTTACAGGTGTCTTTCACTTTGAATGAAGAGCTGACTGTGATTGACGGTATAGAGGATAAAACGGTGTCTGCACCACGCGAACACCCGTTCACCATGCAGTCAGTGGGAGGTCAGACATTGGCAGTCTTCACAGAGACTTCATCAGGTGACTTTCTGTTTTCATCTATCACTGCTTTTTCTCTGCTTTCAACCTCTTTGCTGCAAGATGAGCTTGACCTAATTGCAATATCAGTTTTCTGTGTTAACTAATACCTCATTAGAATCACAGGTAAGTTGTGATTGGGTGATGGAGACCATTTTGCTACTTGTTGTACAGTTTGCTGTCTTCATGCAGTTTTCCCGTTGCTTGCCCTTTTTTGTCTTTGTGTGATCCGAACTTTTTGTAGACTTTTCCTAGAGTGTCACATTGTCCACAGTCCTAACAGTGGGTATTCACAAGAAGTGTACTCTACATCGTGGATTAGTGGACACTCAGTGGAAAACAGAAAAGTCTTTTGTCTTTATCCAGTTTAATTTGTTTGTCTCTGCGTGTTTCAGTTTCAGCGTTTGATCGTCTGTCATTTGTTGGGGGTTGACATTTTCAGTCCACTGCCAATCAGCACAGACAATTTGGGAATCATTTAATATAGCAGGGACGCTTATCAACACAAATCATTGCTGAATTTGGAGTTGATTTAATTTGTGCATGGGATTGTTTGGCTCAGTTTGAATTTCATCAGTCTTTTGTTCTTTCAGTATAATTAGGTTTTCAATTTTTGCATAATTAATTACTTTGCTATGGATGCTGGTGATCTTGAGCTGCAGCGGTTACTTTGGGACAGCATATTATGTGTCTGTGTGTGCATTTTAGGGCTGCACAATTTAAATGGTTCATTGAGCGAGGCATTAAGTTTGAAGAACTTAGACGTGATCAAGAAGACAGCTCCAAAAGCAGTGAGAGGAAGTCATGAGGTAGTAAAATCTAAACATTTTAGTAGATCAACAGAAAAGATAAGTGTTATGTTTAAATTAGAAAAGTAGTTTGGTAATATTTTCTTATATTTAGTTTCAAATGAGATGCATTTGTGCAGCCCTGCTATGCATATGTATCAGTGGTGGGACAGGGCATCCGTGCTCCGTTGTTGTGCGGCCATGCTTGCTTTGCTCACGCGCACGCATTTGTACTTGCCAGAGATCGTGCCGAGAAGCTTTGTGTAATTAAAAAACATTTTTGGTGTGCGACTAAACCCTGGGTGTGGTTCTTACTGTTCGATCCCTTCCATCCCTCGTATTTTTCATGTTCACCATCCCTCCCTCCCTTCCTGTAGGCCAGTCAGAAGAGAGATCTGATGGCAGCAGCTCAGGTTCGGGGGCAGGGACAGGCCCAGGTGAGTCCTCCGTTTCCCTAGCAAGTGACAAAGTTGCACAAAGCAGCTCATGAAGTCAATGAAGTGATTTAGGAATCAGAATCGAGGGTTTATATTTCTCATCAAGTGAAATTTTTGGTATCACAGTAAAAAGCCATTTACATGCTTTGGAGAATGCCGCTGTGCGCACTGACGATTGCCATGTCTGTCCAGTTGTTGTATTTTTGGCAGTTATTTGACCTGTGTGTGTGTGATAGTGTGTATATCTGTATATCTGCATAATCATTCACCCTACTACTTGTAGTAATAACTTTGTTAAATTAAAAAAAAAAACTTTATAGTGTCAGTTTTCAATAGCACATTTCATTGGTTACTCAAACTCAGTGTTATAAGATATCTTTATTGGCATTGCACAGTCATACATAGTACAATGAAATTGGAAAATTGCCATATCAATTTATCACCATAAAAGATAGAAAACCTGTGTAGAGCTACAGTACCTTAAGGCAATAAATATAACAAAATGTTACAAATAAAATAAAACATAAGTTAACACACAGTTATTAAGTTTAAAGCATGATTTAGACTTCTGGAAGAAATCTACGTAGTAACTTACAACGTAGCAGAAAACTCCTCTTAAACCTACACTGCAACTCAGTTGTGGCAGGTTGTGTTTACAGCGTTGGGATAAAAGCAGTTTCCAGTTGCTTCATAAGTTACAACCTAGATTTCTGCAGACGCATAATTCACATTCATGAGCCTGAGAATCAAAAGTTGTTTTTTTTGTTGTTGTTTTTTTTGTTTTTTGTTTTAAATATTGGAGGAACAAAATAAAACTAACTGAAATTATTTTGTGAGTCTTGTCTAATATACGAATAAAAACTAAACTAAAACAAAGAGATTTCAAACAATAAAAAGTTAACTGATAAAAGAAAATCCATTCAGGAAACTAAACTGTACATAAAACAAAAGGTCAAAATGAAATAAAAATAAAAACAAATTTGAAAATAAAAACTATAAATGCACACATGGTGGTAACTGACTTTGTGTGAACAGACAGCTTGGTCCGAAGAATAAGACCTCAGTAATAGGACTTCAGCACATTTAGATGTAATTCTGAGAATAGTTTAAAGATCTGCACGTGGTGACCTGAGAGGTCTAATCGGGTTATAGACACTTGAGAGCTTTATTAACTATAAGAAGGGTTTTAAAGATAGTTCTGATTGTGATGGAGCTTATTGTCACCATGTAAATGCAAAAGCTCATATTTGAGTGGATTGATGTGCAAAACAAACCTGTCTGATTCAGTGATTGTTTACAGTACAGATGCGTGCATTTTTCTGACTAAAGCAGTAAGTGAAAAACTATTCTGAGCCTTGGTGAACAATTTAAAAACAGTGTTTTTATAGAACTACAAGCACAAGAAATGTGGTGAAGAATTAAGTGTGGCCAAAACACGTGTGCATGTATAAATTCTAATATTTACTAATTGGAAGTGGCAGAGGTTATTGGTACTGGAAGCTTTTTGTTTTTAGTCTGTAGTTTGAGGAATTTTGAGTAAGAGTGGTTGAGCAGCCTTCGGTCTTGTGCACATAAATAGTCTATGGAGCACACAAGATTAGTAGCTTCTTATGGATTTGCATTAGAAAACAGTATGTGCTTTCTACACTGAAAGCCGCTGGCTCGCAGGGCTGAGGTATCAGATAACTAATGGTTTCCTAGAAAACCAGAAAGGAGTTTTGTTAACACTTAAGCTAGGATTATACTCTCCGCATCCACAAGTCACTTTGTTTTGTTTTGGTTTGTTTTCTTAGGGGGGGGGGGCGCAAATGGTCCGCCAAGAAGTTGATTACAATGCATCAACTATGCATGCGCCTGTGCAGTCTCCAGCTGTCCATGTCCGCAAACAAAGGCATTATGCTGGATTCTGCTCTGATATAGTTTCTCATACAGCACCTAGCAAAGGAGAACACTTTGGTTATTGTTATTATTTTTCTTTCTTGTTTCTAAACTGTTTCCACTTATTTGTTTACAGCATTTGTTTCTATCCCTTCTCTCTTCAAATATGCCGTAAATGCAGTGGTGCACATGGACTAAAAGTCTGTATCAAGTTTTTTAATTAGCTGCACTCTCATTCAGATAAAATAACCTTGGAGGGAGTGGTAGTGCAGAGAGCAGAATGCAGGCCTGCTGTCAGTGAAAGCTATATGAGGCTGAAGAGGTGAGCATTTAACACTTAAAGTTACATGAATGAGCGTGGATTGTCTTGTATCAGAATGTCTTAATACTGCATGCATGTGGATGTTTTACTAGAAATTCATCTATATTTGTTACATTTATCTTTTATACTTACCAGGTAAAGTACTTCTCCCTGTCTCTCTAACAGGTTACAAATTGAAGAGTCCTCCAAACCGGCCAGGCTGTCTCAACAGTTGGATAAAGCTGTTACCAACAACTATAAACCTGTGGCCAACCACGATTACAATGTAAGAAACCCTACAGAGAAATCTGTTCTTTTATTATTACACTCACTTTTTTCATTTTTCATGTTAGATTTAGTTCATGCAAGAGACACAATTAACTGATATCTGGCCAAGAATTTGCTTGTTATATTTTACTGCCTTGTTCTTAGTTGTTTTTGACCACATCCTCTAAAGGATTCACACACAAGGTGACCACATGTCCCACTTCACATAGGACTTCCCAGCACGATTATTTCATGCCCCATTAAATATGCATATTTCATCAGTGCCCCATATTTTTGATTTTGAATTGTAAACAAAATACGGGAGATTGGAGTATCACAAATACAGATAAAAGCAGTTAATATCATAGGAAAACCTATTCTCATATTAAAATGCTGTAAACTGGCCCCTAATTATTAATCTTTTCACATGTGTTGACTTTCCATGGAAATAAATGGAAAATGAAGGAAAATGTACTACATTATTTAGAAAATGAGTGCAGATTATAGATATATTATCTCACTTTGCTGTTACATCTTTAGTTTTCTCTGACTAAACTCAAAGGCAGACAGAGGCAAACAAACAGCTGCAGACACACTCTCTGCTACAATACAAGTCAACAAGCTTTGTTTCGACATAGAATATAGAAGATGTGTTATTTTTCACTTTGTGTGACTCTTGCTGTCTAAATCCTTTCAGAACGCATTAAGCAGAACTTCATCTGATAACCAGTTTATCTGTTCATGTACTTTTGGTATTTCCTCTTGGTTCTAGACAGCTTAAGTTGCCTTTCAGAGTAATGAATTTAGCATCAGTTAATTAATCCCTTGAGATCTAATGAATCACTTAAGAGATATTGTGCAGTATTTTCTTATTGAATGTATATAGAAGTTGAGCTGTTGCTATGGGGGGCTAACTTTGAATTCTCAACAAGCAAATTTGCCAAGTCCCACACCTGATCAATTTAGATAATACATGGTCCTTTTGATAGCCCAGAGTATCATCAGTCTCCCATGAGCAGTAATTAGATAATAGATGATTGGTGTTTAGCTGACTTCTGCCTGTTTTTGCTGCAGCGTGAGTATGAGAGGAAGAAGAAGGAGGAGGGCAAGAGAGCCCGAGCTGACAAGCAGCAAGTGTTGGACATGTTGTTTTCTGCTTTTGAGAAGCATCAGTACTACAACATCAAAGACTTAGTGGATATCACCAAGCAGCCTGTGGTAAGACTTGAGGGCTTGGTTATAACTCATTTGAAACAGTACTATTGGCCCAAAAAGTTACATTTACATTTAGCTTTAATTCTCAAGAGTATTATCTCATATTGTTTGTTTTTCTTCTCAGATTTACTTGAAGGAAATCCTGCGTGATATTGGCATCTACAATGTGAAAGGAACACACAAGAACACCTGGGAGCTCAGGCCAGAATACAGGCATTACCAAGGCGAGGAAAAGACTGATGAATAGTTTTTGAATCCAAAGGTCAATACATGCTTTCCACTCAGAGGAGGGATTTCCTCTTGGATCAGAGCTTGGTTTGACCTGGTTTCTCTACATCAGGTCTGAAGATGCACTGGACGATGAGGTGGAGTTTTGCAGTCCCATCTCATTCTGTAGGAACAAAAATAAAGGGCACTATGGAGAAATCAGAGGTTAGGCATTGAAGTATGCACCACCTTTTTCTGATGTGGTTCCCTTTCACAGCTTGAGTGTGCTCATTTAGTGTTTTAAGAAGTAGATGATCTATGACTTGAGGCTGAAAGCAGTGAATCATGTTTTTAAGTGTTTTGTATATCCAGAAATATGGGGTTTAATGTGGAGAGGACAAAAATTTCAGAAGAACAGTGTTACTATTGGTATAGGTTCCACTCAGATTTTTGTGACTTTTTTTACAAGTCAGTTATGATTTTTTTTTGTTTTTTCTTCAATGAAACATGGTTCATCAGTTTTCCACAACACAACAAATTGGATCCACAATTTATTGTGATCTTTACTCCAGGTGTCTTCTTCTTAACCCACCTTTTGTATTATTTTAGGTTGTTTTATATTTGGTCGACTTATGCAATAAAGTGTTTTTTCAATAGAAAACTTATTTTTCATAGCAGCCAGCTTAATACTTGATACAAGAACAAAAGCATAAATGTGAAACCACAGTGAAGGCAAATCAGCATTAACCCATTACACATCCATCACAGCTGCCAGTGTGGTCTTCTACTGTTGTAGCCTGTCTGCTTAAAAGTTCAGCATGCTGTACATCGAGATTCTCTGGTTACAAGTGACCATTTCAGTTACTGTTGTCTTCCTATCACTTCTAAGTAGTCTGGCCATTTTCCTTTTCAGACCTGTAAACCCTAGAGATATTTGTGGAGAATCATCCCACTGGACCAGCAGTTTCACTGTTTGAACTTCAGTAGGTCATCTGCATACCTAAATGCCTCAACTCATTGTTTTGCAATTGGCTGGTTAGGTGTAAAAAGAAAAAAAAAATATATTAATTTGAAGGCAATATGAGCAGAGTACAAACATATTTGTCTTGTTATACAATATTAGAAAGTTGTTTTTTTTTAAAACATTTTCAGAAATATTTTTGGGTTTTTTCTTTTTTTTTGTACTACTTGAACACTAAAGTGGCCATCCAATGAGATGACAGTGCCAGCAGTCGCCCACAGCTCATTTAAATTTGAGATCCCTGCTGTATAGTAATGATTGCTTGAGTGTGGACTGCAGTAATAAAAGGAATTAAGTACATTTACATAAAACTGGTAATAGGTAGTCAGTTTGTGATATTACTCATTACTGACATTACTACCCATATTGAAATTTCCCAGTGATAGGTGGTACCTGACTTTGGGAATGGCTGTGCAGCCACTAGTCTAGTATATTGAAAGAGAATCAACTATAGTTACAATAATCAAAGAAAATTCTTAATTATCACTTTACAGTGACTTACTGATGTACAGTTTTCTGAATTATTGTAGTGTTTTTACAGTATAAAGCCCCTCGAGGCAGGAGTTAAGTGTTGAATACTTTCCCACAGACTTAAACTTTTACATTCACAAAAGTACTCATGAAAATACGGTTGAATAGTTTTATTTAAATTTAAAAAGAAAAAAAAAAAAAAAAAAAAAGGGGGGGCAGGTTTATACAACACAAATCCTGGTGGCAGATGAAGACCAGCTGTAAATGCGGCACTGAAACCACAACATGACAATTACAAACGTGCTCTTTGGTTTCTTTGGCAACAGAGAAAGTGAAGATGTCCCACTGGGCCAAGCTCCATTTGCTTTTCACAATGCGTCCAACCCATTATCTGTAAGAAGGGGTAAAATATTAAATAAAAATATATTAGAAAATGGAAACATCCAACTGCATAAAAATATCAGTGATCCTGCAATAAACAATTTAAAGTAAGATCTCAGCAAAGCTTTCAGTCAACAGTGACCACCACGGTCTGCCTAGAAACCACCACCCTGTAAATCTGTTTTGAAAGCATGTGCAGGTATTAATGTATTTAGTGGGTGAATACTTAAAGCTGTTAAGTCACACCACGTATTCCCATGTGAACCCAACCTTTGACCATTCCTAACAGGCTTAAAATGTATTCCTCTATTCAATCTGTGCTGCTATAAAAATGAAGCATACAGAAAGCGCGAGGAAGGCTCAGTTTAGCATCTCTATGCAAACCCAGAAGCCAAAGAAGTCTGCTTCAGGTCTATCAGTGGATGCAAATTCATGTACAACCCCAGTTAAAACATTTTAAGCGCTCACCAGCATTCCTCGGCTTTTGTCCACAGCTCGTCAGCCTCTCGCAGCTCTGGTTTTATTACACCATGCTTCATACACATCCTTCATACTTCTGAAGGAGGAAAAAAAACAAAACACAATTATACATGATACAGTCTCTTTACAAGAATATGTAATAAAGGTTTTTGTGTGCAGGCATGTTAAAATAAACAGTTTATCCTCCCTTCTTCAATCTGAGACGCCATGGAAAAGGGGCGATCAGAAAGCGCAGGGACATTTAATATTACATCTAAATGTTATGACCCAGGAACTCACAGCAGAGAACCCAGGCTGTCAAAGATGTGGTCCGAGGACAGGCTTGGTCACTTTAACTACTAAACAGTAGCAAAGTCGTTACAATGTAAACTCAATACATACATGTTCGCACACTGCTTGGCAGCTGTCGTCTCAGGTCATGTAAGAACACAGCCACCGGCATCAATAGTGCATCATGCTGCAACACAGCAGTCAGCCGCAGCTGGCTCATACAGGTATTCATCCAGCGGAATGATCTGCTTTTAAAAGTGCAAAAGAGAAGTTAAAAACGCTTTAACACTTAATCAAGGTCAGAACAGGTTTAGTTTAACAGGTTTAGCAGATTTGCGCATGGAAAATGTTAGTTACAAAGCTAGCATTAACATGAGCTAACTAGCAGCAATGGAGCACATCCGGTGCTATGCTAAATCTGGTATCGTTAACGAGCATCCATTAACCCCTCTTAAAATCAGGTCATTCTCATGGCACAAGGCATCTCGGCATTATATTTAGCCCCGTGTTACTGCTCATTTCGCTCACTTAGCCGTTAGTCTGGGGTAAAACTAAGAAGCCGGGATTATTTTGAACAAAATATTTTCGAACTCGTGACACAAAATGGCTCGAGCTCATTTTACACGTGTCCGTTGATTCACCATAAAACTCAACAAGCGTCATTAACTTGGCTTTCTTTAACTCGACAGTGCGCCTGAATATACTTACAGTAGGTCATGTCGGGTAAGGTGAATGAACCGCCAAGGTCACGCATTATAATGTTCACAAAAACCTCCCTTCACTTGTCGCAACACACGAGAGGACAGGCAGCGAAAGGACTGCTCAGAGCTTATCGTCCGGATTATAAAGGATGCCGGTGGCGGCTCATTGTCGCCTCCTTGAGGCCGGTTAGGAACTTGTAATTTGCGCTGTTGCCCCCTGGTGTTCAAAATGGGTCACGGCATGTAATGTCCGAGTGTGCTGCTTTGATATTCACTCCAGCTTCCTTAGAAAATCAAGCGAAGTTAGGCTACTCTTAAAATAATTATCAAAAACTAATTCAAATGAGTTTGAGCACAAACTATTATTAGCTGGCGTTGTATGAGAGATATAGAGTACAGTGAATAAGACAAAATGAAAAATGGCCCTTTCATTAAGTTCAAACATCAAAATGGGGTAAAGACACAAAAAACATAAAAGGATAGGATAGGATAAGGATATATCAAATGCATAGACAGATTTCCATCAAATGTGGAACACAGGGCCAACGCGCATGTGCAAGACGACCCCCTTCTCCCATCATTTTCTGGAGGTGAAACACTTCTTAATTGGACTCCGCGAGTTTAAATGCTCCTCCATCAGCTTCCTGTGGATATATGTGACGACATGGAGGCATCAAAGAAGACTTAAGAGCAGGTAATTTGAGACTTAATTCTAGGATGTTAATTTTTTTTTAATATCTAGCTTACAATAATAATTCGTGCAAACTATTTGTTAAAGACTAGATATATAGATCATGGTATTAAAATAAAAACACCATTTAAATGTGGCAGCTGAATTAAGAACTAACAGCGGGGGTGATGTTGTCTGAATAATGTGCCCCTAATTCAAATGAACATTTAACTTTTTTTCCCCTTCCACAGTCGGTAGACGGTGAAGCAACAGCCCAGCTATGTTCAGAGCAGTTTTTGGAAACAAGAGAGATGGAGGAGGAAAACGAGGGGGGGAAAAGAGCCAGAGGCACTCAGGTAGGAACAAAACCACTGGAAGTACCTGTGAAACAAAAATGAGGCATGCATGCTGAACAATAATACTGCAACTTTTGAGCAGATATTACTTTAACTGACTGCCCCCACCCCAAATTACCAAATATCCCTTTTGTTTGGGGGTCACAATACTGTAAATGGAAAATGTATGTTATGTTGTGCACACTCAGTCTGGTGTTATTTGATGGTAATATTCAGGTTCTCTCTTCTCTTGGGTGATTTAAGTAGAGTCATTTCAATTAGCCTAATTCATCAGTGTGTTCCGTCCTTCACACAGTGTCCCGGTGCTTGAATTTAAAGTGTGTCAGACGAAGTTAGAGTGGGTTAAGCAAACATCCTGACCTACTAAACATGCACTGAACACCAGAAGAATTTGTGAGTGCAGCAGATGTATCTGAGCACTTGTCATGAGGCTGTTGTGTCTCCTGTACATAAGTTCAATGTTCTTTAGGATTCTCTGTCGCAGATGAAATGAAGCTGTTTGTATTTTTATTGTTTTTTTTTTTTTTTTAAAAACTGTGTACACTTGTCAACTCGCTGCAGTAAAGATGTGATTTCAGAGTGTGTTGCGGAGATGCGTAAACATAAGTAGAGCTGGGTATTAGAGCAACCATGTTGCCCATCAATATTTGATAGTGTGCTCCACTGGGTAGAAAGAACAGAGAGGCTGATAGAGAACTGTGTCAGTCTCATTAAAATGATAAAGTGTGTTTACAGTACATTGGCTCTTCTCTGATCATTTGCAGAGAGATGCCACTTTCTGCCTCCTTTAAAGCTTGCCATTAAAAGGCAATGATCGTTCCACACTTTCAGGGATTATGCAACAGCATAATAGATGAATTCATAGATTAGGCAGTGCAATTGTAACTCCTTATTTGGCTAGTGGTAAAACACACTCATTCAAAGAAGAAGGTAGTAAATGGCTTAATTTTGCTACAGGACAAACTATGGCAATGATATATAATCAGGATATAAGTGAGTCTCTCTAATCACATGGCTTTGGGAATTATAATGTCTCTTTAAAGGCTGTAATAAGAGTGGATATGAAAATGATTGAAGTATTAAGAGATAATAACTGTAGCCAGTTTAATGAGCGTGATCCCAATTCTTTAAATAGATGATCTGGCAATGCCAACTTTCCATTACCTCACTGGGAAATATGCCTGGAGAAACGATGTGTTTGCTGTGTCGCAGCCTTCTGTGAGACATATTTAATAGGCTTATCCTCTTCTTGTGATATCCTAGAACTACTGTAACTGCACTAACTCTGCTTTTACCTCAACACCTGCCCACCTCTGTCTTCTCTCTACACCCGCCTATGCGTTCCACGCAGGTGATGAGGTGTATGCCCACAGCACCTTGCAGAGAGGCAGCGGCCAGCGCGCCTCTCACTTCCAGGACCGCGACGGCGGCTGCACCAAAAGCTCGGCAAAACAGAAGAGACTGACCAAGGGCGTGTCCATTTCTTTGCCCTCCTCCCCTCTTCTCCCTCACCAGGCCGACATCGTTCCCTCCCAGTCGTGCAGCAAGTTCCCAGGTGGGTTCACTTGAGATGATCATCCAAACAAAAGCGTGGTCTGGATGTGCTGTATGTAACTGAGAGTGACAAGGAGGTGTGCGTCAGGGACTAGCTGCAAAAAATAACAGCATGCTTTCACGGGTTTGCCTTGATTAGCGGGGATCGTCTGTGCGTTCAGCTGTTCCATACATGTGACAGAAAATCCAAGTGCATACAGACCGTGCCTCCAGGGCCCAAAAGCATGTTGACAGATTGTCAGAGTAAATAATTTAGTGAGATAACTTAAGGCAAGAAACCTCAATTAGGCGGGTCATTTTTGAAATATTGTACTATTTTGGATCAATGTGTAAAATCTTAAGTCACATTTTTGGTCATGATGAAAGAGAAAACAAACCAACCATTAATTTGAGGCCAGCTTATTATCACATGCATCACATCTACTGTTGGCATGACAAACAAAACGTGTTTTTACTTATTCAAACAACAGTGAATTGGGGCACACGTTGGCCGACAGACTGAAATCCATTTCACGTGATCTGTGTTTGATTGTTGCAGAAAAGCATCGTTACATGGCATTGCCTTTTCTCTTGATTCCCATATTTCCTGTCAATCTGTCTCATCAAAGCTTCAATAAACCAAAAATGACAAAAAGTGCAGAAGCAGAATCACCTAACGTGCCCAAGAATGACAGTTAAGTGATAAAGAAATTACGTCCTTTTTCAGTTTGAAGGTTTTAAATATCAGGATATCCTTTTAAAAATGACCTTATCGTTAGCAGATTATAAAATAATTTACACGCAGCAGCAACATGTGTTACACTATGTATTTATTCTTACATAACAAAAAATGAGCCAGACTGCAGGAGCAGTGTGTGAAAAACTAAGTACACCCCATGATTCAGTAGCTTGTAAAACCACTTCTACCAGCAATAACTTGAAGTAATCTTTTTTGGTATGACTTTATCAGGCTCTCACACTGTTGGAGCAATTTTGTCCCACTCTTCTTTACAGCATTGACTCAGTTCATTGAGGTATGTGAGCATTCACTTGCAGACAGCTCTCTTAAGCTCCTGCTGCGGTATTTGTTTGGTTGCAAACTGGGCTTTGACTGGGGCATTGCATCATCTCGATTCTTTTCTTTTTTAAGCGATTCTCTTGGAGATTTGTTGCTGGGCTTGGGATCATTGTCCTGTTGCATGAACCAGTTTCAGTTTTAGCTGTCAGAATGGTTTCACCTTTGACTCTTGAATACTTTGGCGTACAGAAGAGTTCATGGTCAATGACTGCAAGGCGTCCAGGTCCTGTGGCTGCATAGCAAGCCCAAATCATCACCGCTCCATCACCGTGCTTCACAGTTGCTATGAGGTGTTTGTGCTGATATACTGTCTTTGGTTTTCTCCAAACGTGGTGCTGTGATTCATCTCCATGTTGGTCTTATCTGTACAAAGGTGATTGTTCCAAAAGTCTTGTGATTTGTTCATATGTAACTTTGTAAATCTAATCTATGCTGGTATGTGCTTTCTCCTGTAGACCCTTCCCAACAAGTCATGCTTATTTAATCATTTTCTAATTGTACTGTCATGAACTTTAACATTTAACATGCCACCTGAGGGCTGAGATCATGCAGTACTCAGTTTCTCTGAGTGAATTTGTCAGGGATGTCCACTCCTTGAAAGATTGTCCTGCATGTTTTCCACTAGTGGTGTTCGCTGTAGAATAATCGACTTGATGGGCATTTATTTAAGTGCATTTGATAGCAGCACCCGCCACTTACCTTTGTGCTTCCTATGGAAGCACTAAAAGTCTCCTTCACAAGATTGCTGCTGCGTTTTTGCCTTAGTTTATGTTACATAAATAATGACATATTGTAATATTTATGTGATGTTGTTCATCTGAGAATATATTCATCTACTTTACTTACTTCTCATGATATGTAAAACCTTAGAATTTAAAAAAGGTGTAGTTTGTTTTTACGGATTTACTTTTTCAATGTCATTAAAGTTACTCTGTGTGAATAAAAAAACTGTGATTCATATTAAGGTACCACTTAATTACCCGTAAAAAGCTAATGCTCGGTGTATGTAACTTTCAAATTTTCTTTATTGTTTTTGAAAGTTGAGTTGTAGGTCATAAAGCAAAGTGCTTGTATATACTGGTTAATGTCAGGTTTAAGGTGAGCAACTCTGTACGTACAGCATTCTTCATAGTAGGTCAATCAAAAGAAATATTAGAGCACAAATTTTATAGTATCTTATACTGAAATTTCCTTGGTTTGCATATTCCTTTGTGAATTTTAAATATTTTAAAGCTTATAAATACATGAAACAAGGAGTAAATATTTTCAGTAGTAATAATCTTAAAAAAAAAACCCTTCATGTTCTGCGATATTTTCCATACATGAATCCATCTAAATTCGCTGCATGAAAGAAAGTTAACTTTACATTTACTAACCTTAGAGAGAACACCAGGTGGCAGTGTGCTGCAGTAAGTACAGCCATTCAGAAAAAGGTGCTATTGCATTTCATTGCATGCAGCACTGCCTTGTTTTCCCACCCGAGCAAATATGAGAATGAAAATTGCAGTAAGTGAAAAAATATATCTAAATCTATATTAGAGTGTAATGGCTTTGGTGATCAAATATTGAACAGTATGTTAGACTTCCGAGTGTTTCCGAGTTGATTCACATGTGTGATTCAAACACTAAGAAGCCTTGAGTATTAAAAAAAACCATGTCAGTGTTCACAAACATCTCATCCTCAAACGGGCTCCAGTGCTGAAGAATCTGCACCTCAAAAAACCCTGAGATGTTGCATAAAGTGAGACACACCCACACACATCAGAGTGCACCACTGTCCCTACCACACACACACACACACACATTTGTGGTGTTAATATATTATAGATATCCGCCCACAGTCCAGTGAATGTTGCACTGTTTGTATGCATGGCTTACACTGTGTACATTCTTCTTTATACTCATGGGACACAATTCAAATTCTGCACCACAGATCTCATCTGAGGAGGCTTAATTTCTCTCTCTCTCTCTGTGTCTCTCTCTCGCCCTCCCTCTCTCTCACTTTCTTTCATATCCCTCCCTACCTCCACCCTCAATCCCTCCCACCCTGCCTGCTCTCCCTCCCTCCCTCCCTCCCTCCCTCCCTCTCCCTTCTGCCTCTTTGCTGTGGCCAAAGGACGGGTAAGGAGGCTGGAGTATGTGGATGGCTCTTCCAGCGCGAGAGAGCCACTCGTCTTTGCCTCATGCCGTGGCAAGGCAGACCACAGAGGTGAGAACGGGAGCGTGTGGGCGTGGGTATAGCATCGTCGTGTGTGTTTTGTTTTTTTGGCAGGTATTGATCAGTGGAGCTGAATGAGAATAGGGCTATAGGTGAGAGAGAATGAATGAGAAAGAGATTCAAGAGAAAATGAGGGCAGGTTAATTACATCTAAAAGGCTTTGCTGAGTTTTTTTTCCTCTGTCAGATGTATATAAGGACAGTGGTGCCTATGTCATTTTCATGGGATGGCTGAGAGTGGATTTGTTTTACCCCAGTTTCTCTTGAGTCGTCGCCCTGACTTCTCTTTATGTTGCTTTACACAGTTAAGGTTAGATGAAAGCAATAATGGTGTAAACACGGACCTCTCTGCCAGCTTTCTCTGTGTTTCTGGCCAGAGGGCTACCCTTGGGCTAAACAGATTTCACGAGGCATCTTCCATCCTGGTTGCCAGGCACCTCTCAGCTTCCCGTTTCCAATGGCAACTGCTAGGTGGTTTGATGAATAGAACTGGACATTCGGTGTGTCCTCATGTTACTCCAGATTGGATCTCAGTGCACTGCTGACTAAATGCAAAGTTTTCCCTCCTCCCCCCTCGCCGAAATACACATCCTGCCTAAGTCTTCAGCAGATGCCCAAGCTGTGAAAAAAGTACCAACAAAGGCTACACTAAGAAAGGCTGTAACTGGGGCACCTTCCAAAACAAAACAAAACAAAAAGCAGACAAAAAAAGACCACACTTAATTCTCAGAACTGACCCTTTCCTCTCAGGGTTTGACTTGTGTTTTGTACACAATTTGTTTGTCTGTAAGAGTGATGTAGTGTCTTTAAAACGTGAGAGTGAGCCAGAAAGAGAACGACTGAGTGGACTGAATGTGATGTCTAAACGAAAAGATGTTTGCGAGGAGGAGTGAGCTGTTCCTGTAATCCGTGATGTCCTGTCATCCTGTTTATATGCCTACTCAATATGCATGTTACTCAGCTGATAACAGCACACAGATGAGGTGCGAGAATGAACGAATGTATCGCTCGTCCGGGTAAAGCGTAGAGACGCGAAAACTGTTTACTTGCTGAAGTAAGCACGGACCTTAAAGGAGCAGGGGTTGGAGGTCAGAGCATAGGGGAGCCTTAAACAGTGATAAATGAATGCTGCACATGGCCTTTGTCAGCCAGTCTCTAGGAAAGACAGTGCAGGCAGAGCCGAGGCACTCCTTCTTTCTGCTCCAGAGTCGACGCCGAGCTCATTGAAATTCACAACCCGTCTCTTAACCGAGAGCACCTGGCAGGCGTGAGCACGGGCAAACTCACAACCTCACACAACCTCTCGCTGCTGCTGCGTCAACCCGGGGACTGGAAAGCCACTGTCTGTGCATCCGTAATCAGTGCAGCTGGGGCTGCGCTGACCTGTGGATGCATACAATTCTTGCAGTCCACTGCCTGATGCTGCTGGGTGGGAAGCTCTAAAAGGGAGTTGCGCTCAATCTGCAGCATCGGTTTGTCGGTGGCTTCATTTGGCCTGCTGTGTTTTTTCATGCTTGTTAATCCCTGTGTCCTGAATGTGTGTATGCTCCAGACCTCCACGTGGAGCCACAGCCTGGCTCCTCCCTCTCTAACCAGGAACTAATGACCAGACTATGCTTCTTATTGGGAGAAACAACGCCCGGTACTGCTAGCTCTCCTATGGAGGACAGGAGGGAAAAGAAGGTAAGGCCACATATTGATTAACCGGCCCCATACTGCCATGGCATAGAAAAGGAGAATGGATGGTTTAAAAGAAAAACAACTTTCGATTGCCGTCACAATCCTCTTTAAACATTTGAATCAAGCTTATTAAAGATAATTAGACTGCATTTTAAAATGCAGTTGCACAGAACTCATTGTATACTGTGTGTGTGCTCAGTGCATAATTAGTTTAACCTCTCTGTATGAAGAGTTATTGTTTGCACGAATGTATTTCCATCTTTATGCCTTTGCATGCTTCAGCCATGGCCCATTTTCGCAGCCTCATTCCACCACCTGAGCTCCAGATTCAGTCAGTTTCACAGAGATAGCAAAGCTCATATGAGGAATGTGGGTTGTCCTGGCTAAGATAGATGAGGCTTTGGTATAAAGGGAATAACAGTGAGCTGTTTAAACTCTGCTGCCTTGTCTCCATACATTCTCTGTGTTGCAGAAAGGTTGCATCAGTAATGAAGAGACCTGAAATGCACGTGATCAAATGAAAGGATAAAAGACTGCTTTTTGTTTTTTGTGCCCGTTTTTTAAAGTAAATGTTAATTCAAACATTTTTCACTTCTCGCTCCCTCAACTGGTAAAAAGCTATGAATTTTTATATGATATAGATATGTATTTTTAAAGACCAGTGGAGAAACTCAATAGATTAAAACCATTCATTAAAATGTACGAGTTAGAACCAAAAGCCCTTTGACAACGTAAAGAAAAACGTCACAGTCTGTCTTATATAATGTAACTCACCGCAGTGCTGCTGTAGTGATGTGCACTTGCTATTTTGTGTGCATGTGTGTTTTCTGTTCTCTCAAAAGGTGAGTTTAAAAGTTGAAGGCTTTTTTATTGATGGGTATGATAGAACATTTGGTTTTATTATTACATCCATTTTTTCCACTATTAACCCCTTAATGTCTAATATATCATATTTTATACATTTCATACAGTTTTTCTTACTTCTGCATCATAAATATGATTTTTTTTTTCCTAACAGGAAAACTTAAATAAATTCCACAATACGTTTTTAAACGATAAACTGCAGAAAAATGCTGAATGTAACAAATATATTACAAATTAAAACTCCTATATTTGAGGTTTAATTAACACTCAATTTTCAAAAAAAAAAAAAAATAAATAGAAATTTCTGGCAAGTATTTCATGGTGCAGGCTTTAAAGGGTTAAATACTTACTTCCTGTGTTATAGTTCCTGCATTGGCAAGTATGCAAAGTCAGGTCTGAGTATCTTGAATTTACTCATCAGAGGGGAAATAGGCGGAAACGGACTTAAAAAAAAGCTGTGTGTGTTCGAAAAGCGAGTATAATACTTGCCTTTTTCGATTCTCTTCTGTTTTGCTGTGCTTTAACTCTTTACACGTAATTCCTGTCCAGTGCGCTATGCAAAAACAAGCCAGTCAGCTTTCATCACATTAACAGCTACTTAAAATTTAGGTGTGCCGTTTTAATCAGTAACATTGTTTAAAAGCCAGATGCCGTGATTTTTTGCACTTTTTTGTCTTTGCTCTGTGTGGTACATTGCAAAAAACCCCAGAGCGTGGTAAATTCTGAATGTCTGCAGTGATTGA
Source organism: Oreochromis aureus (assembly GCF_013358895.1). NCBI lineage: Eukaryota > Metazoa > Chordata > Actinopteri > Cichliformes > Cichlidae > Oreochromis > Oreochromis aureus. The sequence continues at coordinate 16,060,323 of NC_052942.1, read as the reverse complement.
TTTTAGTTTTGACGACAGCCAGTCATCTTTAGAAAAAAGAAAAACTGGGAAATGACAGCAAGGATGAAAATAACTGGAATTATCTTTTCAATTCCCATCTGCATGCACGCTCAAACATATTCACTCACTATTGCAAATAACGCTGCGCAAGAAGGCCAACAGTGTCACGAGGAGTGAAGTGCTGTTAAAAGGTTTGAAATTGGCACTGCTAATTTACTCCACTTTCAACATAGAGGAATTTCACTTAAACATGCTCAAATATCGTTCTGCAGAGCCTTTTTTTCCACCTTTATGTATGGCTTAACTTTTTCTAACCCTTTCTCTTCTCTGTTTTTTTTTTCCCAGTATGATTCCTCTGCTCAGGGGGGGAGTCCCAGCTCCACCCTGACCTGCAGCACAGCCTCACCCTGCTCAGAGAGCCCCTCGTCCACCCTGAGCACCAGTGCGGGAGGCCAGTCTTTGCCTCAGCCTTTACCCTTACCTTCTCCCCACTGTGGCTCTAGCAGCAGTCCCAGTGGAACCCTCTCTAGCCCTGCATCCAGCCCAGCCCCTTGCCCTCCTTGTGGACTCATGACTGGGAGCAGCCCAGGGCCTCCATCTCAAAGCCCCACCTCAACGTTGGAGAGCAAGGATAGTGGAATTATAGGTGAGAGCTGCTGCTGCTCTGTGTCTCCAGATGGTATCTGTTCATATTGCATGACTTCGAATTGTGTTTTTTCTTCTTCTTTTTTTTTACACATAGTGACGCACGTCCAACACAGATGCCTAGTCGTGCATCATCAGAAGTTAAAAAAAAAAAGAGTTAGCTAAACAAACATGGAATATAATATGGAATCAGGGGAATGAAATATGACTCTTCTGGTGTTTGCCACACCTTCCTACACTCTGAAAGTTAGGGAGATGCAACATCACTATCTATGTAAAATGTGCACCTCCACCCCACAGCCAGTTTCTCTGTTTGTCTGTGCCACTTCAGCCTTCAGGCTTCAGCTCCCTCCTGTCAAAACTGGGACACTGCTGTCTTTGTTGCTTACGGGTCTGATTCTCCCAAAATAGGACACTTTTTTTCTCTTTAAATAGAGTTTGTATTTATAGTTGAACACAAAAAGGTAGAGGGCTCATCAAGTACAATGAAACTTATTGATTGATGACTTGTGAGTAAAAAAAAGGATATATTTCATTGTAGATTGAGTAAATGTGTTTTTGATGATGTTGAAGCTATTGCTTAACTTTTTGTCTTTAGTCATTTATAAGGATGTGCATATAAGCAGTCACATGCCAGATGTTGTTGTTTTTTTCTTTTTTTTGGCTCTGTTAACCATATTTTTCTTTCCGCCGCTCAGCAACAATCACTAGTTCTTCTGAGAATGAGGAGCGCAGCATCTCCACTGAGGGTCTGGGTAAGGACGAAGGCCCAGAGGGAAGTGGCGGCGTAATGGGCCATACAAATGAGGACCGCCATCCCAGGCCAACCAGGGACAATCTCACAGCCCAGCCAGATGAGGCCTTACCTAGAATGGACATCATGGAGCCCAGAACTCCACCAGCACCGAAACGACCCCTCCCACAGCACCACTTGCACAGCACCTCCTCTCTTGCGCTGCCCCGTCCAAACTCAGTGGCAGGTACCCAGGTTCCCGTTCTTTCTTATTCTGCAAATTAAGAAGCGGTTATGACTTTGAGAGAGATTTGGGATTGTGCACCTTCTCAGCTGCTGATGGATTAATACGTTTCATATCTCCTAGTTTCATATGAAGCTGGCTGTCTATTAGCCAAGCTAAGGAAATCTAAAGGGAATACAGTTTGGCTAATTACTGCGTATTTCCTAGGGTCTTGCCGTCACCTCAAAGTTGCAACCAACAAACATTCCAGGAAGTTAATTTTCCCGGCCAAGAAATAGTCCCACTCATTACCCCCAACACGCATAAAAGCAAAATGTGCCATTTTTACACCTCCATTCTTGCACACATTAAACAAATGATTCATAATTAGTGAGCTAGTGAGTGAGTTGTTAAAAGATGCCATTATACTGTAGATGAAGTGGGCTAATGAGAGTATGAATATGGCAGCTGTGACCCGAGTGATTAATTAATGGACTGATTAATATTGACTGAATAGCAAATTGATTAAGTTGATTGTTAACTTGATACTCTCAAACTGTTCATGCAATGCAGTAGAAGCATAATTTAGAAAATGCCTGTGATGCAGAACTGAACTTCACTGCACCGTGTGCTGGTGCTCCACTTACCACGGAGGCTGGATACACACAGTGAGCAGTACCAGTTAAAAGTCCTGGGAGGCCTCTAGTTGTCATAAAAAATACCCCCCTCCCTCTACAGTCACGATCTTTCCTAATGCATGAGGCTCTTTTTCTTCCTTTAGATGTCAGTTCATTTGTAGTGGGAGCAAAAGAAGAGATTCCCTAAGGAGTGGATTCACAGTAACGCCTGCCAGTTTCTTCTGTCAGCTGGTGCTTTCATTTAGACACTCTTGATGAAATTCAGTATCAAGATGAAACAAGCTGCATGTAGCTGTTAGGATTTTACTTCATCTTCATTAACGATTAGACATAGAGGAGCAGGATGAATCTATTTATATATGATATACACAATAAGACAAGAAAAAATGAAATCTAAAACTTAAAATTTAGGTGTTTAATGGAGCATTAGTGTCAAACTGTAGACAGATAAAGATAAACTTGTGCTCCAGTTAGATTCAGATTAAAACATTGAATTGCATTTTGCATTCAGCCACAAGTCATTTTTATGGAAATGTTCCTCACAGCTTTATTATTAACCACCAGTTATAGATGAATCCATATTTACATGATCGCATCACACAGTTGCTGCAGATTTGTTGGCTGCACATCCATGATGTGAATACCCTGTTCCACCAAATCCCAAAGGTAGTCTATTAGAGTGAGATCTGTTGACTGTGGAGGCCATTTGAGTCCAGTGAACTCACTCTTATGTTCAAGAAACCAGTTTGAGATGATTGAAGCTTTGTAACATGGCTTGCTATCCTGCTGGAAGCAGCCATCAGAAGATGGGCACACTACGGTCATAAAGGGATGAACAACACTCAGATAGGCTGTGGTGCTGAAGGACGGTACTAAGTGTGTCAGGAAAATATCGCCCACACCACGCACCATTTTTGTAATCTTCTATTGTCCAGTTTTGGTGAATCTCTGTGACGTTAGTTCTCTCTGTTATTGTAGAGTCTTTACATTACAATCAAAAGCACCTTGAGATTACTGTTGGTTTGGTTTCCCTCTATATAAATAAAGTTGTAGCCTCAGTTCTGTTCTTAGCTGACCAGAGTAGCACCTGATGTGGCTGACGTGTTGTGCATTAAGATATACTCTTCTGCATACCTTGGTTGTAACAAGTAGGTATTTGAGTTACTGTGAAGGTGATTCTGCCATTACCTCTGAGATAAACAGGACACTTTTGCTCAGAGAACTGCTGCTGTAAACCAGTGTAAATCCTAGAGAATAAAATCCAAATAGATCAGCAGATTCTGAAATACTCAGACCAACAGCAATGCCACACTTAAATCACTTTTCCTACTCATTCTCATGGTCAGTTTAAACTTCAGCAGGTCATCTTGACCACATCTACGTGATTACATGCCCCGACTTGCTGCTATGTGATTGGCTAATTAGATTTGTGGCTAAACAAGCAGTTGAACAGGTGTACCTAAAAAAGTAGCTGGAGAATGTGTAGATTTGAAGTAGCATAATAGCTTTGGAAATTAACAAAGTTGCCAGTGTTGTAGCAGGCGCATAAATGCGTGCAGCTCTCTTTCATTTTACATGGATCTTGCTGTCTTATGCTGTTGAAGGTCCATCATTTCAGACGAGAGACTCCTAGAAAACAGCTAGAAGCATCAAACTTTAGATCATGAGTTGGTTTATATCCACAGCTGGTTATAAATCTGTTCTCATCGCAACACAGAGTTTACTGTAAACATCTATTCTGTGAAACTGTAGAGAAGTGTGTGTGTGTGTGTGTGTGTGTGTGTGTGTGTGTGTGTGTGTGTGTGTGTGTGTGTGTGTGTGTGTGTGTGTGTGTGTGTGTGTGTGAGAGGCAAGTCAATATGCATTTGTGATTTTTAGAGAGGTCTCATTGTCTAACCCTGGCAAGTGAACACATGCAAACTGTCTGTTTTAGACTCTCTGAAGTTTATGGAGCCGTGTTAGTACTGAAATGTGGACCTAAGGAGCAGCTTTGGGTCTTGTCCTGTAGTTTGATTAGTTTTCAGCAGCGTAAGTGGGAGTCTTATGTCAAAAGTTTGAAATTTGTTCAGTCTCCAAATCATTCATGCTTAAAAAAAAGCTGAGTAACTCACAAACACAAGAGACATCTGTAGACAAAAACAGAAATTGTATCTTTCCTGTGCCCATGCACGTCTGGCCTGTGCACCACTGAAAGTGATATCTAAATGCTGCTAGGTCTGACCCGACCTCTGTGATTTCTGCTCATTCAGACATGATGATAAAGTTAATGGATAGTAGTGCACGACTGATAGAAGCTACAAAAAATGTAAGATGCATTGTGTGTAATGAATATGAGGTCCATCCATTAATGTATGCAAAGCAGCAAGATTTAGTAGCAGCAGAGCATCACGTAGCAAAGAAATGAAAAGAATATGTAGATTACAGTCTGGGCGTATATAATCAGATCTATCCCAGTGCAGATGCTAATGTTTAATTGTGCAATTAGCCCATACATAATTTAAAGTCCAAACCAGAGCTAAACTTTATCACCATTTGTGACCATCTATCTGTTCCTATTAATGTGATCCCAGAGAGAATTTGCAGAATGGATGAATGGAGTAACTTCTCACACATTACTAAGAAAAATGCTGATTCTAAGAAGCAGGAGTGCAGGCTAGATTCAATAAGAGTTGGCTGCTTCATTAATCTTCTGGTGGACTAAAACTGGCGCCATTTTGGTGGGCAGCGCTGCGCAGTGTGGTGGCTGTCGGCGCAGTGAGTGCCTAAAGTAGTTTGCTTTTTTGTTGCAATATCGGACACTAAAGATGTATGAATGAATTAGCTGCATCAACTACTTGTGCCTTCAGTAAATTTCCCAGGTACCTGTCTCTTCTTAACACGTAGTCCACGCTTTTAAATGTGGTTGAAGATGCTTTAGTGGCAGCGTATTAGAGTTCTTTGTTATATGAGAGATTAATACTACTGGCTAACAAGGATACTGGAGCATCGTGGTTATGATAACAGAACAGTAGGACGTCTTCTGAAGCTGGAGGGATACTAGGAGAGTACATCCTGTGCTGAGGATAGTGCCTTACTTTACTGTCGTTTTTTTTTTTCTTTTTTTGGAGAGTGATCCAGATCCCCACTTTAAAGACTTTTTCTTCTGCCAGCGCACTGCCTCTCTGCTGAGCTTTCTAATATGCAGCCTGGTAGCTTTTGCTTAATGTTGCAGTGAGCAGGCAGTTAGCTTAGTTTGGCCAAAAGAGTGGAAACAAGGAGAAACAGCTTGTGTGGCTCTTTCAAAAGTGAGACTATTTACAGCATCGTGGTTCATACTTGAGGTTGATCGTTTTCAGCACCATACTAAATCCTCTCTGACTGTGTAAGTTTCTAAGTTTCCTTCCTTCCCTTCCCCCCTCCTTGCCATGTGGGTGGTACTGAAGAGTACATTTGCCTGTGGTTCTGGGTCAGGTTTGTTAGCTGGGCACGTTTTTACAAATTTGGAAAAGAATCAAGGTCTGATTGCAAAACGTGTTTAAATCGGCCTCTTAGAATGATATTAAAACTCCAGATCATTTTTGTTTTTCACCTATTTTTGTTGAGAAAAAAAAAACAAATATTCACACAATTATTTTTGGGGGGAATTGATAAAACTCTTAATCTGGCAAACAAACAAACAAAAAAACGGTATATGATGTTTGTGTAATTTATCTAAAAAAGAGTGTAAAAATAACAGTTCACTTTTGTATTATGGGTTAGATGATGGTCTTCACCAACATATAGTCGAGCACATGACTCACTATAAAATGGCATTTATTTTTTTTTACATTTAACATTTACATTTTATGAAATAGATCGTGCTTTGTAACGGCACCCAGCACACTTCTTCCCTTCCTGTTCATAAAAGTCTTGTCTTGCTGGGCAGTGAGGGTCCATAAATTGGATTCAGACATCATGCTCTGGCTCTGAAACAATCTTTACTTAAATATGACTGTTTCAAAAATTCATATTGGGAAAATGAGAGAGAATGCCGTAACAGATTTTGGATTTAACATTAACAGAAACTTGGTCTTTCTAAGAAGCTGAATTTGAATTTGGTACATGGTGTCATACCTGGGGAATATCACACTGAAGTTGGATGAAAATGTGTTGGGTTTTTTTCAAGTATTCAAGCTTTAATATCAGTGAAACCGGTAACCTGATTTGAACCGTTTTAAAGAATGTTATGTTGCTTGTATATGAGAACCCGTATATAAAGTATCAGTCCCCTACCTGCAAAACTGGACTTCCTACAGACCTCCAAATCATCTCTCAGAGATCAGAGATCCAAATATTTTATCCAGATATTTTAGGGACTTCAAGCATCCATCATTCTGTGTTAACTTCAGCTGCACTCATGAGAGTCCATATTCACAGAGCCACAGTACCTAAAAGATTTGAAGGACCTAGCTGAAGCAGTTTTCCAGATAATGGAATTTTTCAAATAGCCCCTGAAAAAAAAGACATCTAAAACCTGCTCTGCCTTCATCTCTTGAAATTGAGAAAACTAATGAGAGGAGGGACCTGAAATCATTTCTTAAAAACTACTACCATGTGCATCTTTACCCTGGATGTTTTTTTCCAGGAAAATCTGTAAGATACCTTGGGAGGCATTTGACGAACACACATAGAATGACCCGTTTACATTTTCAATTAGAGAGCTTCAGAGGTGCTAGTAGTCTGCTTTAGTTACTGTTAATAAACAACATTAAAAAAACTGAAAAAACAAAGGAAAACAGCTGGCTTGGCTGTGTTCAGTCATTCTTTTTTAAGTCTTTATTAAAAACCTATTTTTATTCCCTGGCTTTTAACTCTGTGGGTAACTGATTGATTTTTTGTTTGTTTTTTTGTTTTTTTGTTATTGTTATTGCTATGTCTGTTTTTTATCACTATGTGCATATTAGTATTGTACAGCACTTTGGTCTACCAGGTGTGTTTTTAAAGTGCTATATAAATAAATGATGATGATGATTCTGATGATCTAACCATGTCCCAGCTGTAGATCTTGGGCGGTTGGACCAAAAATGGGTGTCGCTGCCTTGGTACCACTGTATGTGTGCATATTTCCTGATGTCATTCCTTCACAACACCCTCCTGCTCTTCCTCCTCCATCACTCAGGTCATGAAAGGCAGCAGCTAAGGATCGCCTGCATGTCATTCAGATTTTCACTCTGTGTTTATCCATGTCTTTGCATTTAATCAATACAGGGAGTGCAGAATTATTAGGCAAATGAGTATTTTGTCCACATCATCCTCTTCATGCATGTTGTCTTACTCCAAGCTGTATAGGCTCAAAAGCCTACTACCAATTAAGCATATTAGGTGATGTGCATCTCTGTAATGAGAAGGGGTGTGGTCTAATGACATCAACACCCTATATCAGGTGTGCATAATTATTAGGCAACTTCCTTTCCTTTGGCAAAATGGGTCAAAAGAAGGACTTGACAGGCTCAGAAAAGTCAAAATAGTGAGATATCTTGCAGAGGATGCAGCAGTCTTAAAATTGCAAAGCTTCTGAAGCGTGATCATCGAACAATCAAGCGTTTCATTCAAAATAGTCAACAGGGTCGCAAGAAGCGTGTGGAAAAACCAAGGCGCAAAATAACTGCCCATGAACTGAGAAAAGTCAAGCGTGCAGCTGCCAAGATGCCACTTGATGCCACCAGTTTGGCCATAGTTCAGAGCTGCAACATCACTGGAGTGCCCAAAAGCACAAGGTGTGCAATATTCAGAGACATGGCCAAGGTAAGAAAGGCTGAAAGACGACCACCACTGAACAAGACACACAAGCTGAAACGTCAAGACTGGGCCAAGAAATATCTCAAGACTGATTTTTCTAAGGTTTTATGGACTGATGAAATGAGAGTGAGTCTTGATGGGCCAGATGGATGGGCCCGTGGCTGGATTGGTAAAGGGCAGAGAGCTCCAGTCCGACTCAGACGCCAGCAAGGTGGAGGTGGAGTACTGGTTTGGGCTGGTATCATCAAAGATGAGCTTGTGGGGCCTTTTCGGGTTGAGGATGGAGTCAAGCTCAACTCCCAGTCCTACTGCCAGTTTCTGGAAGACACCTTCTTCAAGCAGTGGTACAGGAAGAAGTCTGCATCCTTCAAGAAAACATGATTTTCATGCAGGACAATGCTCCATCACACGCGCGTCCAAGTACTCCACAGCGTGGCTGGCAAGAAAGGGTATAAAAGAAGAAAAAACTAATGACATGGCCTCCTTGTTCACCTGATCTGAACCCCATTGAGAACCTGTGGTCCATCATCAAATGTGAGATTTACAAGGAGGGAAAACAGTACACCTCTCTGAACAGTGTCTGGGAGGCTGTGGTTGCTGCTGCACGCAATGTTGATGGTGAACAGATCAAAACACTGACAGAATCCATGGATGGCAGGCTTTTGAGTGTCCTTGCAAAGAAAGGTGGCTATATTGGTCGCTGATTTGTTTTTGTTTTGTTTTTGAAAGTCAGAAATGTATATTTGTGAATGTGGAGATGTTATATTGGTTTCACTGGTAAAAATAAATAATTGAAATGGGTATATATTTGTTTTTTGTTAAGTTGCCTAATAATTCTGCACAGTAATAGTCACCTGCACACACAGATATCCCCCTAAAATAGCTAAAACTAAAACAAACTAAAACTACTTCCAAAACATTCAGCTTTGATATTAATGAGTTTTTTGGGTTCATTGAGAACATGGTTGTTGTTCAGTAATAAAATTATTCCTCAAAAATACAACTTGCCTAATAATTCTGCACTCCCTGTAGTTGTTATTATTCATCTCTGGCTATCTTCCAAGTCACAGCAAATGGCCGCCCCTCCCTGAGCCTGGTTCTGCTGGAGGCTTCTTCCTGTTAAAAGGGAGTTTTTCCTTCCTACTTTCGCCAAGTGCTTGCTCATCTGATTGTTGTTGTTGTTTTTTGTTGTTTTTTTTATTATTATTATTGTAGGGGTCTTTACCTTACAAGATAAAGCACCTTGAGGCGACTGCTGCTGTGATTTGGCGCTATATAAATGAAAGTAATTTGAATTGAAATATCAGTCTTAAGTTTGTCATGTCCATGGCCAAGTTACATCAAGAATTTGTGACTTCATAATTGGCTGACAAACTTGATATCAGAGAAAAATCCTGTGAAAATAATTTAAACCTGGCATGATATTTCCTTCACAGATTTATTTTATTTTCTGCCAGAAAGCAATTAAGAGTATCGATACCTTTAGGGTTGAAAAGGCTTTTAAATGGGTTCTAATGAGCTGCTTGTGATTAAATTGTGTAAGTAATGCCATCAGGGATACTGGAGGCTTGACCTTTAAAGTGATGAAGGATCAACGGGGGCTATGGGGTAATCAGCTAGACTTTCATCAACAGGGAACATATAGATGGCCAGTGAGTGTGAGATGGGTTGACCTGTCAAACTGTCCAAGAGTCTCTGTGTCAAACTGGCTGAAAAACATGTTTTAACTCTTTAACTGTGTCCCCTCAGCCATTTGGCCTGGTTGTCTTTAGCCAGCAGTCTTTCTCATCCCACTCCCACACCTCCTTCACACTGTTTTGCTGCAGACTGTGCTCCATCCTCTCGCTGTGGATGTTCTTTCAATCCTCAGTTTTTGCCACTTGTGTTCTTGCTTGATATTTACAGTCATTTTATGCATGTTCTTTGTCCTGAAAGCTCCCTCCCACTTCTGAAATATCTCATGCTGTACTCTTTCACAGTATATTAACGGCTCATCCCCCACACAACTTTCTTTTATCCTAAATGCAGAGTTCACACCGCGATTGATATTTGTTGATCCAGAAAGCCCATCATTGTTTACTAGGGAGTCCAAAGAACAGGTTATATGTGTTTTTGATGAGCCTGTAAATTAGAATATCAACAGGCCTCGGCAGCTTTCACCCACACTCGCTCGCTCACTCTGCTGCTGCAGGCTGATGGACACATGTAGAGATAGTAAACGTGTCAGAAAGGGATCTGATCAGCCAAGTGTGAGCTGTATCTACTGGAGTATTTTCAAAGAAGCAAGTTCACTGTGTCTTTCTCGCTGTTCCACAGAAAGCAAAGCGAGCGATGGTGCGGCAGAATGACATGCAGTAATGCAAGATGCAGATATATTTTACATTGTGTGGCTCATGTCTGAGTGTAGAGAAGTTTTTGATTGGTTGTGTTGAAGAATACTGCAGCCAGGATCTTCAGGATGTGATTAAAACTTCTGCTTTAAAGCCTGTCAGCCCATAACAGTGCAGATCTGTGCTGATATGCTTTCTCACATGCTCTGAGATTACCAGTGATTTCATTTAATGTTATTACACGATTATAGGAAGTCACTGTCTTGCCCACTGCCTAATTTATTGGTCTGTGTACAGTGTGCAACGTGACTTGAGCCTTTTTTTTTTATCCCTCTCCAAAGGGATTAGAGACAGCAGTGATGCCAGATTTTCAGATTTTACAGAGGATTTTTTTTTATTTGCCAATAACAAAGAGCAATGAATGAATGACATGAACCCGTCTGCTACTCATTGAAAATAAACTCTTAAAATAACAATGGATTCATTTCCAAAGCCATAAAATATATATGCTATTTATTCCTCCAATAGCAGACAATCCAATAATATAAATAGGAGCAAAAAAAAATACTGCATAGAAACAATATTGGAAGAAGGCAAAGGTCGAGCACAAGCACTTATGCCTGCAGTGGCTGTAATCTAGTTGATTTCCTGTCTGGATTTGTCAGCCACTTGGATTAAACGGCCTGATGTTAAAAGTGGAAAATAGAACTAGGAAGAGCTCGAGATTAGGCTGGAACAGATTCTTCCCTTTTTTCTCTCCAGCTGCTCTAAAAACAGACAAAAACCAGGCTTTACACTGCACTATTTTAATTATTTTTTTAATTAAGCAACATTAAGTGAGTTACAGAAATGTGCAATTAATTATTAAGTTTTGCAATTTATAAGGATAAAATATTTTCAAGTATGTGAAACGCTTACTTGCCTAGATGTAGTTTGAAAGTGAAATTATTTGCAGGGACAGGACAGCAGACGCTAATAACTATTTGCTTTTGCTGGCACTCGAATACGTTAGTATTGTTTTGAGATGCGAGACAGATTTTGTTGTTCTGTTTTTTGCTTTAATTGCAGAATCCACCCCAAGTGACTTTATTTTTATGAGATTAATCATCCTTTGTGAGGGTCTCCAACAGTTCTTGCACTGTAAGAGACCCTCACTCTTAAAGGATGCAAGGGTCTTTCACAGTCCAAGTAATGCAAATGTCATATTCAGGTGATTTATGTAAATCTGTGTGCTTATGTTCATGCAGACACTGCACTGTAAGGGCATGCTTCCTCCAAACTTCCTCCAAGTGGACCCAAAAGTAGCATAATTAGAACAAGTCAAAGTCCCTGATGTCTGCAGCTGTGTGCATATGCAAGGCAGTATATGCACGACACTACCAGCGAAAACATCTCATATGTACATATATATATTTTGCTTGTGTGTCGACTGGTTTTCTGCTGCTGGACTGAAACGTGTAGGGATGTTAAGAATTATTCTTTCCTTAAATCCATCAGAAACCGCCAAGCTGCTTAATGAACTCGGTTGTGACTTACAGTCGAGTTCATTTGGCAGCTCTCGAACAGAACTGCTTCACTGACAACAAGAGGTACTATTTATTAATGGACTGTTGTGTCAGATTGCATTACAGTGTGCTAGGTCTTCTATTTCTCTTGTTTCTCTGTTAATAATGCATAGTGATGTATCACAAATACACTGTTTATGTGTATTTAAGGAACTGCAAAGCGCATACTTTCTTGTGTTTCACAGTGGACTAAAGACTAAATTTCTCAGAAACTGCAGATGCCTGGCTGACCTGTCAACTCAGTGGTGTGAGTAGGTGGATGGATAGGCGAATGTAGGAGTAAAGAACTCTATCTGTTTTGTTATTTGCCCTTCGGTACAACACGTTCTCAATTGTATGTGTCATGTTGGCTTTTATGTGGCTTATTTGGTCATTAGAGGAATGCGTGTAATCCTGTTATTGACAGCTGATACATTTTTGCATTACAGCCGGCGACGTGTTTCTACTGATTATCACAAATTTGGTGTCCTGACGCGTGAGACACTATGAAACATTTGGTCATTTCAGACTCATGTCAGCTTGATATTACAGGATGTGAGAAGAGCTGTTTTCTTCTCTTCTCTCTTATCTTCTCAAGGTCACTGAGCATGTATCATTAACAGCAAAAATTGTTTATATTTCCTGTCTCCATGGATACAGTAATTGACTGGAGTTTCTGCAGTATGCATGTGCATCTTTACTGGATCTCTCTTTCTCTCGCTGAATTCATCCGCCTCCCATTCTCTCTTTACAGCAACAAGCTCCACTCGACTAGAGGATTTGGGTTATCTGGACAGTCAAAGGGCTACTGGGCACAGAGGCTCTGTCCGCAAACACAACACATCTGGACGCACAAGTGATGACTCCAAAGGTATTTTGTGAGCAAGTACAACTGCATGCAGCATGTAGCTACCATAGACTGCTACTGCATACAACTGGGTTGTGGCTTTTGAAACCAGGAGTGGCCATATTTAGAGAACGAGGACAGTGGAGTCATCAAGTAATGCTGGCCAATTTAACAAGGTGCTTCAATAGACTAAAGACATACTGTTTGCTAAGTAACTTGTAAATAAAGTCCTGGAAATGTAATGATCATATTTCAAGCAACTTCTTAGGTGTCTATTTAGTATGTTTAACCACAAGCAGTTCATATTATTTGTCAGATTATAGCTGTAATATTTACCCAAACTACGCTCCAACGCCACAAACACAATGAAAATGTCCCTGACTTCAGTTAACCACAGGGATGGCTTGAGGCCTAGCACCGGCCTGTCACTCAGAGCAGCCTAGCCCATTAAGGCATAAAATTAATAAATATAAGTAGATAAGAGCAAAATTAGATGCACACAATAAATTTGTACCAGGCTTTAACGCCCCAGGTTACTGCCTGTAACATCCTTAAGGTCTTTTAAATGATCTCTTTGGACATTGGCTGCTTTTTAAGTCATTTTCAGTACAGTCCTTGCACCTGACCATTTTCAGAGGAATGTTTCTTGTTTGCTAAGCCACTTAAGACTCAACCATGAGTCATTCAAGCATAAAAGGCACCTAACTGCTGAGATAAACCAGTGCTTTCACAGACAACTTAGCAAAAAAAAAAACAATTTAAAATGGTATCTTTAGGCACTTTGTTACCACAAAAGCACATCATTTGTCCACATTTTGTTGAATCTATGAAAACAGTTTGACAGGTGCAAAATAGTGTTTTGTTTTGTTTTTTGTGTTTTTTTGCACCGTCAAGGCGATTCACAAAGAGCTTCTGAAAACTCGGCATATCTAAGCAAGGTGTAAAGTGTGTCCTTAACAAAACTGAAGAAACTGAACATGTTGAGGTGGCAAGTCTAAAAAAAACAAAAACACCTAAAGGCAGCTAAAAAGCATGTGAAAATCATGACCTTAAAAAAAAGAACTAAATTCACCAAAGACATGACACAGGACTTGAGAGATACATCTGGACCTTCAGTTGATTCATCTACTGTTCACTGAAGCCTCATCAGCCTCATGGTCTCAGTGGAAGGTTTGCCAAATTACACAAGAACTGGACTGGTGGAGTGAGGAAATCGAATTTGACTTTTTTGGTTCAAATTGTTGTTAGTATATACGGAGGAGGTCAGCAGAGAGGCTCTGTCATTGTTTGGGAATGCATTTCAGTAAGTGGTCTTGGAGCTCTTACCAAAACTGATTGAATTATGAATACATAAAAAGCGACATTAGATTTTGCTCCATCATGTAATACGATATGGAAAGCATCTGATTGGCAATGAGTTCATTTTTCAGTAATGATAAATGATCCCAAACACACTCCCAATCTAGTAAAAGTATACTTGAATAGAAAAACACACAATTAAGCACTATCAGTCATGGATTGTCCTTCCCAGACCCTGGGCCTCAATATTATTGAAGCATTGTGGGATCATCTTGGCCGAGAATTTAAAAAAATGAAGCCAACATCCAGCGAAGAATTTTGAATTTCCTTCAAGATTCCTAGCGAACTATTCCTGAAGACTACTAAAAGAAATGACAGGAAAACTGTCTAAGAGTTCAGACTGTGTTGAAAAATAAATGCGGCCAGACCAAGACTTTAAGCTCATTAGAATTGTACAAACTCTTGTTTTCCCTAATAAATTCTGTTATTTCTGTTTTCACATTTAAATAAATCAGTGTATATGTTTCCTATTTTCCCACTAAAACATAAAGAAATGAGTTGTGGCTCAAGACTTTTGCACAGTACTGTACATAGGGTGATGAGTTCTCACATACTTACTTACTTACTTACCTCGATTGTTTTCTCTCTAACCAGGGCGATTGGTACCATTCAAACAAGCTGACATCATGCTAAAACCGCTTCTATTTGAAGTCCCCGGCATCACCACGGAAACACCTTTCGTTGGCCGGGATTGGCTCTTCACGCGTCTGGAGGAGGTCCTTAGAAAAACACGCAGCTGTGAGGGACGCGGCGCTGTCATTGTGGGTAATGCAGGATCTGGCAAGACCGCCGTCATCTGGAGGCTGGTGACGCTCAGCTGTCACGGCATGCGTACATCACTGGGAGGTCCCAGCATCCCTCACAGCCCCGGCTCCTCCCCTAAGTGTAAGAGTCTTCCTTTTTTTTTAAAGAAATTCAGAGTACTGTAATTTGTTTTTGTATGCCTCTGCAAGGATAATTCATACAGTATCCAGTACAGTCTAGTAAAAGTGCATTTTTTTTATTATATATATATGTATGAAATTTAAGGAAACATCACTTTTTGAGGAGTTGGTAACTAGGTCAAAGACTCTTCTTTCAAGTTCTCCCCTGAGGTTTCTCTGCTGATTGCAGTTGTGTAAGGCGAGTGAGGTTGTTGTTTTCCTCCTTTCATGAGTGGCACAGCTCTTTTATCTGAGGAGAGGAAAAAAGAAAAAGATTTTGCACATAAATGCGCGTTACACACTGTGACATGCACATTGTTTTTGAATCTATGGCACTCCCTGCAATATAAAAATGTCCATATATGCACATTTTGACTGATTTCAGGCTTTTTCTGTTGTACAATAAGAAGCATTGTTAAAATTACAGGCTGAGGAAACAGAGCAGTGTAAAAGAAAAAAGCAGTGTAGCATTCATTTTTCAGCACCGTTGCATTATTTATCCATATCTGCATTGTATGTTGTCATTTTAATTTAGCTTTAAGACAGAGTTAGGTAGCATGAGCTCAGAGAAATGCAGGCTTTGCTCAGTGCCAAAGTTTCCAGTCTTGCTTATGCGCTAATGAATTGCAGCAGTTTAACTGTGTTTCTTTATAGGCTCGTGACATTTCTTTGCTTACACCTGAGAGTTTGTTGTTGTTGTTGTTGCTCTGCATGGTGTGCAGGTGGGGATAGGCAGGGAAAAGCAGCCTCCAAGCAGCCGGCTGATTCCCATCCCAACCAGGGCACCGTTTCAGGCACAAGCGATAGCACACCACTGAGGAAGGAGGCTGTCAGATCCTTGGCTGCCAGGGTAACTCAAAACACACACGAATGCACTTCTAGTACTTCTGTACGTGTGAAGATCCTCAGTTACAAATGTTCCCTCATAGTCCATATTCTAACCTGAAAACAATAGCTCCACACTCCAGGAGTGTGCATTTTTGCTCTCTGGGGGAGTCGGATGACAAGATTGATGCCACTGTGTAACCATAAAGTCGCTGAAGCATAAAAGAGTGGGAAAAAGGGGGAAATGCATAGCGTGACTGTCCCAAAAACTGCCACCATCTCTCTCTGGTACCGTTGATCCACATCACAGTTCATTTCTTTACCAGGTTCATGTGCTATACTGTACAGCCCTATGGCAGACCGCCAACCAGTCCAGGGTGTTGTAGTGCGACTGTGACAGCTTGAACAGGCTCCCGCCTCCCCACAGCGCTGAATAAGACTGGTTATTCATTGCATAATTGTGATTTTTATGTGTTAATATATGTTTTTTTTAATTAATTCAGCAAAATTAGCTCAAATGTGTCATATTCAGCAAACAGGTTTGAGACTTGTATCAGTCTTTTCGTCTACCTGCAAGAACACAGGTTCACATTGACACTTGAACCACCAAAACTACTGGCTTGATGCCATCCCCAAGTATGAACTTCAACCTAATTTTAATGTTGGAGGGACCTATAGTTTACCCAGTTTAAATGTGCACAGTTTTACTCCCCTAGTTCCCCTAATCTCATTCTCTCTATCCAGTAAAGGCAAAAAGCCAAAAACCATACATTTAAATAGTCATAACATTAATTTGAACCCACATGTTATCCACCAAACAAAACATTCTGATGTTCAGGGCTGATGTTCACTCCTGACAATGATAGGAGATTGCATACACATATAGCTGAAGAACACACTCACTTATAGCTATTTATCCTGTTGCTGAGCAGACTGCTGTGACTCACCTGCAGGAGAAAATTACATTTACATCACAGGGATGCCTTTAGATATATATTATTTTGTCATGGTGCTTTTAGTAGCCCTGTTTTTTCTTGTTGTTGTTGTTTTTTTGTCACTAGATTTGTAAGTATGGTAATATAATGCAACATCTCAAACAGTCCTACGGAGAGCTATGACTGTAAAACAGCCCTTCATAAAAAACATCGAAGCAATAAACACAGAGCAGCATTGTTCCTCTTTCTTTTTTTTTAAAGAGCTTTGAAGCTGCACGTTTGTGACACAAAATTTTAATGTCAGACTGTTCCTCTCTGTTTTTTTTGAACACACGCAGAACATGCTGCTGACTGCATCACATAGATGACATGGAAGCTTCTAAATTTACTAACTTGGCCTCAATAAGAGTTTCCATGGGAACTAGTCAGACTACTTGTGATGGTGAAGATGTTTGCTCAAAAGTAAAATCATTGATAGCATTATATGTGAACCACTCATAGCCTAGACTGGCGCCTTAACAAGATTGCACATGTTTATGCTTCAGCAAAACAGTTACCGTATATCTGCTGTTTTTAAAAAAACACCTTTATTATTAGTGATGAAATGAATACTTCTTTTTTTTACAGTATTTAGTGTGTTTTAGAGAAACTATGTCATAACTCAGCCACCTTTAGGATTTCTGGATACATTTATTTGTGTTTATATTTCATTATATTGTGTACTTATATTGTTTGATGCATTTTTTGGTTTCCTGTGCAGATGAGCGGATAATACAGTCTGAATACACCGAACAGCATCTGAATCTGTGCTGTAGTGTCGTTCCCTTTCCCGCAAATTGCGCGTCAGTCAGTTTTGACACAGTTTAAAGAAAAGTGCACCACTTTTCAGTCAAAGTGAAAATCATAGATGTACATACATAGCTGCCCACACTCAGCAGACTCGACTCTTTAAGCGCCTGAAGGGTAGATGTACATACATTTGTTCTGAAATCACAAAGAAAAGACAATTGTTTTAATTTCAGATCACGGCTCGTATTCACCACAGTCAGTTTTATTTCTTTAGTTTCAAAATATTTAAGATTATTGTTTTCTGCATAGGAATTGACTTTTTATGATTGCAATTAACCAAAATGCAAGATATGAATAAATAAATGCATAAGTAATAATCTTACTATACACTTAGCATCTTACTATATCGATCTGGATGAAACTTGCTATATAAACTGCCTAGAGTACCAGGATTATCAACATCTATATAGCTTTGAAGATTTTTTTTTTTTATAACACTCACAATTTGTATAAATTATTTAAATTATGTGTAGCAGTTGACATTGTGTGTACGTTGGTCTTTGTAAACACATTTTGCTAAAGTATTTTTAGTGCAGTGGCACTGGGGATGTTGTCATGCACATAAGTGTTCATCAAGCAGTGACACTAATAGTGCCTGTAATTGATTACTTGGTCTCATACAGTGAAAATGTAGCTTGCAAAGAAGAAGAGCAATAAATGTGTTTTTATTATTTATTTGTTTAATGTTTATGAACAGCTGTTTTTGACATTTCACTATATACAATGATTTAATAAAGAGCAACAGAATAACATGATAAATTAACATACACGTCTTTGTTTTCATACATAAGCAAAGCGAACAAGTGTGAACTATACGATAATAATAATGTAGGTACAGTTATATTAAATATATTTTTAAGTACAGATACAAAATGAATCCCTGCTTGCGTGTTCGTCTTTTCTTCAAAGTTTTCTGTGTAATGGATGTTTCTGGGCTGAGGAGCCTATGGGCCACAGGTGTATAGCCCCCAGCCAATAACAGCATGCAGGGTGTGAGGACATGGTGACCGGGTTAAACTGCTGTTTCTATGTCTTCTCTCTCTTGTTCTATTTATCTGTATAGGGGAAATATGCTCTTGCTCTATTCTTGCAAAAATTAACCACTTCTGCTCTCTGTTTCTCATTCAGCCAATTTTGAATACAGTATATAACCAGTAACCCACAACGAATACATATTGTACAGATAGTGTACAGAAACTGACGAGATGCCTCAGGGGTGACAAAAATGGCCAGGAGAGCTCGAAAGTTTTTAATAGTGCAAAAATGTTGAGATGTGAAGTTTGTCTTTGGAGTCTTTGGAGTAATGTTTTTGAAAAGTTCTGGGAGAAAAGGCTGAGGTTTGCCAAATTACACAAGAACGGGAGTGAGTGTAGTCACTTTCCGTCATGACATTTTTGATTCAGTAGAAGCATATCTGGATAAAAACAAACAAACAAAAAAACAAAAACAAAAAAACAGTGGGACACAGTCAGTCATGGATTGGCCTCCCCAGAGCTCAGACCACAACACTCTAAAAGCAGTGTGGGATCATGACAGAGAAGAGAACAAAAGGCAGAATAATTCATAAGAGAGCTTTGAATTTCCTTCAGGAATACTCCAGAACTATTCCTGAAGACTACTTAAAGAAATGGCAAGAGTGAGCCTAAGATGTCAGGCAGTGTTGAAGAATAAAGGTGGTCATGCCAAATATTGACTTTCAAGCTATCAGGGAAAACTCCAGTTTCCCTGATAGCTGTAATTCCATGTCTGCACATTTCAATAAATCAGTGCACCTATTGTGCATTTAGCAAGATATAATAAAGAAATGAGGGGTAGCTGAAGACTTTTTTTTTTTTTTTTACAGTACTTATTTGTTCATTAAAACAAGAACCAGCTTTCATCTACGGTTCCATCTCATGTTTCGGCTCTGTGCACTTCTACTTGTTTGTGAGATAAACAGATACAGATTGCAGCATTTGTCACTTTTCACCTGCTTCTCCCTCCTTCCAGGTGGTCGCCTACCATTTCTGTCAGGCCGACAACACATACACGTGCCTGGTGCCGGAGTTTGTGCACAGTGTCGCCGCCCTGCTGGCCAGAGCGCCACAGCTCGCCCCATACAGGGAGCTGCTAATACAAGAGCCTCACCTACAAAACACGCTGAGCTTACGTTCCTGCGTTCAAGACCCCATTGCTGCCTTCCGAAAGGGTGTCCTAGAGCCCATAGCCAGCCTGCGCAAGGGTAATTACACACATACGCACACACTCCAAGATCAATGGGATTTAAACATTAAAAGACATTTTAAGATTAAAATAGCTTCCGTTTCAGGGTGGGCTCTTAATGACTCCATGATGGGCTCATTGATGATTTTTCCTAGTTAAGGTCAACGATTTGAAACGCTGTAGAGTGTGTAACTGATTCTTGGTCATTTACATAGGAAAGTATGAGGATGTTATTTTGTCTTTGTGATTTGGGGTTCCAAGGTCACAAAATACTTAGAAAAGGCTTTGAATGTTAGGGTTAGGGTTTCTCGTGATACAGTCAATCAGATAGATGGATGTGTTATTATGGCCGGGACCTCCATCCAGTCTGAGTAGAGAAGTGTTTTTCTTATTTTCTTTTTTTTTTTTTGTCTGCTCCATCTCTATAAACCAGGTTGGAAAAATGGAGAGCACTTGTGTGAATGTGAGTGTACTAGACCTAAAAGCCTTGCAGATCTTTTTTTTTTTTTTTGACAGCTTAGGTGATGCAAAATATGATGGATATGTCCTGTTTCAAGCTAATAAACAACAATGGCCTCTGACCCCCTTTCTGTACAAAATAATCAGCATAGGCAGGTGGTAATTTTCTCAGCATATCCTGTGCTGCAAAACCAGGATGCACCAGTCTTCTTCATACGCGGCATAAGTCTTTCTTAGAGTTTGTATTTTGTGGCCTTTGCGAAGTTAATGATATAGACACTGTTTTATTATTTACTCTCTTTTTTATGTGTGTAATCAGAACGGAGGCTACCTGAAGAAGACTACATCATTTTGGTTGACAGTCTAAATGAGGCTGAATTTCATAAGCCAGACTACGGGGACACCATAGCCACCTTCATCACCAAAATAATCCCCAAATTCCCCCACTGGCTTAAGTTGGTGGTCACAGTCAGGACAGGCCTCGTGGTGAGTGAGAATATTTATGTCTGAAACACAGCAAATGTCACACATTTTCCAACTTATCTCAGGTGGGGTAGCTGTAGCTCAGGAGGTGGAGCAGGTCATCAGGCTGGGGTCTACCACACCAGGCAAAACCCCAGGTGTGCAAAGATGCCCCTGAGACAATCCAGTACAAATCAGCAGGGTACAAGATGCTAGCAGGCAGGGTATACATGGAATGCCATAATCAAGTGGCCGGCATAGTATGCAGGAACATCTGTGGCGAGTATGGCCTGGAAAGTAAAAATGGGATGGGCGTCCTAGAGTGGCCGAGAATGACCGAGCTAAGATCCTGTGGGACTTCCAGATAAAGACGGACAAACTGGTGATGGTTAACCAACCGGATATAGTAGCGATGGACAAGCAGAGGAAGACGGTTGTAGTGATTGATGTAGCTATACCGAGTGAAAGCAACATCAGAAAGAAGCAAGATAAGTAGCTTGAGAAGTACCGAGGGCTGAGAGAGGAGCTCGGGAAGTGGGTGAAGGCAACAGTGGTCCCAGCGCTCGGGACAGTGACCCCTAAACTGTTCAAGAGGCTCTAGAGATCCCAGGAACGACATCCGAGATCTCTGTCCAAAAGAACGCAGTCCTAGGAACAACAAAGATACTACGCAGAACCCTGAAGCTCCCAGGCCTGTGGTAGAGGATGCAAGCTTGAAGGATAAATACTGGGGAAAAAGTGGGAAATTCTTTTTTTAAACAAGAATATTCTCAGAGGTCTTAAATGTTTAGTGACTCACGACTTACTTCAAAACAATACTCTGGCAGTAATAAATGACCACAAGCCAAGAAAGTTTGGCAGGGCCTGGCTATCAGACATCTGTGTTTCTCTCCTTGGCCCCACCCGCTCAGTGATTAGGATGATATCATGCATATAAAAATAGTTTTTTAAGAGTATCACAGTGGCTGAGATGAATAGGCAATATATCTATATCTATATGTATACATATATATTATATATATTGGGTTGTTCATTTTCTTTTTCTATTTTTTTATTGCCTCGAGTTTGTGGAATAATATGTGTGTGTCTTTGGATGAGAGGGTCTAGAGAGACTGCAATTTACACAATTAACAATCATCCTGTTTCTAATAAGACTCTGAGATCATAAATAAAGTGACAAGTACCATAATTGTCCCATAGTTTACTATGCAAGTGGACCATTAGAAATAATGCAGCATGAGGAACATCTGCTTTGGCTTCACTTTTCAAACCTGGAGGCTACATTCATTTTTAAAAAATATCCAATCTATGGTGACACCACTGGAACCAGTTTAATTAATATTTAAATGGGTGTACCTCACTATTCATCCAGCTTTAGCTGAAAAAAGGCTTCATCCTTCTTGATCACTCCGTGAGCACTTCTGATAACATGGATGAAAGTATATTTATAGACATTTACCAGGTACTGTATAATTGCTAAATCTTACTGTGAAGTATCACAGCTGCTGTTTCTGAAAAACAGATGTTGCTTTTGAATAATTTAAAACTTATTTTTGAATACTTCAAATACAGTTCCATGTGTCTCGTTTGTAGCAGGATGTTTTGTGTGTTTTACTTGTTACTGATCAGGCGAGAACTCTGTAACTTAAATTGCACAGAGGCAGAAATCTCCTAACCTATGCAAATCGAACTATTTATATATCTGGCAGTGTGAGTTATTTTCTGGGTGAACTAACTTTTTAGATTTCACCTTGGCTCACACTACGCAAATGACAGAGGTATTACCAAATCCTGCTTCTTTTGTGTTTGCTCCCTGTACACACTGTGTAGTTTGATGTTGTGCTTTCACTGCGTTTAGTATAGACAGTGTGACGTTTGGCACGGTCGGTCTCTCCCGTCTGATGTATTTTCTCAATCCGGTTGGTAATCCCACCAAACAGCGGACGCATCTGTCCAATGCCAAAGCCAAGCCTCCAAATGCTGCGAGGATTATGCCTTGAATGGATGGTAATACTACTGGGAGTCTGCTGGGAGTCTGGAGCTTGACAGCCAGCCAGTTGGTTGCATAATTGGATTAGTGTTTGGGAATACACAAAACACATTCGGGGTCATTTTCTTCATGATTCACTGAAAGTCAGTGAGCATTAAATATCAAAAGTTAGGGATGAACAGTACCGCTGTTAATTCCGCTGCTGCGGTGTCCACACTTCCTACATGGATCATGATTCTCCTCTCTTTTTACCACTTCAGCCATTTCACAGGAAGAGCTCGCTCTTGTATGACGACCTGAATATTTCGCAGTGAAGTGTTGTGAAGGGGTTAAGTGAAGCACTGTCCGCGATCACATGTCCGCTGCTTGTCGTTGAACCAAAATGTCAGTGATGGTTAATGAGGAACTGAGCTGCAATAACATGGATTTTTTTCTTTTCTTTTCTTTTTTTTTTGATCAGTCATAGCTGGTTTTGGCCAGTGTTGAGCAGCTGAGGATGGCAAGCGAGGAGATGAAATGCGAATCTGAGAGATGCCTGTGAGCAATGTTGGAGCTTGAGTCATTGTCACAGTATTTACTGTACTGTATCCCATGGCTCTGTGTGAGTCAGAGGCAAGAGCATCTGAGGAACGGGTCCTGATTTTGGTGCTTTAAATGTGTCCTTTGCTAATACACCTAAGACTGCAGCTCTTTAACTGTTGAATTGTGCCTTTCGTGTGGTATCATTTGCTACAGCATATCAGCAGTAATTTAACTGTTTCTTCTCCTGCAGGATATCACCACGCTCCTTCCGTTCTCTGGTATTTCGCTGGACATCCTGCCAGACAGCAGCGATCTGGGAGCCGACCTGAGTGACTACATCCATCACCGGGTCAGCAGCAGCACCCAGATTGCCGCTAATGTCACCACGCCAACAGGTTCTGCCCCTGATCCTCTGCTCCTGAGCAAATTCAGTAGCCATCTGTCAACACGGAGCCATGGCTCCATCCTCTATCTTCAGCTGACCCTGGATCTGTTCCACAAAGGCCATCTGGCGCTGAAGGGAGGAAACTACCTGGTCGTGCCTGTCTCTCTGTCAGAGGTCAGACATGTAGAGCATTGATTTCTAAAAATGCTGGTGCTGCATTGTTTGAAATGTCTTACTGAAGGGTACCTGGAAGCTCTACTAATGTGAGAGTGCAGAACAGCAAAGTACTGGGCAAGCATAAATAGCCAAAGCGTGCGCCGAAGTAGTTCACATTAGCCTAAAGTAATGGATAAATCTCCCTGTAAATCAAATAGGAAATAAACATTAGCTGTTCTTAAAGTTCTGCTTTACAGCTTATCAGTGCATACACAGGGGTACAGCTTGTGGTGAATACGCTCTTCCACATTATCTTTAGACTAATAGAAACTCTAATATGATGGTGGCCGTCTTGCAGTCTGTCATGAAATCGCTCGCTTCTCTCAGGGTGCAAAAAGCTTTTCTTGTTGCTGGAAACCTAGCCAGCTAGCTGTCTGGTGACCATGGAGGATTATCTCAGCAAGTCCTGTAGAGTGGAAGTGAAAGTGTCTTAGACCGGCATACTTCTTAATGGTCTGTAGGGGCCGACCCTTTTTTCAAAAAGACTTCCATTTGTATAAAAATCTGTCGAGAAACAATCCTCGGTTCCTTTGCTCTGGGACTTGGGATGGGTATCATTTAGATTTTAGTGGTACTGGTTTGGTACTTTGAATTAATAACAAAATTAAAAGGATATCAGATCAGAGATAATTTTCTCATGTATCATCTGTCCAGGATGCTCAAAAAACGGAAAAAATTGCATTTGATGTATTCCATCCATCCAAAACAAATGAAGTCTATATTAGCATATGCAGTATGCAAGAATTAAAAACCTCCACCTTGAACAGATGTTCAGCACTTTTTCTGACAACATTTACTGTGCTGTAATATTACTTTGACTGCAGCCTCCAAATCACTGAAACCGAGATTGGGAATTAGGAGCAACAATCGGATGTTTTGACCATCTCAGACTTAAAGCACGCACCCATAGCAGTCAGTTATTTCAAACCAAGTGACCTGCGTTCATGTTTTAGATGAGATACCCAATCATTTAGATATTTATCTGTGTGCGTCAGACTGCTAGCATAACATACCTGAAGCAATGGCAGATAAACCATAAACTGTATTTTTTCATCTGCGTGTGATGGACTTCTGCTAAATGTTTCAGTGGACTGCTCGTGCTTTTGCCTTTACAAGAAAAAGACCTGTTGGATTTGTGGCCATGAGCAGTGTCAGAATCAAATCTAGCCAAGCGCAACCACACATCACACACCTTTGAGTGTTTAATTCTCTCTGCCATCTTCACAAAGAGTGAGGATGCCCCTTGCACGGAGCCTCAAACAAAATGTCTGCAGTACCAACAATAACATCAGAGCTTAGTGATTTTTCAGTCTTTAATAATTTAGCCCCGGGGCCAGTTTGGTACCTATGCCTATTTGTGACCATAGCAAACACTTTTCCAGGGGCGCTGATGGAACAACAGGCAAGGCAGGCAACTGCTTGGGGCTCCAAGCCAGTTGGGAGGGGGCCCCCAAGGACCTGACGAACTTTAAACTACAGCAGCAGCAATGTGCAGAATGTTCCCTGACAGTGGTGGAGGCCTGACCACTTAGGTCACACCTGGATCTGCTGACTCCTGCTGATCCTCTTTAGGTCTAACTTTAATAGAGTAGGTTTTTGGATCTGGAGGGCATAGAACAGCCAAGACACATAATTACCATTGGTACAATAAGACCTCTTACATTTCATTATTTTTTATTTTTTTAACTGTTGGTGTCATAAATAAGATAACAGTGATGATCACTGGTTGGTGGTGTCCCCTACAGCCCCAACAGACTCTAAAGTAGCCGCTGCACTTTCTTGACGATATCAAGCGCTCAGTCGCTAGCATCAAGTCATCCTGAAGCTCATCATGTAAATTATGGTCAGAAATGAAGGTGAACCAGAGTCCACCTCTTTCCCTAACGACTTGTAAATGGCAAGTCATTAGCTAATGAACTAATGACTCAGCTCATTGGCTAATGACACGCATTGTGTAGTCTGATTTCAACTGCAAAGGTGGTGATGGAGAAAAGCTCATCTCAAGGCTTCACAGCTACATTTCACTTACCAATGTTTGATGTCATTGCTCCATCTTTCATATACAGTCTATGGTCAGTCTGCTTTGCTAAATCCGTGTCAGGATTATTTGGGATCTTTAGAAAATGTTCTCCCCTTTAAAGTGCTCTAAAAAGTCTGACACTGTAGAATCAGCCAGCATCCGTCACTCCAGCTGGTGTAGTTTGTTAAATTATGCATGACAGAAAAGGTTGTGAACCACAGATGTGGAATAATGTGCGTGTCACTGAGTTATCAGTTCAATAAAGAGGTAATTTGCAATTTTTTAATCTTCCAGAGTTAAAAAGACATATTTTACCTGAAGTGCATTGTTGGAAATGTTCTCCTCCTCCACATTTGGGCGAGTTCACAGTCTAGCACTTAACAGTTATCAGTCATCCTGGTGAGCTGTCTGTCGTGAAATGGCATCTCGCTCCAGGCTGAAGTAATAATCACTCTTCATAAAATCTACACACAATTAAGGTACACGGGCAACAACATTCAGGGATGTTTTTCAGGAGGAAGAGGAAACGGTACCCGCACGCTGCTCAAATCAATAAATGAGAAAGTGACAGGAGGCTGAAACTTCATAAAAAGTGCCAAAAATAGCTCTCAGTGACTAAAGTAAAATGACATTTTATTGTTACATAATCGTCGGTGTAAATTCAGGCAACGGATGACTTAGAAATGCAATTACACAAAGACTGGATGATGCCAAAAAAGGAAGCATAAATGTGAGGTAAGGATGCGCAGGCCAAGGTAGTGAATGGCAACAGTTATACACAGAAATAACTGGAGTGCCCGATGAATCTAATAACAATAATAATAATTAACTCTTGAAATACACTGTACTTTTAGCTTATTTTTCCTTTGACTCACACTTACATGTGTTTTCACCATCATGATGTTGCGTGCAATCCTCCGACCGACTTATTAATATTCTGAAGGTGCAAGATGGCATCGAATCCAGTACTGCGGAATTATAGAAGCTGTCATGCTGACTAGCTTTGCAGAAGATGTTTATGTTGGTCCTGATAATGTGATTAATATTTACCATAAACCCACCACACAAACATCCAAAGCACATCAAAGCGCTACCTGCCAGCTACATTTTGCCGAACAGTGTTGACGCGATCACAAGCAGAGTTGGCGGATTATATATTTTTAAATTGTTTCATTATTTTAATGTAAAGTAAAGAAAATCCACTGCAAATTATTAACAGCATGTGCTGTCTGTTAGGTGTACCTGCTGATGTGTCGTGTGAGCTTTCCGGATAAAGAGCTCTTTGAGCGGGTGCTTCCGGTGCTAAATGTGGCACTGGCGTCTCTGCACCCACTGGCTGATGAGCAAATGTTCAGAGCACTGAACGCAGGCAGTGTCAAGGGGGAGCTGGAGTGGAAGGACTTCCAGCAGAGATTAGACAGCCTGGCTGGGTTCATGGTAAGATTGTTGATATGGTGGCGTGACGGCGTCCGTAATGAGTCAAACTTTTGTCTGCTTTGAATAATGTGTGAATAAAATGCAGTGACATCTAAGAAGATCTGGATGGACGCTAAGGGACTCGTTTAAGAAAGGTAACTGCCATTTGTGTTCGTAGGTGAGACGCAGAGACGGCACACGGATGCTGTGTCATCCCTCCTTCAGAGAGTGGTTGGTTTGGCGAGCTGATGGAGAAAGCAGCGATTTTCTCTGTGACCCCAGGTGAGACTAAAAAGGTCGTGCAGCAGAGGATTCTTAAGATTCATATATAATAAATCAGTTTAAAATAAAAGAAAATACAGCGCTATGGAAAAGTTAATTGCCTCCTTCCTGACTTCTTTTTTTGTCACACTTGCATTTTGAAACAAATTTTATTATCAGACAACCTGAGTAAATACAAAATGCAGTTTTTAAATTATGATTTATTTTATTAAGTGGAAAAAAAAACTATCCAAACCTACCTGACCATATGTGAAAAAGTAATTTTCCCTCTTGTTAAATCATGGATTAACTGTAATTACCCACATTTTGTAGAAAACTGAATTAAATTTCCCTAGCCACACCCAGGCCTGATTACTGGAAGACCTGTTGAATCGAGAAATCACTTAAATAGAACCTTTATGACAAAATGAAGCAGGTTAAAAGCAACATGTCCATGCCACAATCTCACAAAATAGCTGAGAAACAAAATCCCAGATCTCTTGTCAGTCTGGAAACGGGTTACAAAGTCGTTTCTAAGGCTTTGGGACTCCAGTGAACCACAGTGAGAGCCATTATCCACAAATGGAGAAAAATTGGAACAGTGCTGAATTTAAAATCATTTAAAAATTGCATTTTGTATTTCCTTGGGTTATTTTTGCTTATAATAAAATTTGTTTGATGATCTGAAACATGTAAGTGGGATAAATATGCAAAAAAATAACAAATCAGGAAGGGGCAAATGCTTTCTCACAGCACCGTAGATTTCTTCGATTAGAACTTTTGGTAATGTATCCTGTTTCTGATTTGTAAATCGCACAGGAGCGGCCACGCTCTCCTGGCATTCATGTTCTCCAGACAGGAGGGAAAGCTCAACAGGCAGCAGACTATGGAACTGGGGCACCACATCCTCAAGGCTCACATATTCAAGGTAATAGGAAATGTGATACTATGTATATAACTTGTTAAGTAGGTTTATGAGCGTAACTGATGATTCCCAAAAGCTTCACATAAACAAGGTCCCATACTTTACTGTGTTTAGCTGCATGGAAACACATGAGTAAGAGTGAACCCAGGTTCCTACTGTCACCCACGCACATTAGCACTACTCATAAACATAAACACCAACAGTGAATATTGAACTGTTTTATGTGTGTGAGCTGCACTCTGCTGCGTTATCCCGAGGGGCGATTCGAATTCTCCATCAGAAAAAAGTTTTTAACTCTCTGCATCTCTCTGCCTGCGCCTCTGTCACACACACTTACAGGGTCTGAGTAAGAAGACAGGTGTGTCCTCCAGCGTTCTGCAGGCCATGTGGGTAAACTGCAGCACCGACAGTTTGTCTGCTGCACTGGCCTCCCTGCGAAACCTATATACACCTAATATCAAGGTGACACACTGCAGTGCTCTATATTTAAATGTTCTCTTTAATTCAAACATATATTTATATATATATATATAAATATATTTTCATACAAACTTATAACTCGGAACTTCTTTTCATTTTGCAGGTGAGTCGTCTGTTAATGCTCGGTGGCGCTAGCGTGACCTGGTGTACGGAGGTGATAGGACACGCTCCCATCCTGGCTGTGCATGCCCACCTGGGTCATGTAGAGATGGTCGCTCTGCTGCTTGAAATGGGCGCTCCTGTAGATGGTACCACCGACAGCGGCATGACGCCCCTGTGTCTGGCTGCCGCCGCGGGACACGCCGACATCGTCAGCCTGCTCTGCAAGAAAGGGAGCAAGGTCAGTGTCACTTCTGTGCCGGGATGAAGACGGACAACTGCGGGCTGAGAGGGCGTAACGGGCATAATTACCGTGAATAAATCAGATTTTAATCTGTGACAGAACACTCTGCCTCTCAGTATCTCTACATCACTGATGTCCGGAACCGCTCCGGTTTTACATTCACCACAGCTCCGGGATCTATTCTAGGAGATGGATGACACAGGGTATATTGGGCTGATCTAGGCCAGCGTATTACAGGCACTAGCCAGGGTCAGTGTTTTAAGTCCTTCTGTGTATCCCTCTGCGCCAGGTGAGCCATGCTGATAAGAGTGGCCAGTGTGCGCTGGTCCACGCCGGGCTGAAGGGTCATGTAGAAATCATCAACATCCTGCTGGGCCAGGATTGGGGAGAGGAGATTCCCACTGACCCGCAGCAGCACCACAGCGGTGAGACTGTGACCGGAAAAACACAGGCGGCACAGCAGGCAGCTACAGCGGCAGCCGGCGTGGGGCACACACAGGTATGTATCAGATCAAGGTCCCGATGACAGAAACATTTTTAAAACTGCTGAAATTCGTCTCTACATGGAACGTGGTGCCTGTCCTTGGCTGATGCAGAGGATTCATTAGATGTGGTTTGTTATTTTCTGTTCAAGGTCTGCGGGTGCTTTGCTCTGTTTTGTGTGCAGCAAGCCAGCAGTAGAGGACTGTAAATTGTGTTTTCTTGCAGGTGGTGAAAAGCTTGCTGGACTTGAAAGATGAACAGCTGGCGGTGCAGATGGACGCTCACGACTCACTCTGGGGAGAAACGGGTGCATTTCTGCTACCACTCAGATAAATTTAGCTTTCTCACCTCTTTCTGCCAATCACTGTGGTTCTAGAGTCATGCTCAAGGGCTTCGGGGTTGCATTTCGTGCACATTTCAGCTCTGTGCAGGGGACACACAATAAACTTACCTGTACGTCAGGGGGGCTGCAGGAGCTCATCGTAACAATATCCATTAGCTGCTTTTAGTTGTATGATTTATTTTTTTAAGATGCTCTGGTTGATATCAAAAAGCGGATTTGATTGTAAATCATGTTTGTTTTTTGGCATAAATGGAGCATCACATTTATCGTCAGATAATCTTATGTCCAGTTGCATTCGTAAAATCTAAAAGCAGCCGCTATTCAATTGTAATACTTTTACCTCTGTCATGGATGTGATAGTGCAGCTTGCAGAATTCTGTTAAGTCCATTTCCTGAAAGCATGTCGGACACACGGCCTGTTTCTGTGCCTACAGCACCATTATGCTATAATTGTATTACACAGTCCCCTGCAGGACCGAAGCAGCAAAAAAAAAAGGAAACACAAAGTACCCTTGTGAACATTCACCTTTGTGTGTGCACTGCTCTGGCTTTGTTTTATGTTTAGTGTTGGGATGATAGGATTAGAGTCCATTAGCAAAGGCAAAGTGGTCATTTGAGGTACATGTTAAAGTCTAATTACTGAACCAAGGATTTCCACTTGTTTGGGGAGTGAGTGATGCATATCACATTTTTCAAATCTTCTTTTTAAAGGGGACCCACTATTCTACTTTCACACTTTAACATTTTAGAAAGAAAAAAAAACACTAAAACTTTATTTATCTTTGATGTGGCATGTGACTGCAGTGGTCAGCACTGCCACTTCACAGCAGGAAGGCTGTGGGTTAGAACTGGCCTTGGCGTGTGACAAAACCACAACAATCATGAGCGAGGACTTTAGCGACCATGGGAACTCCCTTTTAACAGGAAGAAACCTCCGGCAGATCCAGGCTCCTCCACTTTCCTCCCACAGCCCAAAATATGCTTAATGGACTAATTGGTGGTTCTGAATTAGCCATAGATATGGATGAGTGAGTGTGTGGTTGCCTGTCTCTCTGTGCTGGCACTGTGACCAACCACCAAAACTGCAGGATAGGCTTCAACTCCCACACAAGAAAATGGATGGATCCAAATAAAGCTGTGTGCCTGAGAGGATCATATTAAGGATATCCCCACTCCCCCAGTGAAATCATAGATAGCCTAGGTAGGCAAAAACTGAATCCTGAGCTTTCAGCCCATAACTTAAAATCTTTGCCATGTTTAACACGAGCATCCACAATTGTAACAGTGCAGAAAATAAAGCAAATCTCAATAGGTCCCCTTTAAGAAGAATATTTTCACCTGTTCACTTCAGTTTGTATTGAAAACAGCAGCTCCACTGATCCCGCTGCTCCATTGTGCAGCTCCACAAATTCGTCTTAAACAAAGGCAGCTGCACAGCGGGGGGGGGGTTTTGTTGTTTTTTTTCTTTGACTCATATGGCAATAACTCCTCCTTAAACACAGTGTTATATAATAGATTTGTCCACTGAAGCATGTGGACACATTAAACAGAATGTCATTTATCAAGGGTACTTGGAGAATATACCAGTACAGCATCAATACCATGCCTCCATCCCCAGCAGCTCAATTAGCTGAGGGACTTGCATACTGGGGAGGAAAAAAATGGTCAGTGCCCACAGTTTGTCAGAATAACACTGGCTGATTAGGGTGGGGTGCAGATTGTTTGGTGTGTAAGTCATCATTAGAAATAACTGTGTGCTGCTTGCTTCTTTTTAATCCATTGTGTAACAGAAAGAGTGTTTCTCAGATATCTACATTTAAAAGCAGAAAAGTGTTAGAATCATACAGATTATGGAAATAACAGGCCTCTTTTTTTGTCTCCTTTCTGTTTCTCACTTCGGCTTCTACTTCTCTCCTAAATGTGTCAATTACATATTCTTCTCTTCGCCTCCTCATCTCTATGCCGACCCTCTGTCAGTGCTGAGTGCAGCAGCAGGGAGAGGGAGGCTCGAGATGTGTGCGTTCCTCCTGGAGCGGGGGGCAGGGCTCGAGGAAGCAAACCGCAGAGGAATGGTCCCTCTGCTTAGTGCTACCAAACATGGACACACACAGGTGAGGAGGTTCTTCTCCTTACCAGTTTGTCTACTATTTTTTCAATTTTTAAAATTATTTATTTTTTGGATAACTCCCCTCACTTTCCCAGGTTGCCGAGCTGCTACTGAAGCAAGGTGCAGACATCAACGCCATTGATAAGCAGGGACGCTCTGCGCTGATACTGGCCGCCTCTGAGGGCCACGCAAGCACGGTTGAACTCCTGCTGTCAAAGGGTGAGAGTAAGCACCTTTCACAGTGAGATCCAAGTTTGTTTGAAGTGTATATATGAACTGGAGAGCAATACTTTTATTGTTTGTGGTCCCAGGTGCTTCTCTGTCCTCTGCTGATCAGGAGGGGCTGACTGCACTTAGCTGGGCCTGCATGAAGGGCCAGAAAGGTGCAGTGCAGGTTCTGGTGGAGGCAGGAGCTGACCTGAACCATCCAGACAGACAGGGGCGGACTCCGCTTGACCTAGCTGCCCTTAACGGGGATGCAGATACAGTGGGTTTAATGCTTATTGACAATATTCTGCAAAACATACAATTAAAAGATGATTAGCAACACACAACACATAATTGCAATAAATTGTAGATAAATGTCACAATTACTATAATAACCATAACAATCTTCATGCGGCGCTCTGCACAGGACCTCAAATTTCCACCACAGTTCATGCAGTCAGCCTTCAATCCAAGCATTGTGGCTTTGATTTGTTCCGCTGATGAGCAGGAGAGTAATCAAAGACTTTGATAATCAACAGTTTTCCAAAGTCAGCAGCAGAGAGCCCGTCTGCTAATTTAGTGAGGCTTACAGCTCATAATCAATGAGACTATTTAAAAATCAGCATTTCATCGCAGAAGTAATTAATTTAAATATAAATATGTTAATATTTTTCAATGAATGTTCAGGTGCATTGCCTGGTGGAAAATGGAGCGGTGCTGGAGAGAGCTGACAACAGTTCCAGAGGTTCAGATCGAGCGACTGGCTGCCAGAACCCAGCGCTGGTGGCGTCACTGCTTAAGAAAGGATCCAAAATGGGTATGAACCCTTTTTTTTGTTTAAACTTTAGCAGGCCTGCAGTAATCAACGTCTTTGATTTCAGGAGGAGACACAAAGAAATGTTTAATAAGTGTGCAAAGTAAATGGTTTGCAAACCACAGTTTTCAAGCTCATACGCAGCCCTGCATTATATTGCAGATGTATTATATGAAAAGTAAAGCTGCATAAGTATTGCTTAAACTACACAAAGGTAATCATGTGATAAAAATTTGTGGGAAAAAAAACTATTTTAACTTATTATTTAATTAATTAGTTAAAATCCTACTAGTAAGTAGTAAGTAGTTTACTACTTCAGAGATTATATATTCAAATATATTTAAAGAACCTAAATCTAAATTAAATTTGCACATTTGAATTGATGCTTTTCAGAATCATGACTTGATATTATTGTATTATTATTATTATTATTATTGATTTGTTAATGCATATGTCTCTTTATTGTTGCAGCTGTTGGTAGTTTAATTACTTATATGTTGCTCACTAGTTTAAACTGTAACAATGTAATTACTTTGCAAAATAATAAGCAAGTAAAGCTTAGTATGGAGTAAAAAACATAATGATTGGACTCAAAATGTAGTGGAGTAAAAGCAGTATAGCATAGAAATATTTCAATATTGTACAAGTACATTAAACCTGAATAAAATCATAAACAATCATATTTCAGGGGGGCTGGTGCAATCTCCTTTTGAGGGAGCGATTTAATCGCAGAGGTTCACTTACCTAGTATAGTCTATACTGTAAATGTTTTGCACTGTATTCAATGAAAACACGAAAAGCACAACTTTATATGTGTTTGCTTTGTTAGGAGCAAGGCAGTGAAGATGCAAAGGTACCCATAGCGTTCCAGACTTTACCCATTCATCATCGTCTTTCTCTTCTCCTGTCACTGAAGTCTGCCACACTGATTGATTACAGGCTCCTGATTCAGTTTCACGTCTGCGTCTCAAGCAGTCTTACACCCCTGAAGGGTCAAAATTGAAAGAGGTTTGAACCAAAACAGAAAGTGGGGTTATCTGAGTAACGACTTCAAACGCAAGTTGTTTCTTTTTCCTGTGGGATTAACCTTGATATCATGTCTTTAGACTGTGACCCACACAGGCATGGAGGAAACACGCAAACCTCACACCTAAAAGGTCAACACCGACCAGGCCTTCTTGCTGTCCTGAAACTAAAGAATAAAATACATTTTTCTGCGTCTTTGAGGAATAAGCAATCAGGAAAAAAAAAAAAAAACTAAAAGAAATTCAATAAGCACAAACAAACGTTGTGTTATTGTAATAAGAAGAGCATTTGGAGTAGAAAGAATATTGCACGATCATCAGGATCCCTTAAATCAGTTCAATTTATTTTATGTCTGAACCGCATTTGTCTCAAGGCAATGTGGCGTGCCCTGACTTATTACTTTTTCGAGAAGAGCTACTTCATTCAAAAGGGAATTATTTATTAGTCCCACACATTAGGAAAAAAATGTGAGATTTCCTTCCAAACAGTTATGAATGAAGTAAACGAGAACCAAAAAGGCTGTGATATGACACAAACACCCGACAGGATGGCAGTGCTTCAGAGGAAGAGGTAACTCCTCCTACATGGTCCTAACCTAGTCACTTAGTTGAGGTTTTTTTTTTTTTTTTTTTAAGCAATGTATGAAGACCAGGCCCCAGATCCAGTTGCCATGACAACTTTGCTCCCATCATTGCTCCTCTTCAAAACTAATTATTGTACAACAATTTTTCTTCGCTAATTGCAGCACGACGTCTAACATAGCATAAAGTTGAATCGACGCGTCTCAGGCTAAGCCCATCACTCAAAGTTTGCTCGTATTCGCCTTAAACCAATCAATGGCTCTTTACGGCTAGATTTGATTACTGCCACACACGAGCAGTTTTACATCCACTTGTCTAACTCCCTTCTCACCTCTCTCTCTCTCTCTCCATCCCTGGTTGCTCCCCGTTGTCAAACAAAAGGCTACAGAACAGCTCCGCACGATCGATCAGGTAGCCGACATATGTGACATATTTAACATCGAAAGAACAAGAGATAGGGTGGGGCAGGATAATACAAAAAGTTTTTGTACCCCTCCATCAGGTCATGCTACGTGGGCTATGGCTTCCTCCAAACCAGACATTCTCCTCATCCTGCTGCAGAAGCTGATGGAGGAAGGGAACTTACTTTACAAGGTGCGGTATGGCGAATGTTACATGTTACATGTGGTGAGAAAACGATTAGTTGTCAGTAACCCCCTCTGAGTTTTTCTTATCTTTCACAGAAGGGACGTATGAAGGAAGCAGGCCAGCGTTACCAGTATGCCCTAAGGAAGCTACCACGTGAGGGGCAAGGAGAGGAGCTGAAAGGCTTGAAAGACCTGCGGGTCTCCCTCTATCTAAACCTTTCACGGTGCCGCAGGAAAACCAACGTAAGACTCACAGCTGTACCAAATCACTCCTGCACTATTTAACATCGGCAGGTTTATTGGACACCTAGGGAATGTCAGTTAGGGCGGCCGAGGCAAGATACACGGTTTCCCAAGATGTATTATTTATCCATATCAACATAAAAAGTACATGTCTCCGCTGGTATAGCGCAATGTAAAAATATAGCTGGTTTTCAGATCTAATTTCAGGCCTCCCTGGTAAACAGAATGTACTTGTAAGACCTGGAAGCAGGTGGTGACATAATGAATAACTGTGTGCCGTTAGTGCGGAGATAGATGTGTGTGTGGCCCGCAGCCAGGGCTGGAACCCACCCTGGTGATGACAGACGTCCTAACAGACTGTGTAAAAATGCCATCCTTAGGGTCAGTGTGGCCGATGAATAATGGAGCAGATAATGTGATGTGATAAGGTCACTCTCTCTGGCAGGCTGAGTCCACTCTCTTTCCTTCTGCGTGGCTCTGCAGGGGGTTTATTTACAGTGGCCGCACTAACGCGCTGGCTAAAATCCACATATTACAGCTGAACGCAGGCAGTAGGGGCCAGCAGGGAGACTACATGATACCGTCATTAAACATTCAACAGCGACGCTCACAATCTCACATTCAAGGCTGTCGTTTTGACCTCACTCTGAAGGACAGAATCACAGTGTGTTGGTGTCATTAAATATTCACCTGAGAGTGATGATGGGAGCAGTAAAAACCAGCAGGAAAGGCAAGCCGCTCTCCTTCTGCTCCTGGTCAATAAAAATGATTGCAGCGCGAGTTCTGTTTCATTAAACAGGCTTTGATCCTCAGCTCCATATAATGAAGCGGCAAACAAACAGTATTTTTCTTTTTTTATTCGTGAAATGGCCTCAAATTATTTCTGCAGAGCCAACACTCTCCAGGCTAGGCACTTAGAAACGCAGCTGATCATACAGTGGGGTTTATTTGTTGCTGCACGTCACAGCGTCACATTTAATTTGAAATACAAACAGCGCGTGTCACTAAATGCATTTTTCTGCAGGATTTTGGCATAGCTGAGGAGT
Source organism: Oreochromis aureus (assembly GCF_013358895.1). Classification (NCBI taxonomy): domain Eukaryota; kingdom Metazoa; phylum Chordata; class Actinopteri; order Cichliformes; family Cichlidae; genus Oreochromis; species Oreochromis aureus. The sequence goes on along the minus strand of NC_052942.1, from coordinate 16,023,597 downwards.
TTGCAACAAAAGCCCTGGAACTGAAACCAAGGTCTTATGAAGCCTTTTACGCCAGAGCCCGGGCCAAGAGGAGTAGCAGGTACAACAGTATTCAAGTATATTTCGAGCCGAATCCTTTTGCTTAGAGGAAATTCTTGCGAGAAAAGGGCCGCGTCCTCTCTGTATTTTTAAAAAGTTCCTTTTGTTCGTTTTCTCGGTCCTCCCCAGGCAGTTTGCTGCAGCGCTGGCAGATCTCCACGAAGCAGCACGACTCTGCCCGTCCAACCGGGAGATCCGACGCCTGCTGGCACGAGTAGAGGAGGAATGTAAGCATCATCAGAAGCTTTCCAGCAACAACTCGGCACAGGGTTACAACAGGGACCCTCACACCCACCATCATCAAGCCACAGAGGAGGAAATGGATGTCTTTTCACAGGGAAGTCTGGAAAGGCACATCCCAGCAGAGCAGCCCGATGCGGAGAAGGAAGAAGAAAAGGAGGATGGTGAGGAGGTGAGCCTGCAGTGTGGGAAAAGTCCTGAATTTTGGCCTCTGAATCCATACGCTCCGAACAGGACTCTCCCCGGAGCTGTGGCCTTTGGATTAGGAGATCAGTCGCCGAGCTTTCATCAAGAGGAATATGTACAGAACCAGCTGTTTGTGGACATGCCCGAGCCAGTTCCGGCTGTTAACAGGCAACTCCAGAGCCAGGGCAGCAGGACTCATCACCAGTGCCACTCCCTCCAGTCAGGGAGCAGAATTGGGGGCAGGCCTCTGTCTCTGTGCGGTCCTTCTAGTCCTTTGCCAGGTAGACACATCTCCACCTCTCTGAGGCCTGCACCTGTTATGGGTATCGACATCGGCCCTGGATCCTGTGAACACTCTGGGCTCAGTCCTACTGAGCACTATCACCCTATGTCCCCCAACAGCTCCTCCCCACCTGGACCTCTGCAGATGTACCAGCCGCGCTCCTCCAGCTTCTCCAGGGGCTCTGACAGGCTCTCTACCCACTGTGTGGCTCTGGATGGCCTAGCGCTCGCTTTAGGTGCTGGTATGGAGGTTAGGCGGGAGGGTGGTGGAGCAGGCACAACAGGCTCAAGGGGCTCCAGCTCCAGTCAGGCCTCCAGTGGGAACCTGTCAGATGGGGGCAGGCAGCAGGCACCAGATGCCCCGTGCCCCATCAAGAGCAGCGGTAGCTTCAAGACAAAACCTGAGTTAAAGCCCCGGCCCTTTATGGGGGTCATGGACAAAGCGGTGCGAGTCAGCCAGCAGGCCTCTGGCCTGAGCCGGCAGGGAGGAGGGGTGGAGAGCTTCAGCATGTCCGTGATGGAGTTCCAAGGGCTGAACAATGAGTTCAAACACGCATCATTCCAGGAGCAGCACTCTGTGAGCCAGAGCAACAGCCAGCAGCAGGGCCGTGAGTTTGGAGACCGGCTGCACCAGCGAGAGGGCAGAGGTACCACATCCTCCCAGCTACGCTTCCCCGAGGGGAGGCACAGACAGGCGAGCCTGACGAGAGACAACCCAGCCCTGCACATGGCTCCCATAAAGCCCAAACGCTCTTTTATAGAATCCAACGTCTGAGCGTAGTTTCTCAAAGCACAGGAGCAGGCTGGTTTTTGCAACAAGCTATGTCCCACATTAGGTAGCAAGGGAGACGGGCGTGAGAGCGGCTCCCTTCCCTGAGCCTGTTTTGTAGATTTATGCTGCTGCACTGCATTTACAATCTAGAACCAGTGTTCAACTCAGGCTACTACGCTTTTGCTTACATGTATACAGGTAGTGTATTCAAGAAGACCAGACATACCTTAAGTAGGGATTTAAAATAAAAAAAAGAGTAGTCTATTGTCTCAACTTTTAATTCATAATATCAAATATAGAAAACTGAGAAAGCTTTGTGCACGAATATACGAAACCTCACGCTGTTTGTTGCAGGATATGACCATTTCTATTGTGAAGTGTCTTTTAAAAAACATTTATATTTGTACGGTGTACACTATATTTGCAGATTATCTATTTCCCTGTAAGTGGTTATCTGTTAGCATTACAGGCTTCAGAACGGATTACTTCGTGTACCCGAGATCCTTTTTCTTGGTGCATTTGACTAGAAAAACAAGCAAAAAAAAGGCATTGTACATGACATTGTTGGACAGCTTCTTGTCATAATCTTACAAGTGACTGCTTCAGTATTCACAGTAAATGTTATTTATTTTTGCATAGCAGAGAAAATATTCATATGAAGTGTTTATTGGTTTATTTAGACTTGAGAAAGAGCTTTTACAGAGTGTGGGATAAAGAGAGAAAACAGAAACTTAAGACTTAATATATGTTCATAGTTGTCATATACACTTTTCAGAGTCATACTATGGATTACAGAATATTACCACATTATTATTGTGGTATAATAAAATATTCATGGTTGACTACATTTCTACAGCTCATTCTTTCATTTTACTCCATAAAATGTTGCTTAAAGCTTTGCAGTGTGCGGGAGGGAGAAAGGCCTTTCACATAACTCGCCTAAATTGATATTAAAACGAGCCTTTTTTAAGTAAACTTCCTTGTTTAAAACTGTGGATGTTACGTTTTCATATAAACCAAGAATGAGGGAACATTTTTGCTTCATAAACTGCAGCAACTGGTGCTGTTAAAAAAGAGGGAGGGATGCCCCAACTTTACCTTTTCCAAGCATCAAAGTTTAAAGACATGCTCACATCATATGGTTTTAATGATTTGAAATTGTTCTGAAATGATAAACAGCATCCTTTTTTGGAAAACGGTTGTAATAAACATCCATATAAAACACGGACTATCTTTCTCCAGTCTGGACTTGAGCATTTCGGGTCTCACCATCTTGGCTTTTTTGAACCTCAATTTCTTGTGTGAGGAGTGGAAATGAGTTAGAAACTGACAAATACCACACATAAGCATCATCCTGTATTCAGCAAGACTTTAAACTAGTGACTGAGTTCATAAAGTCATCAGGAAGATGTTTACTGAGCCCATAAACGAAGAGAGCAGAAGGATAGATTTCTAACAGGCTTCTTATGAATTTCGCTTCTTTGTGCAACCAGAGCAGTCGCCCCCTGCTGGCTAATGGAAAGAATGCAGGTGAAAGGCACTTCCACATTGGCATCGCTGTTCCAACAAAGCAGCTATGTTCATCTTTTACACACAGCCTAAGGTAATCAACAAGGTTACAGCAATCTAAATAAAATACACTGTAGATTCTTCTCATCTACAGTTAGTGCAAATAGTGTTTTTCACCTTCAATTACACACTCATCAGGAGACTCTCTAATCTCAAAGGGCTGTTATTACTGCCAGTCCTACATCCTTTTACTTACCTTCACCTTGTTTATCTGTGTTAACAAGATCTTTATTTGTATATATATATACATATATATCAATAATGCTAATCAGTTTAACATAATAACAAAATAGCCACCTATTTGTAAAGTGAGGTTAGGGGAATCATTAAAAGCAATGCAGGCAAATAGTTTTCCCCATTCTTCAATGATCAGAAATCAAAGCAGGGATTTCACAGGAAGGACCAAATATAATCCTAAATATGAGGAAACTGAAAACATAATCCAGCCTAAAAGTGACATATTTGCTGCAGCCAAAACCAGTTGAATTTGAGTGAATAGCTAAGTGCATTCTTCAAAACTCTGGATGCTCATGCTGGTCTTTTCTCCCCTCTGTGTGATAGCAGGCAGCTGATTGTTGATTCGGGTTGGTCGTTTAAAATCTGGCTAACTATCAGGCACACCTTTTCCTGAAACCGTGCTGTGGGCATTTATCTGAGCACTGAGTTCTGCTTCTCTACACTTTAGTGAAAAATCATTAGCACGCCAGCTCAGAGGTCCACGGATGTCTAGTGGCTGGTCTTCCAGCGACCAATAGCCATCTTCAGGGTGTGGTTAGGGGTGAGCAGAGTCGTCAGCAAGGGGAGGTTGGTCATGGGGCTGGAGCGGTTTTTGGTACTAATCCAGCTCTCAATGGCCTCTTTTTCATACGAGTAGCCATCTGTTTGGAGTAGAAAAAACTGTGTAAACACCACAAACAAGCACAAAGTAATGATGAAACACACGATCGATGATCTCAGCTCACCGGCAGCAATAACCGGCTCCTTCATCAGTTCTCTGGTGATTGGACACAGGAACTCATCGGGAATGCCTAAACACACTGAATCACTCTTCAGCTCCTCAACCTTCCTCAGGAGTTTACTGCGCAGGCCGACTGACTCTACAGACACACATCAGCCACAGAACAGAGGCACATAAAGACTCGGTGTGCACTGATTCAAAGAAAGAAAAACAAAAAGGAAAAGGAAAATAGCTGAGCATCAAGTGGAACAACCTGAACTGACCCAAACACTGACAATAATATCGACACGATGAAGCCTCTGAGCATTTGTTATTCGTGTCTTAGCACTTTGCGCTCTCGGATGACAAATGTGAGCGTGGGTGAAAGTGAGCGTGGCGGGACCAGACCATGTCTGCTGTCTGTCCAATAATTCAAAGATAAATCCTCTTAGACAATAATTCTGATGGCAAAAGAACCAAACGGGACAGGTTTAAAAAAAATAAAGAAAAGAGAAAAAAAAAAAAAAAAAAAAGATAAATACTCAGCAGCTACCCAGGGGCCAATTTTACTTTGAAAATAAAAAGAAATCATCACGCAGAAATTATAGTTTACAAATAAACAATCTCATAAACAATGCCTTAACTGCAAATGAACACAAAAGACTGATTGATTTCACTCTCAGCTTTGAAAAACGCGCCGGGGCGCTCCGTTTCTGTCTCTCTCTGTTATTGTAGCGGATAAAACAGACTACACTCTTCTCCAAGTTAGTTCTGGTTACAAGCAAGGTGGGATTCACGCGGCGTTACTAAAAACAGAACAATGGGAACGCGAGCTGCCACGGCGAGGAGTGATTGACAGCGACTGTGGGATGAAAATGACGGCACGGCAATGCAACAAACATTTGCTGACAACTACGTGACGAACACAGGCCTAGCTGGTAGACTGACATCGACAACATAACGCTCCGACTTTGCCGAGCGGTTTCACCTGATGGTGAAAAAGGGGGAGGAAAAAAAACAAAAGTAACAACTAAAAATAATACATTCAGACAGACTTGGAAATAACCAATAGGGCTTAGGTATAAATCCACTTTATACCTTATGGGGAATTCTGTTTTGATGATTGGGTTATGTAACTGATGAACCGCTCCAGATTAAACGTCCGAACCGCTAAGGTCCCTAAAGCTTAGTGGTTTCCCAGTGCAGCCTAATATTACATAATCTTGCTGAGTAAACCCCCCACCCGCATCAGCACCCATTCCTTCACCCTTACTTTGATTTAATATGCCATCTTTTATCCATGTAAATAGGTGCAAAAATCCTAATCCGCACGCGGCCGTGCTCATTCTCACAAGAGACCCGGCGTGTAATGCTCATAAGACTGGGCTTTTATCCTTCTGTTCTGGACAAAAAGGAAAGCATTAGGACTGTGGGGAAAGGAGGGAGAGGGGAAACGGCGCCGCTCTCGCTGAGCAGCGTGTGATGCTCGTCTTCCTCACCGACGTGCAGCTCTGACGCCAGTGTTTCCTTGGTGAGGCTGAGCAGCTCTGTCCCATCTATGTTATTGCCCTTAAATCTGTCCACCAATCCCTCGAGGCCTTCCTCCAGCAGCCACTGTGACACATCGTCCTCCGACCAATCGCTGACCAGCAGCTTCGATCGGCCTCCCGAGGCTCTCCCTGAGAGGGTGAGTCAAAGCAAGACGGTCAGTCCTAGACAGCTTTTGAAAAATGGACACATATTCTCCATGCAAGGTGAACCTGGAGTCCGGCTGACTGCTTATTGATCGTGAGGCTGTGGGTGTTACAGCGATATAAATAAATGTTTGAAAGATTAATGTGAAACCAAACGTGAATAGTATGATTAGGACAAAAACGATCGCAGGCTTTCGTGCACATTTTGTCTCAGGACTGGAATATTTTTGTATAGAATATCTGCAACACATAATACAGTAAAGCACATTTTCTGTCTTCTCACCTTTGATTGAAGTCTGAGCAGATTCTTCTGCAAGACAAACAAAAGAAAGAAAAAGAACCGTAAACATGAGAAATGCAATGAAATCTTTGGGCCAACTGCAAACACGTGAGAGTGGCGAGTGATCGAGGAAACGAGGGCGACCGTGAAACCAACATCTGTGCCCTTCTCTAGGAGACGAAGCTGCTTTAACATGTAAAATCTTAACACACACAAAAAGAGCCAATGATGCTCTCGAGCTGTAACACCGTCATTAAAGGTTATACTGATTCGTACTCAACAGAGATTATATAGGTTATAAGGTCTTTAAAAAATCCTCTGTTTTTCAGAGCTGGCAAAAAAGGAGCAATAAAAGCTGGCCTGTTACTGCTGAGTGTTGCTTGCTGTTGTACTCAGTCTGCTGTTGTTGTTGTTAAAGTGACATAAAAAATGTGTCCAAACAAGAAAAAACAAAAAAGATAAAAAGAAAACCAACCAGGCAACAGCTTCCCGCCTTTCCGTTGGACGGGGAGGAGCAGTAAGGGAGAAAGACAAAAACAGATTACAGGAACATTTTTACAACTCATCAAAACATAGATGTGGCTCTTCTAAAGTGATGCATGTGGGTTTTTTCCCTCCCTACCGTTTCCACTGCAACCATCTTCCAGCCTCCAGATGTTTACGGTCTTATCCATAGATCCTGTAGCAATCAGCGGTGAAGTCGGAGAGAAGGCGCACGCTGTCACATACCTGCAGCAGAGGACAACCACCTGAACGCTGCTTCTATTAACAATACAGGTATAATTTCTCTATATGATAATAATAACAGATTGACAGAGAAAGGTGTCCAAGCAAACAGCTTATGCATGATTCACCGACAACAATTATGCCAATAACACAATCACATCGATGTCAATGGGCGGTATGACATTTTCAAGATCAATGCAATCATTTCCAAGAATCATACACAAACGTAATGATTACTTTGGATTTCAAATTACTCCAACAGCTTGATAATGTTTTTTATTTTCTACTGCTTTTTTAAATTAAATTATATTACCTACACATACTACTATGCATTGTGAATTTCCTTCACGATTATTAAAGGTTTACATTATTTTGCAGTATATGCAAAAAGAAAAATAAGATGTTGAGCGAACCTTTGTTATAAAAGCGCACAAACAGAGTATTAAAATCAATAATTCAGAAGTCAAAGTGGAAAGAACCACATCTCAGTCCTGCTAAGCAGCTCGATGACTTAAAGGGAATCTTTGATGCCAGCTTCCAACTGCATGTTTTTTTTCAATACCTGGACTTGCCTAGAGTAGCTTTGCATGATTCACAGTTCAGAATAATCCGGATTAATCTGGGGCTTGGTGCACTGTCTGAAACAAACCGTATTAGCTCCTTTTCTATCACTATAAGGCAACTTTCTTCTGAATGTCTGCTTGGTGGAGGAGCTTGATAAGAGATCTGTCATGAGAGCTGTCATAAGAAACGGCTGTCCCTCCCTGAGCCTGGTTCTGCTAGAGAAAGTGACAAAGGTTTCTTCCTGTTAAAATTGAGGTTTTTCCTTCTTACTGTTGCCACGGTGCTTTCTCATAGGGGGTTGTGTACTTGTTGGGGTTTCTTTTCTTTACTTTACAATATAAAGCACCTTGGTGACTGTTGTTGTGATTTGGCCCTCTATTAAGGAAAATGCTCTCTGTCCTTATGCAAAAGCAAAGAGTAGGAAAAAGAAACCTCTCTGAAATTGAGTGATTAGGCTGAAGCCTAGTTTGAGCTGACAGGGATTACTTGTACACACCCTTGCCTCATTATCTGGAACTTTGATTCTTTAATATGAGCATCGACTTTTCTAACAGGAAACAAGACAAAGCATAATAGGTCTGCTTGAAGCTTTAAAACTGCAGTTGTTTCCTAGATGGCCCAAAGTTTTTTAAATTCTGGCTTGATGCTACATATGTCACAGTGATAAAAATGCTCTCCATCAGGACCAATTCAGTGAAGGCTTACCACGCTGAAAGCTGCACTGAGCATCTCAATAAGGATTAAAATCAAATTCTCAGTGGATTCAGTAAAGTCAAGGCAGCGTTAATGAGTCCAATCTCTCTCGAACCTAAGCTGGATTGCTGAGAAATGATGATCCACAAAAGCTAGCTGGCTTCACACAAATATCTCTACGATTAAAAGAGCTGAAAGAGAGGCACGCACTAACCCGACCTAAGACACTCTCACAATGTTGTATCATCAGTTTGTCTAACTCAAAGCAGTTTCCTGAAGACATTTTGTCAAGTACTGAAAAAACTTCTTCCCCATTTATCCACTTTTCCTCAACTTGCCGCTTGCTTCCTCTTCAGTTAGTGATTTTCCAAAACGACTTTCTTTCGGCCCGCTGAAAGGAGTCTGCTGCCTTTCAGACACAGGTGGCTGGATGGACGTATAAATAGCATGCAAGTGTGATCGTTCAGCTGTGGTTTTTGCGTGGGTGGGAGGGACAGAGTGAGAGTAGTCTTACCTTTTTCTAAAAAAACACAAGTTTAGAGACAACAATGCAACACAATTGGTTTTAATCATGTAGATGTCATGTAGTTCACATCATGGGCGGAGTTTCAGCTGTCGATTTCCCCACAAACATGGGACTTGAGTTTTGAATTTTGTGTATAATTTTATACAGACGTGTTGTCCACCAGCAGGGGTGGAGCAGGGTGGTGGCCATGGACAGACTTGACACCTGGCACAACCAGTTAGGAGGCAAAAACATACTGGAAGAAATTTAGATCCAGTACCTACTATTTCTAGTAGAATATTTTTGCAGAACCCTAGCTACGCCTAACCTTGTTTTAGTGAAAAAAAGAAAAGAAGTCTACAGTTTTTGATGTGTGTTATCTACTGATAGCCAAGAGTCACATATTCTGATTAGAGTCAACAGTGATGACTTGGAGCCCAAACACCTGTTAAAGATGTAGATTTTATAATAATTTCAAGGTTACATGAAAATATTATTATGAATCTTGCTGTCTCTACATAACTGACTGCTATGGAGAAACCGTATAGACCTCTTTCATCGCTCAGCCACACTAGAGCAAAAACAGGATGGAAACCTCTGTGCAACTAAAAAAGAAAAAGAAAATGTTGGTTGTCTGGTGACTGCACTCAACTGTTTACCGTCTGAGACTCTTTGCAAGTAGTTGTGGCAAACGTCTGGTCATCCAGAGGCTGAGTGACCAACACCCTTAACTTCTGCCTGATCACTTTTGATCATAAGGCGACTGCACAGGTCGCAGACTGACTCCAAACACTTTCGAATGAGTCCAGTTAAATTCATAAAAACAACCAGACTGCCAACACGTTGCAATCAGGCTAAATCAGTCTGTTCTGATGACCACAACTCATCTGCAACAAGTCTCTCTGCAAAAACAGCGCTATTTGCCAAGTGGTTGTATTCTGGTTATATTCCTATATAAAAGCAACATGGCTAAGTTCCATCAGTTACATCACTGTTCTGCAGCAACTACATCACTGTTTATGGAGAAATTTACAAATTTCTGCTAGGAGAAATTAAAAAGAAGAGCTCAGGTGTGCCTAAAACAACAGCGAGTAATATAGACAAAATCAATAGTGCAAAAATGATCAATTATTTTATCATTAGCTTTAACTTTAGCTATTTTAAATATTCAAAATCTTATATTGTGGCCAATTTTGTACACTTCTAGTTTCATCAGACATATCAATTTAAGAATACAGAAAGACAGAATCAAACCACGAACTGCATAGAAAAGAATTCTGCGAGGCAAGTTGGGAGAAAATTTCAGTATCGTCTTTGTGGAACAAAGTCGTGCTTATACTCAGTGTGAAAATCCAGCAAACAAAGCCTCACCACGTCAGTGAAAATCAATGTTTACCTTTCGTGCTGTTTCAGCCTGTAAAGCAAAACTGCGTTCTCCTGCAGACAATGTGAGCAAAAAACAAAACATGAGCTCTCTGTATTCAATCCAGACGGATATATTTTAAAATACAATTTAAGCTAATGCCGCTTGGTAAATCATAATAAGAGGAGAAGTGCTTACAGCATCATAAATTGTGACTGTTTTGTCCACAGAGCTGAAAGACATAAAAATATGAGATTAAAAAAAAAAAAAAGATTACAACCACCTAAAAAACATTTGTATTGCTTAACTGTTAAATGCAGCACAGTAGGCTGGACTCAAACTCGTGTTCACCCATTGAGAAATAGAGCAATCCATGTCTCCCTCTGGTGTTTGCTCCTGAGTACTGCACTGTTATATTTGTGCAGAGGTGGCCTACTTACACATCCAGGAAAACAATCTATATTTCAAAGCAGACTCTTGATCTCAAATAGATCAAGACACGGATGCTGAGGTATTTCACATCAAGCGAGGGGTGTCAAATATAGATTTAGCTTGAAACTGTGAGGGAATCAGGCTGACTAGAAATCGTGTAAATGTACTGCATGTTTTAGCCCATCAAATACACTTTGAGTACGGTTTATATGGCAGCTACTCTCAAAGTGTACCAGATTTAATTAATCTTATTATTTTGAGAGAGTGGTGCATTAAGCCAACTCCAAAATCATAAAATAAGTCCTCGAAATCATTTAATATGCAATAATTTACCAAAGTAAAGAAGAGCATGTATTATTAATTTAATTATTAAACACAATTAGACACCAGATGCTTTGAAAAGTAAAGTTAAGCTCTTACCCAGACACAAGTAGCTGCCCATCTGAGGAGTACGCACAGGAAAGGACGGGAGCTGATTGGCCAGTTAACATGTGCAGGAGCTTCATCTTATAGGCTGCGGAAGATAAATCACATTTGTACAAAGATCAAAATACACAGAAGGCTGGACTGTTTTCAGTTTAAGGATTAGACGGTAACATCCAGAAATAAAGGTGGAAAGAGTCTCTTTAAGGTAAAAAGAAAGAAAGGTGGGGGAGTGAAGTAAAAACAGTTAATCTGCAGTTAATTTTAATAACAGCATAAAAAAAACTGGTAGCTCGTTTGGACTTGCAGCACCAGTGATTTGAAAAATCGTGCCTCTGGGAAATACGTACACATCAGACTCTGAACTATTGTGAGTGCACACTGAGAGGCTACAGTTTCACCACAGTGCAAGCTTCAACAGGTCACATGACAACATGATAGTCAAATTCTGCTTTAAATGGTATTACTGTGACAGCTGTTTAGCATCCATGGAGTCTGGCATGTAGGAACAGAGGACGTGATGACAAATCCAGGTTTGCAATGTTAGCTGATATGCAAAGAGGTCGTAAAAAATAACGACAGAAAGGGATCAAATGAGAGAGAGAGGGACCGCCGCACTCTACCTCCAGAGCTGAACTTGTTTATGGCCCATATCTTCAGCAGGCTGTCCTGTCCACAAGACGCCACGCGAAACTGCACAACTTGACCGCCTGAAAGACAAAAACAAAAACAATAAAATGCAAAGAAAGTCTCACTCTTTCAGAAAGAAAATTAGAAATAAACAATCAGCCCAAGTCCAAATAGAGCAGCTGTGTACTGATCACACCACCGATGACATTTTAATCAAATGGTATTGCAGTCATTTGATTTGATTTGTGTACTTTCTTGTGACTCTTCTATAAGTGATGATGGGTGTGAGCCATTGGGAAAAGACTGTTTTTGGATCTTTTGTTTTAACTAAAGCTTCTGGATTTCTAGGTTAGAGGCCTAAATGAGGACCCAATCTAACACTTGTTTGTATTTACTGTGCCGTTCTTTAACTGACCTTCAGCAAATATTTTGGCCCAAACTGGCTTTAACCTGGAAAGATGCCTGATTTCTGCATGTTTTATGTAAAACCCAACTGGTGGACTACTGAAAAGTTGAGACCACTTAGAAAACCTGTTATCTGCATTTTATTTAGTGAGTTATTTATTTATTTGTGATCAATAAAATGGTCATGTCACATCTATTATCTGTGTCTCTTTATATCTACAGGCCTTTATTCCCAGATGCTGCTGTAAAACAGCCTGATGCACAGCAACAGTCCTCACCGCTGAGGATGCTCGGAGCGAAGGTACAGCAGGAGACGCCCAGGTCGTGGGCGTTCTTCTCTGCGTGGAGCTGGTTCATGCGCAGGTCCCACAAACGCAGGTCTCCGTATGTGGAGCCGGTCATAAACATCTGACTGCAGGGGCTGAAGGAGCAGGCTACCATTGTTGTGTCATTCACTGCCCCGGTCCTTCACAAACACAACCGACAGCAGCTGCATGAGCAATTTATTTTTCACTTCAGGGCTATTATCATTGTTCCCATTTATTAACACATGAAAACTGATAGTGGCAGGAGGCCAGTGCAAACACTGGTGCAGACTCCTGTTTACATTTATATTCCAGCTCATTTTTGTCATTATAATAAAAACTACAGATCTGTATATCAACCTAAATAGTAGGCCTATTGATTAACACATACTTAGAACTGAAAAATTAAAACTTGGTCTATAAAACATGGTGAAAAGACCCACTGAAATTTCTTAATGTTAAGAAGACATCTTTAAATTTACCATCAGCTGAAAGCACAATAGCCTATAATTAACAACAATTATTTTAATTCTCAAATAATCTTCCATGTAATCTTGCTATCAAAAGTCAGAAAATTGTGAAAATGCTTGTCACGTTTTTTTTTTGTTTTGTTTTTTTGTAGGAAAGAGGCTTCATAGCATTTAAGAAACGCCAGACAGAGAAAGTTCCCTTGTTTTCCCCTTAAATAATTTACTTTCAGAGATACTCGGTTAACAATTTTACCTTCGCAGCTGTCTGGAGGGAAAATCCCAAAGAGCCAAAGTGCCATCAGATGCACCAGAAACCAAGTGGAGAGAGTCAGGAGAGAAAGCGCAGATCCTGACAGGGCTGCGGCCAGGATGCTCCAGCACAGCCTCGATCTCACCCGAGACCATAGACCAGATCACCGTGGTCGCATCTGTGGAGCACGAAGCGAGGAACTGACCACAGGCGCTGAAGCAGCAGCAGTGGACAGTGTAGCCATGACCCGTCAGCGGCGAAAAAGGCAGCTCGGAGAAATCACGGGCGTCGTATATCCTGAGTGTTTTGTCCCCAGAACATGTGGCTAAAAGCTTGGCCGCAAAGGCGCACCAGTTGACATCGTCTTGATGGTGTTGTAAAGTGCAGATAAGGGACGTCATCTGGAGAGCTGGACCTGAAGATGTCACAGATGGATTAAGAAAATAAAAAGCATAATTTATAAAAGAAAAAAAAAGTGTATTTAAAACCAAAACCACGGGATAAACAAACACATATCATACCAGTTTTGATCAGTGTCATCTTTAAATTTGACAACCCTTTTCCACCCATCAGTACTTAAACAATTAGAGAATTAACACATTATTTCACAATTATAAAATGCAACATTGGCCTTTTTTGACACTTTTTTTAACATTTCAAATACTGAAAAACCCCATTTTACATTTAGTTCCCAATCCGATGGCTTTACACATCCCATTATTATTTTATTTTAAGTTGGGCTCAATTTACTTACATTTTTGTTTCATTAAAATGGACAACAAAAAAACAACAACAGGAAAATGTGTATACTGCATACAAAGTAACATCCTCTGTCGTGTGGACAACCATGTTTTTGTTCCTAGCTCGCCTTTTACGACACAGCTGGACACACACTGAAAGTTTAAACCACCCGAACCCGTTTTCTAGCATCATCTGTAAAGCTAACAGGATGCTGCTGATGCTGTAGTGACTGTAAGATCCGAGCTAACGGCGCTTCAGAGCCGTAAAAACATCGTCCAACTTCATGTCAAAAATCAAACATTAGTCAGCCAGTCTGTGGCCAAAACTGCCTAACAAGCAAACCCAGCCTGCAAATGTTAAGAAATCTGGTTGTAATGTAACGTGTAACGTCTCCTCACCTTTCCCCGTCGAGATGTCTCTTCTCTTAGGAGTTGTTTACTTCCTCGTCAATCACCTGACCATGACGTAATGCGGCCGCGTCACCCTTTCTGTATCGTAACTTTCTGTAGACAGGACTCTAATAAGTAAAGGCCTAAAGCTTGCTTCACAGTCTTTAACGAACAGCCGTATATTAAATGTTTTATTAAAAATAAATAAATAAATAATAATGATAATAAAATATCACAAATAAAAAATAAATAAGAAGCAAAGTTTCCAATCTCACACAATGTACTTTAAATGAAAGGTTTAATCTATCTATCTACATTTTTTTTTTTTACAAAAGAAAAGTACATACGCAGTACCCAGAGGTGGTGACTTTGATATATGATGTGAGAAGAGTGACGCTTGTTAGTGTGCATAAAATACAGCGGAGCTCGTGTTACTTCATTCCATTCAAGGATATCTCTTTTCTTTGGCTTGAGAAACTCTTGGCGTGCTTTTGCAGTACGCTTTCTGTCATTATCCATTTGCACCGGTGAAGCGCTGTCTGATCAGTTTTGCAGCATTTGGCTGAATCTGAGCAGAGAGTAGAGGCCTCTACACTTCACATTTCATCCTGTTGCTTCTATCAGCAGTCACATCACCAGTGTACCCATGCCATAACATTGCCTACAGCCTGTTTAATTCACATCATGAGTGGTTTCTCACATTCTCCATATCTTTCTCTTCCAAAGTTAATCTTGGTTTCATTGCGCTCTTTTAGAAGTTTCCGGCCAAGAATGAAAACATCCGCTAGGCATTATAGACAGTCCACAATGGTAATCTTACCTCATGGAAAGTGTTCTTCACTTGGTTTGATGTTGTAAAGAGTTTCTTCTTAACCTAAGAAAATAATTCTGCAATCACCCACTGTAGCCATTTCCAGTGATCATTCAGGCCTTTTGGTGTTGTTGAGCTGGTCAGCACATTCACTCTTTTTAAGAATGAAGCAGCTTGTGGGTTTGTTTTTTTCTACCTCGACTGGTTTATATTTGTTATTCAGCCTAATTATGGTCTGGACCTCAAATTGAGAGTTTCAGTGAACAACCACCAAATGCAAATTTAAAATTCAGAATCAGCTCTAGATCTTTTATCTGCTTAATTTGTCCTCAAAATAAATAAATATAATAAAAAAAGAAAGAAAGAAAAGAAAAAAGAAAAGGAGGGAATGGGCTTCGCAGTGCTATGAAAACTGGTTATCAGTCAATTGCTCAATTACTTTTGAGCATGTGAAAATGAAGGATTGTGTATAAAAATGGCTGTAATTACGCAGCACTTCATGTAAAAACCTTTGTACAACCTTTTGAATTAAAGCTGAAAATCACATCTGGATTTTGGTAATGTACAGAGGTAAAACTACAAAACATATGTCATTAACAACATGCTTATGGACCTAACTGTATGCATCTAAACTGTGTAGTGCCTCAGGCTATACATACCACAGGGTGCGGCAGGGTTCATGATTAATATTTTCTCTACAAGAACAAAATATATAGAAACCCTGGGAATAGGCACTTGCTAAACTTGCACTTGCCAGCTGTGTATGGCACACTTAACTTTCTTTTTATTAACTGTCTTCATTTTATGATCTGCCACTTGATGAGACACATAAGGATCTGCTCTTTCTGGATTTTATTGTTAATTTACAGATGTAAGCTGAATTCAATTTTGAGACACCGTTTCTGAGATCCTTGAGAAATGTATGTTTCAGAGCAGCTTCTCAGGATCCTGAAAACATTTTACAGTCTGGTCATGAAAGAGGCATTTAACATGATGTTAAGTACAATTGCAGATATTTAGCTAAAAGCACAAACAAAATAAATTTCTCTTTAATCCGGTCACAGGTGCAACTTTACATATGACTCGCACTTTGACAGAATAAAGAGTTAAACCGCACTTCTACAGCTGCAGGTCGGACTTGAAATGAAACCAGTTTGAGTCACTTACGTTGAAAAACATCCTTTTAATAGGTCCGTGCCACACACTAGTGAAAAATAAAGCTCCTACAAAAGAATGATACTTTTATTCCACAATATCTTAAATAAAGTAACTTCAAGTACTTTTGACTTGGGTACAAAAAAATCTAGCTGCCTCCATCAGGCCACAACACACAGCAAGGTTCAACACAGTGGTTAAAAATGGCCTTAGGTCCTTGTATTGTGGCAGATTGTGAGGAAATGTATCATGGAAGCATAACTGAATGCTTGTTGTTCCTTTTTTTTTCTCTTTTTAGTTATTATTATTTATGGGGAGGAATGATTTCTGTGTCACTGTCCAACTTTGGAGGCCTTGTTGGATTGAAATCATATAAAAAAATAATTATCATAAAGAATGAAAACTAAAAACGATAACATCCCCTACATGCCCCTGTTGGAAGGGTAGGCACTACCAAGATTAAGGATACCACAGTGTTTGCAGAGGATATGTATATACTGTACAAACAATATTTATGATAATGTTTTCATCACGTTCACTAAAATAGAATGCTACAATCATTCTAAGGCATAAACAATATCTTAATATTCTTAAACAATTTTTACACATTGTTCCAAACAAGACATAATATAGACATTAATAAACAGTATATACACATGAATCACCATAGCCTAACTGTTCCTCTGCAGTTACTGTAAATAAATGCAGTTTTACAGATCGAACAATTGAATACAGTCCTCCGATGCCCCAAAGCACTGAACAGTGTAAACAGCTCTTTTTTTTTTCTTTTTTTTCTTTTCTTTTTTTTTTTTGTCTTGGCTTCGTTTGATATTTGGGAGAGAGAGAAAGAAAAAAAATTATAACACAATAACACATTCCTTTTCAGAAGTCAAAGCAGTTCGGCTGATTCCTCCTTTTTCATAGAAAATGAAGTGGACCTTGATTCATAAATAATTATTACAAAATTAAATACATTCACTATAATACGATTAAATAACAAACGAACAAAAAAACCCAAATAAACAAAAAAAAAGACTATTTACAAGTAGTGGAAAGTATTCTAGCGCAGACACATCAGTGACATTTTTGAGGATTCATTCAGTGCAGTGTTCTGAGACAGGGAATGGTATTGCACTATGACACCCCATTTCTCTGGGACTCTTTGGGGCTTTTATCCCTGTTGTAATAAATCCAGCGCACCTAAACAACTTTTTATTTTTCAAGGTGACACCTTTCCTAAGCACACCACAGGTTCCTTATTAAGGAGTCGGCTTCTTCTTCTGCTTCTTCTACCATCCTGCAAAGCCACGTTCTCCATCACAAAATAAAAAGTAACACCTGGTGCTCCGGTACGAAAAGTTGAATGGGTGTATTGGGGAAGAGTCTGAACAGACTTTTTTTTTTTTTTTTAAATCTTAAGTGTTTTTTTTTTGTTTTAGTTTGTTTGTTTCAGAAGCTCAGTCCAGCGCTTCTCAAAGAACTTCCTCATGTTATGACCAGCTCGACCAATGTCTGAATTGTCTTCATTGAATTTTTCACAGTTATCAAAGACCAAGTTGACATCGATGATGAACGTCTCCAGGTTTTGATACCTTAAATTAAAAAAAAAGACATATTCAGGTTAGAGAGAACAGCAGACACATCACATAATTCCCTGGAAAAACACAAACAAACAAAACTGAAAACACTAGTCTTGCTTTAACTTCTGTGCGAGGCTTTTAGCAGAAAAAAGAACCAAGAGAAGCGATGGGAACTCACTGGCTGCTCACAAGCTTCTCACGTATGGTGGAGAAGTCCATCGGTTTCTTGATGACCTTCCTGTAGCCGGGCACCGATTTCAGGTTGACAGGTGTGAGAAAAGGCCATGCATCCTGATGCCGCTCCAACTCAGCAAGGAGTACTCTGTAGGACACACACACACACAGTTAAACTCTGGCCATGACTTCGTGTAAATATAAGCTTTGTGTATAACACAGAAAAGCTTTCTTTCATAATTTCCTCTTCCTTTTAAGCAGCTATAACCAATATTTCTGGACTGACAAGGGATCGGTTACATGCGGGTAAAGTGTGTGAATGAGGCTCTCATTGTGCCTGAATACTGGAAGTTTCTTTCAAATCATTGTTTTGGGTTTATGGTACACAAGGCTAGGACTAGCTGGTGAACATTGGAGCTTTAACAGCTGGAGAATCAGGTATTTCCCCAGAAAGCTGAGTAGACTGAAAGCCGAGGTAAAAGAAAGCTAAGATAGTGCTGCTTTCCCCTAAGTGGTTGTGTAAACAGCATTTCCTAACCAGTGTATTTCAAGGTACTTTCAGCTTTCTGTTTACAGTTTGTTTCTGCTGCTGGTTAAAAATATGTCTGTGGAGGTTTAAAGTTTGCATTTAACTCATAATCTTTAGGGTTTTATGAGCTAATAAAACCAATAATAAACAAAAAAAGAGGCTGACTTTGTGCTGAAAAATTCCAGGAATGAAATACTGCAAGTAAACGTTGATCTGAGGTTTTGCGGCTTTAACCACAACAGAAGATGTAAAACACATCAGCTTCCTCCAACCTTTCCATACAGCTTTGTAGCAGGTGGAAATTACTGTGCTACTACTGAGAAGAAAATGACACAGAAAGACAAGTGCAAACACGCCATGGAGACATACCTGCATAATCCCAGGTCCCTGTTGTTGTCTCGAGCCGTCTTGGCTCGCTTCACACACCCAGGGCTCTCCTGATTGGATGCCGTTAGAGCAGGTGAACTCTCCTCCATTTTCCTCTTCCTGCTGGTGTCTTTTGCTCCTTTTTTGGGCGTACTGCTGGCACTTGCCGAGTCATCCTCTGACACTTCCCCGTTACCGGCCTGCTTTCCATTCTTCTTCGCCTCTCCGCCCTTCTTGCTACTCCCCCCACTAGATGCTACTGGTTTGGCTGGAGGCTTTTTGCTTTTGGGGGATGGGCCACTTGCCTGCAAAAGTATCCAAAATTACAGCATTTCCTTAGTTCGGGTGCTATTCAAACTGGAACCATTTAGTTTCATCCTCCTAATATTGTCCTTTCCTAAAATGTCATATCAATTTGCCATATCTTACACAAGCAATAATATTTAGTCCCTTTGCTGACCACATCTGCGTCAACACAAATTCTTTAAAGCCTGCGTTAAAAATCGTTACTCAGCTTGTATCAGTATGAGTATTACTTATGAGTTTTACTGTCACTTAATGGGATAAATCCATGCTGCAGACAATAAAAGTGAAGAGCAAGCAATAAAACTCTAGGGGAGGAGCAGCTGATGAGATTTCTTTGAGCGAGCAAGTGCCCTTGCGGTTTAGATGCACAAGATATACTCTACAATGTGTCCTTTTTCTTCTTGCCTTTCTACCATCAACTTTACAAAACAGGAGTAAAATAAGTCCTAAGATGAATCTAAAAAAACAGCTCATAAAAAAAAAATCATAAGTAATAAAGGGTTCAGATACCTTGGATATGCAGGCCGGGCAGTACCAGTCTCCTTCTGGGATGCTGGTGATCTTGGGTTTGTGACAGTAAGTGTGGCAGCCTTTGTCACAGCCATCACACAGCAGGAGGAGGTCCTCATTATCCCCCTTCTTGCACATCTGACAGTACTACAAAATCAGTGCGTCCATTAAAAACAAGTGCAAACCTTCCAAATAGTTTTCAATTAACAGGGTGGACACAGGCTGTTGTTTTATTCTCTTACCACTTTCATTATGGACCTCTCCCAGGCAATGGACTTCTGCAGTTGCTGGATACACATGGCCAGCTGGGCGGCGCTGCGCACTTCGCTCAGGGCCTTCCTCCACACTTTCATACCGTGGGCCACCTCCTCCTCGCTGCTGAGGGAATTGAAGGGAAGGTTATGAGAATCAAAATAGATACACATATGGGAACGTGTGGGGTTATTTACACACAGACTACAACCCGTAACCAATAAAACTAAGGCTGCTGTGTAAAATGTGAATAAAAACAAAATGCAGTGACTTGCAAATAATTTCAAGCTCGTGTATATAATGTTCAGGGGCATTATCACAGCATTTTACTCTTTATTTTAAGCTCTATGGTCAATTTGAATTTGATTCCAGCAACATGTTTTTTAAAAAAAGTTGAGACGGGCCAACAAAAGACTGTGTGTGAGACGCTGTAAAGCATCATTAGGTTCAGTAGTGAAAAGAGTGCTGATGTGAGGCTGAGTCTCTAAGAAGTCATTCAAGATGGACTGAGGCAAAGCAGAAAACTGGTCTCTGGTGTGACAAATCTTAATTTGAAAGTCAGAAATCATTGACTGCAGGCTAAAGACGGTAAGACCTACCCAACTTCTTATGGTATGGGCACCATTAATGCTAAGCAAAATACACACAATTTAGAGCAACAAATGCTGGTAGTGTGTCATTCTCAGGGAACGGTTTGCTTATTTCACAGCTCAGAATCAATCTGTAGTAAGATCCTGGCTAATCCACACCTGTTACCCACTGAAAACATTTGGTGGGCCTGAAACAAAGCTAAACTTTACGTCAAGCAAAAACAGAAAGGTGTAGAATATCAAAACTACAGAAAACAGACGCGTTTCTGAAATGTGAATTTATCAGTTTCTTGACATTTAATATGTTCTAGTTGTTCCGTTTTTAACTAAACAAATTACTTTTAATACGTTTCAAAGCACAGCATTTTGTTTTTATTTAAAGTCCACACAACTTTTTATGAAAATGGGTTTGTAGTAAACTGTGTCAGTTGAACCAGATGCTGTAAAAAGCTCCATCTGGGCAGAGACAGGCATGACGTTTTTGGGAGTATAGAGTGCTGGGGAGAGGTACACACTGTTTTTATCATGTTAAGGGGGACGCTCATGCAGGAAGGGTAAGAGTATGCTGAATAGCGGGAGCTGTAAGTAAGCCTATAACTGAGGTTGCTGATGCACAACACCATGCAGATGACTTTAGGGGAAAAAAATGGCAGTGAGTGGAGCCCCTCCCACACAAAAAGCTGCACAAGACAAAAAGGAAAAAAAAGAAAAAAAAAGCAACAGGCGACCACAAAAATCTGCTGTGAAATCAGCAAAGACCCTCACCCTTTGAGTAATATGGGAAACAAAAAAAGCACACATAGAGAGAGGAAAGGGTCTCAGTGGGAGAGTGGGGAGCTGGTTGGAGAAATGACCTACCCTTCCCTGTCAGCACTAGTAGATGGGGCGGGGGCAGGGACAGTGACCGTACCCACATTATCCAGCCTGATCTGAATGGTGGTACCTAAGGGGCTCCTCAGGTACCTTCTCTCGATGTTGCGCTCCAGATCAGCCAGACGTGTCACTGCAATGTCCAGCGGGTTGTCCGGGTGACGCATCACCCCGCCCTTCTCTCCACGCTCCTCCAGATGCTCCTTGGATTCCTTGTCTCCCGTGTTTGTCGCCGATGCCGTGGATTTGGTCAGGGGCTTGTGCTCGTAGTACACCAGGTCCTCACGCTCAGACTGAGGGTCCGGGTACGTCCAGCCCTGTGAGAGGAAATCAGCTGTTGAGTTTTTTGGCCTCTCAAAAAAACCCATAAATTTCACAAACAAAATATGTAGAAATATTTGTGCTAGAGTGTTACTATTTCACCTTAACCTGCAGGCTGGCTGCGGTGACCTTCCTCTCCAGTTCCTCAACCTGCTGCAGTATAGCGATGTCCATTTCCATTGCTTGCTCCTCAACACACCAGCCCCGCACCGACTCCACACTGACCTGGCTCTCCTCCAACTCATGGAGCTCAATCATGGCCACTAGATAAGCAACACAACAGACACCAGCACATGATGTAGGTAAACACATGGGTTAGGCAGTGAAAGACAGTTATTGATATAAACTTCAATAAAACTCACTGATACAGTATTAGCAGTTTATTGTGGGATTATAAGGAAACGCTTCTAAGCATGAATGAATCTGTGGCACATCATTATGTGCTCAGAGGAGCTGTTTCCAGACTTACCGTCTCTGTGTTTGGTGCAGACCTGGGGTATGATCTCCATGTATTTCTGCATTTGTCTCTGGAGGGCCTTCTCTCTGATTCCTCGGCTGTGGAGAGCACTGACGAGAGCCCTGAGCTCTTCGATGTCAGACACCCGCCACCAACCTGTCAGCATCTCTGAGCACACGGGTGTGAAAGCAAGAAGATGTTTTGTTCAGTTAAGACATTTTACAGTCAGATCAAACTGGGCTTAAGTAAGGATAGCATTGGCTGATTTCATTATATTTATACAAAATAATACATCCAGTGTCGCTCACCTTCCGGAATGGGTCGTGGCATGGCGTGGTCGAGGGATTTGGGCATCTCCAAGGCGGGAGAGGGCATAGAGCAAGTTTTCTCAATGCGAGGTAAAGGCGATTCACTTTTACTGGAGACACTTGCTGCTGTGTTGCCCTCTACAGAGTGACCTGGCATGGGGCTAGGGCTGCTGCACAGAGGCAGGCTGGGACTTATCATTCCACTGGGCCAGCTTGCGAAAGAAACTCCTAGCAAAGAGCCACCTGACTTCACCTGTGGAGAAAAGAGGGACAATAGAGGGGTGAGGAAGGTGATAGTGCACAAAAGGAAATATAATAGCAACATGTTTACCAGCCAGGATTCTCACCTGCAGGGTGGATAGTGGGTAGCTGAGGATGCCAGTTGGGTGGTGTGGGCTGGCAGAGGCTGAGGCAGCAGAAGGGGTGAGAGGGAGAGCAGGGGATGGAGGTGGGGATCTGGGTCTGGCTGGGGTGGAGGATGCCTGAGGAGACACACGAGGCACTCCTGGTGGTGTTATGGTGAGGGAGGAGAGGTCGCAAGGGTTGCGAGGGAGCAGACTGAACCAGTGCCCACTCCTTTCTGTTAGCACTCTGAGCAGCTGGTCGTTCGCTTGGAATGCAAGGTGTGGCGATGGAGCCGGGGATGAGGTTGGAGGAGTGTTCCCTGGGCTTTCACGTGCAGCTGGCAGGCACGGGGCAGATAAAGAGGATGAAGCCAGGGGAGGGATGTTTGTTGTGTCGTTAGCGGTCACCATGGAGGGAGCTGTTGCTGCCGCCGTTGCAGGCTCGAGGGTATTGTGAGTGGGGGAGGACGTTGACACAGTGGTTGTAACAGGAGTGCCTAGGGGACTGCCATTCTGTCTCACATGTGGACTCTCCTTGTCTTCTGCCTTCACCGATTCTTTACCAATGTCCTTGCTGACTTCTCTGAGAGCGCACAGCTTGGTTACACAGCCTGGTTGCTGGTAGAAGAGGGTTGGGGAGTTTTTCTTCCCCTCGTGTTCCTTCTCCTCCTCTTTCTGTTGCTCCAAGTCCTGTGTTCGAACACTCTGCCCATCGAGGTTGGTGGGTTTCTCCTTCTGCAACTCAATCTCTTGAGGTTCTTCTTTGACCTTGACCTCCTCTGCTGCTCTCCTCCTCCTCTGTCGCTCCTCCTCCAGTTCCTCTGGAGCTGCAGGAAAAATGAGAAAAACGTACTCAAGTTAGAAAGTGAACTACTGTAACACTGAAACTGGATCCTGATTATTGGACATTACACTAATTCGCTTGCTTTCGGAAGACAGGCAGAGCTGTGTTATTAGTGTTGACAGATGCTATCTCAAATTAGTCTTTATCTGCGTATTTCACTCGGCAATAAAACAGCTGAACATGCAGCTACACGAATTATAAAAGGTCTTTCTTTGTCTTCTTGCCAAGCCTGTTACCATTACACATTCATTTTCCAAATATCCTCTCAGATAAGCAAAGTGAAGCATATACGTATTCAGAAAAACATAGTGGGCGGTGTACTGCAACAACCTTCTCCACTCTCCATGGCTTCAATGAAGACCCCTCCACAGTGGGGCAGTACCCAGTATCGGCGGCGGTACCGATCCTGTCCATACATCATGGAGCGTAGGGAATGGGATATCTCAAACAGCTTTCTTCTGGTCTGATGATGTTGCTGCAATTGTACAAAACATAGGTGGAAATTACAGACCTTCCAAAAACAGAAGAAATCTGCCCTACCTGTTTTTTTTTTTAAATTTTGTGCGACATATGAAGCATCACATAAGATGCTAATGAGGTAATTTATCAAACTAATTAGTGCCTTTATTAGTAAACAGACCTATGGCAACACAAATATTCACACAACGTACAAATCACATTGTAGTTTTCAACACATTTCGCAGCTGTTATTCCAAAGTCTAGCATTGCAGGTGTCTGAGGCATTACTTCTACTGCAGCAGGAGATTTTTCTTTAATCTCACTTTGTCTATTCGAGTGTATCCCACATTAACTGGATCAATCAAACACTGATTCTCATGCATTTTAAAGCATTTAAACGTGTTCAAGAACGGCATACCTTGGCCATTTTTTCTATTTGCTTCTCCAGTTCCTCGACACTGGTAGCGTGGTCAACTTCATCCTGATAGAGGAGAAAAAAAAAATACAGGAAATGTCTTTGAGCAACTGCACAAACTCTTAGTTTCTTATAATGAAGCTGGCTCTGTCACCTTACCTCATCATATGTCTCCACTTTTTTAACCTTCTTTATTTCTTCCTCCTCCTCTTCCTCCTCTTCCTCCGGTTGGTCGTCACTGTCATCGTCGTCGTCGTCGTCATCTTCGCTGTCTCCACCCAGTTTCCTCTTGCGTTTGGTGGCTGAGGATGGAGTGCCAACAGACTGGTTCTCTTCCACACCCATGCTGGCTTCCCTCTTTCCAGTTCGTTTGGCATAAATGGTTCTCAACCTGTATAAGGACACAGGAGTTTAGTCTGACCTAGCACGGAAAACAAAATCATTATTTTTAGGGTTAAGAAATCTTACTTCTTCAGTTTTCCCTCCATAATGATCTTGTCTTTCCTCATATTTGCCATCTGATCCAGGTTCTTGTCAATCTCACTGCACGAGGAAACACAATTCTGTTAATTATAGCTGTGGCAGTGTACATCCATTGTTTTAGGTAATCTCAGAAACTAATAAATATAATGAGTAAAAGTTCATGGGGGCTGGCTACCATTTACAGCTCAAAAAAAGCTTAATATAACAGCTGGTATCCCAGAGCACAAATGAATACTTTTATTATTTCCCTACAATAAAAAGGACTGCAAATTACTGCTCCCTACTGCAGCTTTATTAATTGTCCTCCACCGTATCAATAAAAAAAATAACATCACTGGCTCAGATATAATTTGAGCGTTAAACAAAATAAAAACACATATACCGCATTAACTAATTTTTTCCAGTGCGTGGTTGGTGAAAAGGACTGTTAAGATTTTTAATTTTGTCTTTTAATTATGTCCCTTCAGAGGAAGAGACACATCCTACACTGACATATGGTAATGTGCAAAAGTCTTCTTTCTTTTATTCTATTGAAACATGTGCAAACATACATAGAAAACAGTGTATGAGGCAACAACAATTCTAATGAGCTTGAAAGTCTATATTTGGTATGACCACATTTATTCATTCTTTAACACAGCGTGAACTCTCTTCAGATTTCTTGTCATTTCTTTAAGTCGTCTTTAGGAATAGTTCTCCAGGCTTCTTGTAAGACATTCAAAGTTAATATTTGGATGTTGGTTGCCTTTTGTTCTGTTTTCTGTTCAATAATGAATAATGTTAAGATTCAGGCTCTGTGGAGGCCAATCCATGACTGTGTGTTTTTCTATCCAAGTATACTTTTACTGCATTGCTGGTGTATTTGGTGTCACTGTCATCAAAGATTAAGCTGTTGCCCATCACATCCTTTCCTGATGATACTGCATGATGGATCAAAATCTTACCATACGTTTCTGTGTTCATAATTCCACCAATTTTGGGAAGGGCCCCACCAACACCATTTGAATTCATCACTTCATCAAACCTGTTGACACTGATTTTCAGTCCAGTTCTCGTGTAATTTGGCAGACCTCACAGCATTTTATCCCGATTCCCTTTCCTTAAAAATGGCTTCTTGACAGCCATCCTTCCACTGAGACCTTTGTTGATGAGGCTTCAGTGAACAATAGATGGATCAACTGAAAGGCCAGATACATCCCTCAGGTCCTATTCCTAAAGGATATGACTTTCAGATACTGTTCATTTCCTTTAGATATTTTGTTTGGGGATCACCTTGTTGGTGCAAAAAATACTACTTCATGTCTTTAAAGGCGTGTTAGCTTTGTCATTTAACTAAAAATAAGCTGCTAGACTTTTAGAAACCCTGGAAAATTAGTGCTCAAGACTACTTAAAAATAAATACATAAATAAATAAAAGAAAGCTTGGCTCCTTGGAAGTGAAATATGCCTCAAGACTTTTGCACAATACTGTGGATTACTCGAAGTGGTCAGTTACCTACCTGATGACAGCTTTGCTGCAGGCCAGCTCGTTAGCCAAGAACCCCAGAATTGAGGCCTTCTGAGCAGGTGTGTGAGCCTGAAAGGCCTTTGTCTTCAAACTGAGAGCCAAAGGAGCCAGATCTGTATTTGCACAATGGGCTCCCATGTACATCTGTAGCACCTCAGAGACATTATCTCTGTTGATGCCAACGTTAGTCAGGTGGTCCCCCAGCATGGTTTTTGTCTGATAGGGAAGTTGATGATAGCAAATAAATAATATATACATATATATATATATATATATGTATATATATATATATACATATTTTAAAATAGATGAAAATGTACCCAAGCCTGTAATCTAAAACCAAAAATATTACATTGCTAGTAAAAATACAGAGGCATCAGCATTAAAATAATGTCAAGTCAAATGTAAAAACAATGATTTTGAAGTCATTCTAAATGACTTTGTGAAAGATCTTTATAATCCTAAAGCTACTCCTAAATCTATATGACAAAGCTACATATGGTGGCATCATTAATATATTGTCTCTTATGGATCACATTTACTAACTTGATTATGTCTCAGCTACAGTCCTAAAGCAGAATCAGTCAGTTCAAAACGGAGCTCACCTTTTGTCCAGGCGGCAAACCGGGATCACAGACTGCCAGAGAAAGCAGTTTGACCAGAAGGTCTTGAACTTGGCCCATGCTGTCCCCCACATTAAGCAAGCCCTCCTGTAGCATTCCCAGCGTGGGCACATCCGTGTTCACATCGAGTCCCAAAACCTTTCCAAAGCCTCGCAAGAACTGCATGAGCATCAGGCAGTCCGACACGGCACGTCCTGGTAGGATGAGTCCGGGAATCCTGGAGAAGTCAGGGAGAGCCTGGATGCAGGAATATGGGTAAAATTAGGACTCTTTTTGCTCATATTAGGATCAATTGGTAAAGCTTAGAAAAACATGTGTGTCACATGTTATGTGTATGTGCTCAAAACAGTATTGACAGCTTAGTTTATGTATTTTGCAGTATGCTATTTTAACCACATGAGGGCGCACAATTCCACATAAAAATACTCAGCACCATGTGGTCTCAGGAAAAACAGTCCACTCAATAACAATAATAATAATAATAATAATAATAACAGTAATAATGATATTAATAAGGTACCTTATGATCAGACAGACACATATCTTCATTTGGTTTCTTCAGTTCCCTCGCTATCTCCAGCTCCAGCCTCCGTTGCTCCAGTTTACGCTCTTTGTTCAGACGCTTCTCATCCCTTTTCTCCTGCCGCAAGCGTTCACGCTCCTAGAGAGTCCAAAATTCAAGGGAGCATTAGGAAAGAAAAATGCGTGTGTGCATTTGTGTGTGTGTGTGAGAGAGAGAAAACAGACAAGAAGGTTTACTTGACTTTGCTGAGCTGTGTTAGAATTCAGCCTAATGCTGCTGTGCATTCAAAGGAAAAGTGCTTGAGGGCCAGAATCTTTTGACTTGGTAAGTGTGCAGAAAAAAAAATGAATGAAGGGAAAGAGCGCACATAAAGGAGAGGAAGCAGGAATCCATCGAGGGAATAATGACTTAGGCTCTTTTTATGTAGTGGACTGTGCGCCCGTGTGTGTTTCTGCATTTATTTGCGTGCATATGGGCTACCTCTGCTTTCTTGCGAGCCTCAACAGCCTTCATCAGCATTACATGTTGCCTCCTCCTTTCCCTCTCCTAAAGGGGCAAAAAAAAAAAAAACAGGCAAACATTAACAAGCACACGTTGTACATAGAGCAGTCAAGGCCAGCCTTAGTTTATTATGTATTAATGTAAAACTGTGATGCACTAAATTCAGTAGAGGCACCATACTTGAACAAACACAGAACAATGCTTCACATGTATACACTTTCACATGTATGGTGGAAGCATAAGTGAAGAGTACAGTAGTACAATGACAACCAAAAAGCAACACATAGATGCGGTACAAAATAGATGTGATGACAGGCTCAAAAAGAGAAGCAGCTGGAATCGGTGACGGCGCCTCTAAACTAGAGCTGACACAACAAAAGCAACAAAACACTAGTTGCCGGAAGTCATCTGACATGCCACATGTCATTAGAGTTATGATAAAAACAATCAATTCTGCTACATGAATCAATGATATCGCCTTTTTTTTGGACACATCATACCTGTAATATTTAGTAGGGGGTTACAAAGAGGAATGGATTGTGAGGTGTAACTACAAACTGAGCAGTTTCACTTCAGTGGTTTTGGCAGCTTAAGTGTTAGCACAGTATGTGACTGCTGAGGATGAGACGTCTATGTTGTTCTTTGGTGCATGATACACAGTCTACTGCCAAAGGGCACAGGAATCACTGGTGACTGACTATCATTTTATTTGATCTCTTAAGGTTTCCCGCTCCTCCATATCAGGCTGTCATTCCCTCTGTGATCCACCAGAAAGACACAATTGCCACTATTAGGGCTTGCCAAGGACATTTCCAGTTCTCGCTGACTAAAATGGGCTGTTTTGTGAGGACTGTTTTGTCATTGTGATAAACATAACAGGCTAGATGCCAAGCACTCTGCCGCAATATTTCTTTGTGCTTATTTGTTTGATTTATCTACAAATGGAAAACTTGAAAAACGACAGAAAGCCTGTGGCATTCAGCTTCTTCCAATTCATCAAAAACAACGAATACGTTAAAGGCTTTTATGATAATAAACTGCGATAAATCAAGTGAGATACGGCCACACGAGACAACTTTAAACACACGGGATTAAACGCGCTTCCTAATTTTAAACACTGTAGCGCACAAGAGGTTGATGCAGTAATCGGCCTGGTCCACGACAGGAAGGCGAACCTTTAGATTCAGCTGCGACTGTGTGTGTGAGTGTGTATGAGTAAGAAGGGCTACAAGCAGGAGAGCCAGGCCAAAATAAAAAGCTACATAGAACCATACAGTCCCCATGGTGAAGATGATTGTATTCTTGTTCTGGGTTTTTTTCCCCCCAAAGGTCTTTTTTTTTTTTTTTTAAATTCCAAGGTACCCGCACCAAACTGGTGGGAAATCTGCCTGTAAGTGTCTCCACCATGAAGACGAAATGACTCTCAGTAGCTGTTTTCATTCATTGTGCAGAGTATAGGAACAGTGAATGACAGAGAGGCCGGGATGGGGCAGGTTAAAGTCCAGCACTCTGTGGACTGCAGAACAGATGCACGGACGAACAGACACAAGCTCAACGTCTGGGCCGAAATCGTCAAGCACTCACGGGTATCACAGGCTACTCCAATACAACAGTTAGACAATGTATGTGATGGATGGAAACTCCTCGAGCGCACTTTGAGACAGTGAGTGTGGATTGGCTAGCGGTCTTTGCAATGCATTCTGAGTAGAAGGGGAGGATGGGGGGAGGGGGAAAGAAGCTGCCTGGCCACCGTGACAGGGTCAGTTGTCCCTCAGGACGAGCAGATGGAGGCAGCATACTGACTCTTTTTCTCTTTTGTTGGTTTTGCTGGAAAGCCATGCAGAAGAATGTAGTATGACAGCAGCCAGTGCTACACTTAATGCATTGCTATGACAACCATAACACAACCAGTTACACGATGCAGGTGTTAGATGTACAAAAATAAACATACCCATACCATATCTAGTCTATGCCTCTCCAACTCCTGGCAGAGAGAGTTGGCAAAATATTATGGAACAGAAGTAATATCCAATACCAATAAGCAAGGCGTTTAAAACAGAGAAATACTCACATACACACACTCACGCATGCCTATATTTAAATACACAAAGTATAAACACATCCACACACGCACACGCACCTTCAAATTTTTATTCAAGTCTGAGGTAAATGGTTTTATTCAGCAGTAACTATGAGGTTCAAGAGGCTCAGTAAGTTGATTCGAGTGCCTACCTGTTGTTTGAGCATCTCCGCTTGCTGTCTCCTCAACTCTTTCTCCTTGAAGGCGAGAATGAGAAGATGAGAGAAAAATCAATATGCTTCCATTGTATTAATATCGTGAAAAGTACAAATACAGGCTGATGGAAAAGCCCCACAACACGGTACATGAATTATACAATTCATTTAACAGGATTTTTGAAGACAAATAAATAAATAAATAAAGGTATATCACAGTTTTCCATATTTTTTCCAAGAGTTTAATTTGTAAGCATACCTTTATACGCTTTTCAGCCTCCAGTATTTTGGCGTTGGCGGCTTCTTCCTTCTTTTTCCGTTTGGCCTTTGAATAAAGATTAAAGTCAAGAATCACAGAGACGTATATCATTCAGGCACATCAAGTCCAATCAGACTTGGGCTCTGCAGCACTTTAACTGATTGTTTGCAGTTTTCTGGTTTGAGCAAAGATTTCATGCTCCTGAATGCCAGTCAAATTTGTAAAACACAGCAAATGAATAATGTATCTCTTTAACACGTAATTGTGAAAATGTTGAAGCCTCCTGTTAAGAGTGGCTTGCCAACCGTGTCAACTCAAAATTGATTTAGTCCTGCTAAAACACTTTGAAGCTCCTACAGTATAATTGTGTGGCCCTGCATATGTGTGTGTGTTTGTGTGAACGTGTCTGCATCCTTGGATGTGTGTTTGTGTGTGGAAAACAGCACCTTTTTTTTTCCCCTCGACCCACTTATGCTAAACTGTTACTGTTGTCTGATGAAAAAAAAAAAAAAAAGACTTTTCTGTCCAATTTAAATAAGGTCTGAAGAGGCAGCAACAGCCATTTTAATATTCAACAGCCGTCAACCAAGACCAATTTAGCATTAGTTCCATGTGGAATTATGCCTAAGAAGACGCAACTCCCTCCAATGCATGCTGCTGTTCAGTAATGAGCTTTAGGAAGATTAAAACACTATAGACTGAGGGGCTGTAGCTATCCAGGAATGTTCTGCTTAATCAGAGGTGCTGCTGGATCAGATTCTGTACCTCCAAAATTTGCTGCGCTCTGAGTTCCTTCTCCATCCGAATTTGCTGAATACGCTTGATCTTTTCCTGTAAAAAAACCCCCAAAAAACCCCCATAATCTCTTAATATTTTAGACATCCCCAGATAAAATCACTTTCCAACCACTCTATTCCAATTGGGCCGGGCAGAAAGTCACAACAACAAGTTTAGCACTACAAGTAATAATGGTAATTGAAAAGTAAGCTTTAAAGGATCAAAAAATAACAATTCAACATTTCCTGCAGTGCTCACAGGGAGTGTGTGTGTCAGGACACTTAGATAAGGAAAAGAAGGGAAAAATCCAGTCAGCACACCCACAAAGAAGACCCACCTGCTGCTTGAGAATCTTGATCTGTTCCTTCTGCTTCCTTCTCTCCTCTGCTGCCATGATAGCTACAAGAGTCAAATCAGTGTTACATTAGTGTCTAGAAAAATGACCTATAAAAACACGGGCTTCCAACTGTATTCATATCTGAGAGACTCGGAGTTGTTCCGCTTTATTTATTTAAGAGGTCTCACTGAGATCACAATGTATTTTTTAACAAGGCACGGAGAAATTCAGGGGACTAAATTAAAACAGAGTACTGTAAAAATAAGGCCGTGACTCGAAAACAATCGACATGCTCAGACGACCTCGCTAAAATGACACATTTTAATTAGAATCTAAACAACACTGTCAATCCCTTTACATCTACGGCTGTAGGATACAGCAGGTCTCTCACTATCGTGTCTCAATCCTAATTTTCAGGCCTGAACGTTGACATTTGTGCTTAATTTTGGTTAATTTGTGGACATTTATGCTTCGCTTATGCAGGAAATCTCAGCGACCTCATGATCACTTTTGTAGGTCAGGTCTGATAATTACAGATGATAGCTCAATTCATCATGAATCGCTTAACTCAAAACAACTCATACAGACACATGGCCACATCGACTGAAAGAGTCACAAAAAAACCTCTCAGAGCTACTGGAAGGAGCTACAGCTGCAGCTAATTCCAGTTTGAAAAGTTATTTTACGCTTTCATTTATTTGCTTGCTGTCTGTAAACATTAAAACTTGGCCCTGAGTCCTTGTATGAGCCTACTTTGGTCTGTTGTTGTGGTTATTAGCAATGAAGGGAACTAAGGGTGTTAAATATCCCACCAGCCGATGCTCTCTTCACGCCAGTAATGACCATCCAACTTTTTCATCAAGCTCACAGCAGTAAGGTGGATGAAAATGCTGTCTTGTTTAACAAACTGAATGGCACTGTGATTGGCTTTGTTTAATGCTTTTAAGGAGATCTCCACAATCCAATATAGACAGTTTGGGAGATTGATTGTTTATTACTGTTGTCAAGAGACAAACTGGAGCCCAGCTAGTGCCTGGATCGCCCAAGCCATTCTGATCCATGAGAGATCAGAAATCATCGCCCCACCTAGCTAATCAGTATTCAGAATTACCTTTGAACTTGCAGACAGATACATAAACATGAAGGAAAACAAGCTGCCTCAGCGGATTTCTAAGCATTTACAATGCTGGACTGCATCCGTCAGATATTATGACATTATGTACAAAGTAAATAGCAGTGGGCTTAACATGGATCCTTGAGGGACACATTCATTAACAACTGGCCCCACACAGATACACAGCAGCTACATGGTACATCCATAGTTAAGTCACAAGTGGCTGGTATTCATGTTTGGGTCACTTGTGTCAGCACATTTACTCCATGGATTTGAGCTGTCTAGTTGGAAAAGTTAAATTTAAAAAATCAAAGTGATCTTCGGGATTGGGATCAAAATTGTTTCCCCCTGTTTAAATGTTCTGGTGCATTATACATTTCTGAATGTATAACATGTCTAACTACAGCTCTGAATTTAAGCAAGAGCTAAGCAAACAGTCTTGAGATTGGATGCAATAAAGATTAGAGGAGAAAGAAGATTAAAGCTTAAGAAATGATGAAAACAGTTTTGAACCTACATGCAAACAAAGGCTATACAAGCAATATGAGTTCTTGCTGGGCTTTATACTCTGTTGATTTAGATCAAAGTAGTCTGAACTGACCGACTGACCAATTAAATAACCTCCGCCAGCATGTTTACAGCCCTGTACTCTCTTACCTTGCTGTTTCCGAGCTTCTTTGGCTGCACGTGCCAGCGCCTGCTTTTCCAGTTTTCTCATCAGTTTCATCTGTGCCGCCTGACGGGCTATTTCTGCAAAGTGGAAACAAAAGTGCTGTCGGTGAGAAACCTCTGTAGTTGTAACTGGACATATAAATAACTGGGATCGTTCCTAAGGTTTCATTTATAAAGTTTAGCCATTGCAACTATAAACTCAGAGTGATATATTTATCCGTTAGCATTTTTAAAATACTGCAATACAAGTCAAAAGAATTTTACATAGGTAGGGCTGAAAAATCAGGTTTGCAGGGCTTTGCTAAGCAACACAAAGGCACAAAAACAAGACATGTTAACAATGGTGATTCATCTTGACAAGTAATTGTTGTTAGTATTATTCAGATAAAGTAGGTGGCTCAAACAAAAAAGCCTGAAAAGAAAGAAGACAGAAAAAACTTGTCCTTGTGCTAAAAAAAATATTTGAAACTGTGACCCCTCCGCTGTCGTTAGCTACCCGAATAATAGCTGGTTGATGAATGGCACACACACTTATGACAAACATATTTCAGGGCTCATTTCCTCTGCTAACCTTGAGCCTCTAGTTTGCGCAGAAGTTTGACCTGACTGGGACTAGGGCCCTCAGGCGCCAGTGGATCGCCTACATTAGGGGGTCGTCCCTTCCTTCGTCGGTTACCTTTGGCACCTTCGCCTGCTAACTGGCGCTCCGAATTTGGGGGACGACCCCTTCGACCTTCCATTGCCAAAATACGAGGTATGACCTCCTCCTCCTTCAACAGGCTCCACTGTAAACCCTGGAAAAAGGGAGAGAAAAAAAAAGTAGAGAAAGAGAGATTGGGAGGGGTGTGGAGAGATGCAACAGTGAATAACTTGCCAGCATGAATCATTTCATGTGACTAAAGGACAATTAAATCATTAGCTGCTAGGCTCTGATCTGGATGCATTCAGCAGAGACTGAAAATGATATATCATTACATTTTATGTAATTCACAATAAAACACAGGCTAAATAGCAGATTAAATAAGAATTCTGTTTCTCTTGCCCCTCAGCACTGCTGTATTTCTATATTAGCACTTCCTCTATTCTGCTTCCAATTACAAACACACATCCATTTCCTAGTTTATCTCTTTGTGTCACACACAGACATTACATGGAGTATATCAGTGGTCACCTGTGGAAGTAATGTCAGCTGATTATTACATTTCTCCATGCACAGTGCGAGGTCTATGAACTAGGACTACTGAGGGTTTTGGCTGATTCCTACTCATGCCCTGACAGTGACTGCTGCATGAAGCTTTGCCTGCCGCTAGATGAAAAGATGAAGAGGGATCAGGGAAAGAGAGAGAGAGAGATGAAAGGCAGTCACCTGGGGTCCTTCTCTGGCTTCATAGAAGTCACCAACCCTTATCTTTGCACTGAAGCTAAAATTATCACGCGTGATGCCACTTATTCCATTTCTGGATAGATACTACAGAAGAGAAAATAATAATGGCGTTGGTTTAGGCAGAAAAAAAATGAAAAATGTGAAAATTAGCGACATTGAAAAGCAACTGGGAGGCACTAGATGGAAGGGAGTCTACGGTTACAGTGCATCTGTGCAGTGCTGCTAATCGTTATAAAAGCCAGGGGACAAAAAAAAAAAAAAAAAAAAAAAAAAAAAAAAGAGCAACAGCTCTCAGGAGGGAAAAATGGTTCTGACCTTGGGGTGCACAATTCAGGCCCTTTCTTATTTATCTGTGGCATCGCCAGGCTTTTACTGCCTACTGCCTGACTAGCAGCGAGTGGATGTTACTGCATAGAGTTTTTTTCTTTTTCTGTGTGTGTGTGTGTTTGCACGACAACACTCAAAAGGGAGTTTAGACAATCTGCGTGTTTGTGCTTTTGATGAAACAAACAAAGAAGGCCGCGGGTCATATTAAATTGTACAAATGGGGCCAAAGTCGTGCATCCCAACACTAACCATTAATCATTCGGCGGGGAGGGAGAAGGAGAGGTGAAAAAAGTGGCACAAGAAGTGAATCTAAGAATATCATCTGTCACTATTATGGTCACAGAAAGCAGGGAGGGTGGAGGCGTGGGGTGGGGGTTTGGAGGGACAGCTGGAGCAGTAGCATAGATAATATAGAACAAATCCTGATACATAAGCATTTCTCTGAGCAACGTGGATGAGCGGTTTTGCTGTTATTAGAGGGGGAAGAAAATCCTTCCATGATAAATCATAAACCATCCCACAGTAGTCGCTGTTACAAACAAAACTGCTCATCTTTTTGCCCAAAAAGAATCTGTATCACGGATTCAAAGCGCGCTGTGAGGCCGTGAGGCCCAGGTACCTTCATCACATCTGGGTACTGCCTCAGTTTCTTGCCACAGGGGGCATAGTAGGCCACCTCGCCCTGCGGCCGTCCAGCCACCGATTTGATTCTAGTTTCCCTTCGCCACCTAGGTTTGGGAGAAGGAATAAATAACACTGATGTTAACAACAAATAAGAAATAAGTACATCTGTGGCTGCAGCAAAATGTAACCTGAGTGGCTTTGTTGAAATCCGTCACTTATACATACCCTAACTCCAGAGGTATCATCAACTCCTTCTCATCCATCACCCTCTTCCGCTTTCCTAAACCTGTGGAGAGACGGTTTAATGTTCAGATTTCCTTAACTTAAGAAATTTACTAACACCATATGTCTATGGTATATATATTTAGACACATTCAAAAGTGTGAGCACACAAAACACACATGAGAGAATATGTCACTTAGAGTAGCAGACTGGAAATGTCTGCTTGAAATATTTCCGGCAAGCTGCACTTATATCCTATTTTTTCTGATCTGGGTAATCTCTTTGCGTTGAAAAAGGCAGAAATTAACCTTGTTGCTGTGCCAAACAAGTTGTCGAGACTCTCGGGCATGGCCCTGCAGGACCTCAAAGCTTTGGGTAAGCTAAGACAACCAACTGCTTTCTTCGTGCCTTTCTAAATGTAACAATCTCTTCATCTGAGGCTGATGGGAATATACTCCCTCTGGGAAAAATAATTTACTCCAGCATTATACTACAGTGTTGTTTGTGAGACTGAAAAGACTTTTTATCCAGCAAGAGACAGCCTACTAAAACTCATCCTTCACCTCTTGCTTTAATACTTTTCCCAATCCAGCATTTTGAATACATTACCTAACGGAGAGGCTAGGCTACAGGAGGAAGAGCCTGGAGAGCTGTGATAGGCCAAGGCACTGGAGCTGGTGGCAATGGTGGGAGTCTTGATGACCTGGAGGTTGAGTGGTGAGCAGCTGGTGGCGGTGTGATTCGTTGAGGTGTTCAGTAGTTCTGGGCCTTTGGTTAGCCTGTGGGGAGTCATCTCCTTCTTAGATGATCCAGATGGCAGCAGCTTTAACTCCTTCACCTTCTTCCCAGAGATGTCACTGTCCGAGTTGGTGTCAGACTCTGAAATTGGACACAAGTGTGCAAAGGAGGTGAGGAGTTAAAAAACAGAGAGGCATCAAGTCACCAAAGTGGATTAGCATTTAATATCTTTTTTTAATGACTGGATTTTTTTTATTTTCTTAAACAACTGCACAGACATAACCAATTATTTTATTAGTTCATCTGCCAAAACACAACTTAAAAGAACTGTTCAGAGTTATTATTTTTTGTTCAAGCAAAAATGCACACTATTTAGGAATCACAGCTTCTGAGCTGTGAGATTGTAATGCTTTTCTTTGTCCTATATGATAGTAACTTCAGCTTGACCTGTGGTTCCTCTCCAGCACTGGTATTAAACTGACTGACTAATCTAAATAATTAGAAGAGTAATCCGTAATTAATATAGTGGTTAGCTGTCAGCCCTGATTTTTATCTTCAGCTCCTTTTTTTAATTGTGAAAGTTACATTCACTGCCGTAGAAGGTACCAACCTGACAGACTATCATCTGAGTCCTCTTCATCCTCTTCCTCCTCAAGATCGTCATCCTCCTCATCATCATCATCTCCTGAGTCATCAGATTCCTTGTTGGCTGGGAGACCAGCTGTGGGGTTACATGTCCCAGGGATCCCCACTCCAGGAATTCCAACTCCAGGGATACTAACTCCAGGAATCCCAATCCCAGACTCTCCTCCTCGAAACAGATCTACTAGAGACTGTACCAGATGGTTCTGAGAGAAGCCCTTCCAGGCAGCTAAAGGGTCTGCTTGTCCCTGTCCCTGTCCCTGTCCTGGTGTCTGTCCCTTCCCCTTGGCGGTCTTGTTCTTTCTGGATCCATGGCCTGTTGTAGCATGGGGTGAGGTAGTGGGGGGCTGTGACGGAGGCCCAGCCTGGCCGGCTGCCTGGGTCCTGTTTGCCCCTGTGCTCAGATTGACAGGCATCGACCCAGCATCAGCGTCACGCTGAGGGGACTTGCCTTGAGAGGCAGAGTCTTTGCGAGGTTTGGAGATGAGGGCCAAAGGTGCGTCCTGAGTGGTGCTTTGGATGACTCCATTTGGGTGATGGGGTTCAGGGAGCCCCAGCAGGGCACTTGAAAGGAAGAGGTTGGAGTGATTGTTCTGGGGTGGAGGAGGCGGGACGGGTGGCAATGGCGATGAAGACAGAGATGTCCTCTTGGGAGATTTGTTTGGCCCCTGCTGCTGCTTCTTTAGCTCAGCTGGGAACGTCTGCCCTTGGGACATGAGAGTCTGGGAACAGAGGAGTAGGAGGAGAGAGGCAGAGAACAAGGAGAGGTATGGAGTCAGGGGGAGGGACAGAGAGGGAAACACAGAATGGGAACAACAAAGAAAGGTTAGGAAAAAAAACAGCAAAAAAATGGGACAAAGTGGAGTTGCTTTAGCTGTCAGTTCACATCACTGCTGATTGTTTGAGCAGGTGACAAAACTACAATGCTGAACACTGGTACAGTTAACTGTGTCTAAGCTTCTTTTAGGGAAACAAAAAGAACATAAATGCAATAACCAAAGGCATTGTTCTCGGCCAAGTTTACAGAAAAGAGACACTGTGTATCTCTCTAAAATTGTAATTACTTGTCTGCACATTTGAAAAGCTCCATCATCATTATCACCATACAGCTAGACATGTTTGCCTTTTGTTTTGGTTTGTTTTTTTATTTGTTTTTATTTTTTTCACAGCGAGGACCAGCTTGGCTCAATCGGTGTTTAAGCAAAGGCAGGTTAGACTTTAATGTTGCACTTTCAACTGGATGTGATATGAAGTGAAACAAATCAATTTCACAGACCATGAAATACAGTAACAGTGCTGAAAACCACAGGGGGAATTTGGCTTGCTCTAAACTTCTCTATACTGGTAAAAACAAAAAAGGGAAATGATTTCTACAGAATAAGCTGATCCCAATAAGTTTAGCTTATTGATCACGGTGCTGTCGTTCATATTTCATCTGGGGAAATCGAATTTGTAAAGTGAAAAGCAAATACAAATGTCAATTTTTACAGCATTTCATCTGAAATCAGGAAAACCATAAATAATACAGTGGAATCCGTGCACAAGCAATGGCTGCCTCAGGAAGGTAACAAGACTAAAGGCATTATCTGTGTCATCTCTACAGCAGTATGCGAGATGTACCCAATGCAAATTAATCAAACAAATCTGAAAAATATGATTTAAAAACTTGAAAGTTTAAAATTTTAAAAAGTCAATGTTCATAAAAGAGGAGATTTTAACTTAATGAAGCATGCTTGGCCAGCATCCGCTGCAAACTACTGGCTGCGGAAGTGATCATCAAATAAACCAACACACTATGAAAGCTGGAAGGAAATCTTTATCAACATACGTGCTAAATTAAACTGGAAGGTCTCCTGTGCTTTTACTATAACACTATAGGATAACAGTAAAACTGCTGAATAATAAATATTTTGAATAATTCTGATGGTCAGTATAAACTGGCAACTACCCCTTTGTACAAATGTCATAGTTCACAATAGCAGCGATGACATTAAAGTTTGATGCAAGCGTTTTTTCCTCTCCCCGCATCATAACAGAAACTCGTGACCTTCGCAGAAAAAAATACAAAAAGAAAACTTCTTGGTAATAACACCAAATTAAAGGAAAAGCCAGCATAAAGCTACCATAAAGCAAACACTTTGTGCTAGACTCTGGAGTCTACTGAAAGGAAACGCATATATTCCAAAAGATATTCCACTATTTGGTGTTTTGCACATGTCAGCCCCAAAATCCTTAGAGTTATTCATTTCGATTGAGATCTAATGACTGTCAAGGTAACAGCATATAATCTCACATCATTTTCATGCTCTTCAAACCATTTAGTGATGCCTTGTGCCCCATCGAGTGAGAATTGTCATCCTATTCAATTTGTTTTTAATGATAGGATAAAGATAACCACTCAGAACAACTTTGTATTGACTCACAGTGACCTTGACGTGCCCTCTAGAAGGACAAGTGGACCACAGTGCCAGCAAAAACCTTCATACCATAACAGGCTGACCAGATTCCCCTACTGCACAGAATCAATCACTGTTTCTTTTTTTCCTTTAATTTGTCACATCTGTATCCAGATAGCTTAGATGTTTAGTTGCTGTTCTATGACAATCCCAGTGCAATACAAGTAAAAAGAGAAAAAGAACAAAAGTAATGCATCTACTATACAAAACAAAGATGCTGACTGATGTCCATTTGCAGCTGTGAGATTCAGCTCCAGGCCATGTTAATTTTGATGAGGCTGTTTGGCACTTGTTTCCCTTTGATATAAAATCCCAGACTGGTATGTAAGAGAAACTGTAACAGTTATGATTTTCTTTTTAATTGACTGCGCAGCTACACTAACAGATCTGTAGCTGTCTGGAAACTGTTTGGATTCTGTCTTAAATAAATTTTGAAAACGGCCACCAGATTTTAAAAAAAGAGAGAGAGAGAGGCTGGTTATGGTATGGTAATGATGAGGGAAAAGAGATAAACAGAACTGCAGATCTAACTGTGTACTCAGCTCCACTGAATAATTTCATTATTGTCAATTTGTTGTTAGTAACTTTAATCAGTAAAGCGGAGTGTGCAGCAATATTTTTCTGACAGGATACTGTGTGCGTGAATGACATTATTTAACTGATGTTATCAGGCAGGCTTACCTGTCGCAGCCTGAACTCATTGATCTGCGCTAGTGAAGCTTCCAACAGTTTCCTTTTGTTGGATTTGGCGGTGCCAGAGACAGAGTGCTTTGGTGGCTTCAGTGAGGACTTCTGGGAGCTTGTTAAAGATGAGGTCAAACCAAAAGGTTTTGGGGAGGTAGACATCGGGAGAGTCGAGCGGGGTGGAGAGGGAACTGAGAGAGGCTTAGGGGAGGAGCAGAGGGAGAGGGGAAGGTGCGGAGGGGAGTTGGAAGGCAGCAGCTTGGGAGGTTTGGGAGAAGCGGTGCTGGACGGTGCCTTTGGAGATGTGGTGAGCGCTATGGGGGAGGAAGACGGTGACGACTCCCTGCGGGGTTGAGTGAGGAGTGCCAGGGGCTTTGAGTTGGCAGCCAGGCCAGTGGACTGGATCACACTAAAGTGTTGCTTTGGTCCCTCTGTCCGGGACCTGGAGCTGTGAAGAGCCAGCGGTGAGGTTTGGGACAAGGCGGGAGGAGAGACAGAGCAGGGTAAGGGCACGAGGGTCGGGGGATTGGAGGGGACCTTTTGGGCCTGGGTGCCTTTCTTTCTGTTGGCATCCCCAGAGAGTGGTCTGTCATTCTTTGCAGTTCCAGTGCTGGGTATCAAAACCTGGTGCGGGCATGAAATAAAGAACTGTTAGAACAAAGGCTCTCTCTGTGGTATGCGATAATTTATTTTAATTCATTCAACATTGTGGGCACTATTTTAGTGAATGAAAGCACTGCGCACCAAGTGCAGTCAAGTGCACCATGTGGAGCAGCTGAGGGCGCAGTGGCCTCCTTCTTTTCACCTTCACTTTCCTGTTTTTACTCGTTTGGACATTTCCTCTTTACCTTTGTTTTCTTCTTTGTCCGCTTCTCTGTGTCAGACAGTTCGCTGTGTTTGTCCTCTTCTTCGTCGTCCTCGTCATCGTCATCATCGTCTTCATCATCCTCTGCTAGGTCTTCCAGATCACTGCTGAGGGACCCGTCACTTGAGCTGTCTGATGATGTGCCTGACTCACTATTGCTCACCATAGAAGTGTCAGCTGTCTTCTTCCTTGGTTTCTGAATTGAGAAAAAAAAGGCATTGTAAAAATCAGCTTCACTGTGCAACACAAACTGGCTTATTTCAAATTAAGGAGTAATTTTGATCTCAGCACTGACCTTCTCTTTAGGTTTCTGAGTCGTCTTTTCCACCATCTCTGTGGGATTGTTCTGAGGGCTGCTACGCTGGCTATTAGCAGGGTCTGAATTTTTGGTTGGCTTGGTTGGTGCCTGAACAGGAGCCGGACTCGCAGAAAAGCTCCCTGATTGTGTGACGGGAGGGCAGGCCCCGCTTCCATTCACTGCACCATTCACCCCTAGAAACACAAATTCTGCTGTATTACTAATCAGCTTCATCTCTCCTAAGAACTTTCCAACAAGCGATAATGGAATATGTGGAACTAACAGCAGATTGAAATAAGGCTAATAAAAATATTGATTTATACATGTATCTCATCTAACATGCGAGCTGTGCGAGGCGCAAGCCCAACACGAGTGGTTTACATAATAAAAGATAAATTAAAAGATACTGTGAAATTAAAAGAGTGCCAGAAACAGAGATTACGAGAGGGAACATAAGGGAAAGAGCGGGGAGATAGAGGTTAACAGAATCACTAAGTGAGGACTGAAAGTCATTAAATCTGACTTGAAAAAGAGAAATCTCATCATAGGGCAAAGTGGATTTAGGTTGTGGAAGAAGATGCACAGATAGTGATTATGGGAGGGTTAGGGGGAAGACTGAGCAATGAAAAGAAGCTCCCGGGACAGCGCTGTACCTTTAGGTGCAGCATGGCTATTCTTGCCGGGCATCCTGATCGGAACAGGACTGGCGCTGTGATTGGACTGAATGTGAGGGGCGAAGAATGGGGGAAAGCCGATGAAAGAGGGGAGAAAGGCAGCAGCTCCCCGTCCATGGGCTTCGGCAGCTCGCCACCACTCTGTCGGGTCAGAAAGTAGAG
Source organism: Oreochromis aureus (assembly GCF_013358895.1). Classification (NCBI taxonomy): domain Eukaryota; kingdom Metazoa; phylum Chordata; class Actinopteri; order Cichliformes; family Cichlidae; genus Oreochromis; species Oreochromis aureus. The sequence goes on along the minus strand of NC_052942.1, from coordinate 15,981,265 downwards.
GAGAGGAGACGAGAGGAGAGGAGACGAGAGGAGAAGATTAAAGGTATAGTCCCCTTAACCAACTGCTACCCAAAATTCAAATGTCATCCTCTTACCAGAGAGGGCTCCTAGTTGGGGATGGGCAGCCAGAGCAGCTGACATGCCTAGAGAGCCCAGGCCTCCAAACTCCGGCCTGCCTGCTCCGGCAGTGTAGAGGGCTCCAAATGCTGGGTGGTTGACCAGAGGGAAGGCACTTGACAATGTGGAGCCAATGAAGGGCTGCTCTCCTGCTGCTCCAAACAGACGGCCTAAGATAGATCCGAACCAAGAAGGACATGTCCAAATGTTTTAAAGTACACTCCACAATAAAAGGGTGTGGATAAGAGCTCAAAGGCACAGTGAAACAAAGCAACAGGTGCAGAAAATTTTTCACCATTTGATCTAATTTTAAGTTAAAGATTGACATGTTCCCTTTACCAGAAACTGTCCTGTAAAAGGAGAAATGATGCATTTCCGCCAGATCTTCAGATGTTAAAATAAAACAAAGTAAGTAAACAGCTGTTTTAAGAGGACAAGTTGCTCATTCGTTACGGGTATTATTTTGTTGCTGATAGCTGATAGTATTAAACGGCTTTTTAAAGCAGTTGTTTCAGTTTGAGATAGTGACAAACAACTCCTATACGACAGGATTAAAAGATGAATTCCACGCAGAAGATAAATTTTGCTTTGAAGTGACAAAAATGCTTAAGACTAAATTTTACTACTTGTACATATTTAATATTTTGTGTTACGTAAAGTTCAATTTTGACATTAGTGCACAGCTGGTTTGACAGTTGTTTATTACACCTTACTGCCCTACTGTTAGCTCTGTATATGTTTATTTGTACAGACTGAGAAGTCTATTCTCAATTACATCTCTGAGCTCTTGATGTAAGAATCGACAGAGTGTAAAAACTAGATTTAAACAGCTTTTGAAGATGTCGCTTCTTATCCACCTGACTATAGAGGAATTAAATACAGAACAACTGCCTTCTGTGTGTGTAGAAGAATTAACTTCAAATTTTGCTTTCACAGAGTGCTCGTTGCACCTAAATTTAAACGGCAGCCATACTGTTTCTGAGCCTGACACACCAGCACTTCAATCTGACTCTCACGCATATACCATGAAACATGCACATTTAGATTACAGACCATGCTGTCATAATCCTATTCCGGCATAGAGCCACTTGTTTATTGCAATTTTTTTTTTTTAGTTTAAAATGACTGTCAGAATATGTCGCACGGTAACAAAGACTGGATAGTCCCGGTGAGAGAAAGAGGAGCATGCATACGGTGTAAAAAGCTAACCTCCTTCTATCCTTTTGGCATTCAATTTCAGCAGAGAAGAATACTTCATCAACATCATCATCGTCTAGCGTTTTCCTGAGCACAATCATTTCTGGCAGGGGCGACTGCCACGTATTACCTCCTCCCAGAGTCAGATGCAATTTGGTGTGAGCATATTTCATGCAAATTCAATTTCTATTCCAGAAAAGGAGAGCAAGTCTGCTTGATGCCTCTGCATAAGCCAGGTAATACACATGCAAAAAAAATAGAAAGAAAGAAAAAAAGAAAGAAAAAGTGATGACTGAAGAAAAGGAAAGTGTTGTGCACAGTGCGGATGAAAATGTCAAACTACTATACACATGCACACAGAAATGTAAAGCAGAGTGACACGGAAGAGGAGTGTTTTCAGAGCTAATGCAGTACATGATCTAATAGTATGGCCAGTTACATGTGCTCTATAGCAAGAAAAAAAACCCAAAACACTAGAGAAGACTATGAAATGAGTGTGAATCCAACTGTTTGCACGTATGTGGCCATACCAGGAAAGCTGGCAGGATGAGAGTATAGCCCTTTGTGTTGGCGCCAAGGCCCTTCTCTGCCACAAGACAGCAAAATCTGCCTTTTGAATGGCATTAGAATATGCTGAATATGTAGAGCCCGCCTTGCCAGTGTCAGCTAGTGGATACGAAGATAAACGACTGCAATGCAACCCCCAGAAAGGCCAGCCACAGCATTCGCTTATGCCTGGGGTGCCCACCTCTCTTCCCCCCCACCCCCCCGCACACCCCCTTCTTTTCTAGGCAACACAAAGTGACATCTGCAAATGCCTTTTCAATATTAATGCGGGCTTCCAGAAGGCGAATAATTAAATCTAAAAATTTGAAGCGAGAAAGAGGCACGGGAAAGACATACCTTGGATTACCTACTCGCTCTTCCTCACCCCCCCTTTCTCCCTCTCTCTCTCTCTCTCTCCCCCCCGCTCCCTCGCCCTCTTTCTCATTCTGTTTCAATCCTTCCTCCACTCTGACAAACTGCACCGCCTGCTTTTTTCATGTTTGGATGCTGCCGAAGGGGGATTAATTTGTTGTTTGTTGCAGTCAATCAAATTTCCACAGACAGATTTAAGTTAATTGCATCCGTGAGTTGATCCCAGAAGGAGAGAGTGCTACAAGCGCAGATCAGCTTTTATTCTCCAAGTGATATCCTCATCAATGACACATGCACACACACATAAACAGGAGTCCATGTATTTCTTTTTTTTTTAACTTTTTCATGCGTTCTTCAGATTCTTTTTCTTAAGTGTTATTGGCACACAGGCAAAGGACGATGAATCGATGCCCGCACAGTCTGTGATGATTCTATATCGGTATTAACATATATTTATACCGATGGTATCTGCTCACAATATACACTTGACATGTTCTTGCTGTTCTGCATGAGAATGTTTTTGCTTTTAATTGTGATTCAAGTTGCAAAGGCTTTACTCCACTACAAGTTTGAGCTAAAGCACACACACACTGAACAAGGCACCGTGTGTGAAATGAAGACGAACTGCTTGCTTGATTTCCCACAAAGCACAGCAAAAGTTCAGAGCTAACAGTCTGCCTCTCAGCATTTCATTTGATGCTCAGTCCAAAATCGCTTATCTAGAAAATCTGAGCACGCGTAATGGCACACAGGGATAAGAGGGATTTATAATGCATAAGAAGGAGACACTCCTAATGGCTTCTTCTTTGGGGCAACATTGAGGATATGGAGGACAAAACAACAGGCTTCATTTTCTATCCTCTCTACTTCTTCCTTTTCTCGTAACAGAGAGAAAACACAACAATCATGGAGAAAGCTAGATATCCTATTCCCTACTCAGTGCGATGGTGGTTTTGTTTGCGCGTGTGTTTGTGTGCGTTTGTGTGTGTGTGTGTGTACATAACAGGCCTACGAAAAAAACAGCAAAAACAGCAAGACATTAAGAGATGAGGAGAACGAAAGTATGAGCAAATGATTCACTCTCACACAAGGGATATTTGAAAAACGCACTGAGATACAACAGATACACACACTCACACCATATATACACACTCCTCTTTGCCTAATGGCTTTGACCAATACATAGAAAGGCGGCTGGATGCTGGACAGGGATGACTAGACACTGAGTGGCTAACAAATGTTAAATCATGCAGGCAGAGGCTCTTTCTCTCTCTCTTTCTCACACACAGACACACACATACACACACATGCATCCATGCACAGTGGCGTGCTGAGCCTGACTCTGAGGCAGCTGGAGCCAGAGAGCTGAAGGTTGTCAGGAGACATGGCGAAGCATGTGTGTGTTTCTCACACAAAAGAGCCCCCTAATTGTTTGGGATTCATTAATGCAGCAGCTTTTCAATTGCAACCCAAGCTGTCAGGAAAAAAAAAGAGAAATCCATGTAACTGGAAGAGAGGTGTATTCACACCGGCTGCAAAATAACTGTGTAATTAACACTGGAAAAAACTCATTTTTCATGGTAAAGAAATGAGGAAGATTCTGAATGCTATCGAGACATGAAGGCGGCCATATTTCGGGGCATCTTGTTATGGTTATGTGAAAACTGTTTGCACCGTGTGTTGGTATTTTTCCTCCTCTGTACGCACGGTTTCAGAGACAGAAGATTGACACAACTGTTTCTTACCAGAGGCGCTGAGGGTGGATCCCAGTGCTGAGGGGCTCGGGGCCAGGCTGCTCTTAGAGTGCGGAGCAGGCGATGACGAAGAGGAAGAAGAAGAGGATGAGGATGAGGAAGAGGCCGCAGGGGAGGAGGTGCGAGCAGCAGACAGGGTGGGCGCAGGGGAGACCAGCCGCTCTCCAGACTCCATATCTGTCAAACACAATCCAATCAGCAGGGTTACAATAGGAAAGCACACCCACCCGTACACTGACAAACACATACACTTAAATGCGTACACACAACTGCATACTGTGCCCCCCCCAACACACACATTCGAGCACGCCCATGCACAAGCGCACCCACACACACACACATACCTCCTGACACTTTTCCTTTCACATCTCACTTCCCCTGAACAATATTTCCATTTAGCCATGCTCACTGGCTCCCAGCCTCTATTGATTCAATATGGGGTAGGACGGAGGATGACATGTTTAAGGACTCTGATAAGGGACAACAAAGCAGGTTTCACATTTTGATGCAGGAACATGCCCCTGCTGAGAATCTGTTCCACAGTAGGACGGCCACTTTTTACAAGAAACTTGCTCTGGTGAGTTTGAAGTGGGACAGTTGAAATGACAAAGGTTAGGCAAAATGTCAAACACAACATAGACGAATAACACGTTTGTCACTTTTCCTGTAACTCGCGGGGACTCAGACGCGTGTGGAAACTCACACGTGCTTGTACCTGCGTTTTACAAACAGGATCCCTTTACACAACCCTGATAAAAAATAAAAAATAAAAAAAAGTCATTCAAATTAAAAGAGCTCTTTGAGGCCTTTAAAGACAGCATTACTCTCTGCCTCCTTTCACTTGGAACCAGAACTAAATGGATAGGCTTTTAGATGATTGGTGCATTAACCAACACGGTAGCTTTTTTCCATTATCGGTTTCACAGAGTTACCATGCCAGCCATTATCAACCAACCAACAACACAAACCCTCACAAGAAACATTTGGCCATTCTGCAGCCAAATATTTTACTTACATTATTCAGCTTTAATCCCCTTTTGCTTACAACTGAGAACACAATGTGGCTATGCCCACACAACCGCTGACTTGTGGAGGCAAACAAATATAAAACACACACATTTACACACACACACACACACACGTTCACACATTACAGCCCCCACTGCAGACAGACACACACATACACAAAAATCGCCTCCCCTGTCTATCACATCAACCTGACTCTTTTTCTCTCTTCTCCTTTTCCATATCCCTCTGCCTGACACTAATCCAGGACTGAAAATCCCCTTCAAAAGCACAGTTTGCAGATTGTGTTTTACAGGCAGGCTTTGTTATTGTGTCATTACACATAAACAGTCTCTGCCTCCATCTCTCTTTCCCTCTCTCTTTCGCCTTCTCTCTCGCTCCTGCCACCCCTCCGCCACCCTCCCTCCCTCTCTCCTCTGCAGTGGGAGCAGAGCCACTGATTAAATCTCTGAGACAAAAGCTGCTATCCTCTGAATATCAAGTATCAGCCTTTCGCCAGGAGCAACACTGACAAGAGAGAGAGAGAGCGAGAGAGAGAGAGAGACGCGGATGACAAGAAAACCTGCTGCAGTCCACGGGGAGGAGGCTGGTGTGCCATCGGACTTGGGCAGCCATCCCCGCCACTGCTGCAGTGAAAAAGAGGGTGGCTGTGCAAATAAGAGCAAGGTCAAAGGTCCTTTGACTTGTATCTCACGCGAGGTGACAGGATGTGGGTTAAAGAGACAAATTATCAACCTTAACAGGCAGTGAATGAATGTTACATGTTAGTTACAAGAATACATTTCCAGCTGAGTGAAGATGGGGAGTTTATCCTAATTTCAAACCCACCCCACCCGCCCAAAAAGAAACTGTTACCTCTGTGCTACACTTTGTTGCATGAATGGCTGTCACACTCTATGCTCCTTCACTCTGGCTGTCACCTTTTAAATGTCAGGTCAGGGTGTAAAGAAAAAAAATGGAAAAAGGATTCTTCCACAAGATTTAAAGAAAAAGTGACTTTTCTGTATTTGCGTCTGGCAAAAAAAAAAGAAAAAAAAAGCAAGTATCATCAAAAGTGTTGTGAAAATGGAGAGGAGCTGTGGCCCTTCATAATTATCATAATGCACATGAAAACAAAAGGCTTGTGTCTCGGAGGACGAGCAGGCTTACGTGGTGTCAGCTGGTAAGTGAAGCGGATCATTTCCCTACCTTTTCACAGGAAGGGAGAAACATAGACAGAGGGAGGGAAAGAGAGTTTGAGAGATTGAGAAGGAAAAAGGAATAAGCAAGACAATATACTCTGATTTTGTTGTGGGGTGTAGAGGGGGTATGGAGGGGAGGTGGGAAAGGCAGAAGAAAGAGAAAGAGTGGAGAAGATGAAGGACAGCCTGTAAACCGTTTCTGTCGTTTCTCAATATCTGCACTTAATGCCTCGCCTTGTCAAAACGTGATGATGTGAACAGAATTGATTTCCCCCCCTAACAAACAACAAAAAAGCAATCCCTTCTTTGCAGAGGTGTAAAGCAGAGCTACCCTCCCCCTCATCTCCTCTCATCTCTCACAATCTCTCAAAGGGCCTCTTCCTGGGATGAGAGACGGAAAGGGAGAGAGAGAAAGGACAGCGGGGGGAAAGAAACGACTGCGGGGCGAGTCCATCTTCCTCTGACAACTACAAACTGATCACTTAGAGCAATTAAATCTAATAACAATAATAAGATTGGGCTCAGCAATGTACCACCAAATGCACAGCAACAACAATGATTGCAACAATAATGGAGCGCCAAGGTATTTAAGGATCCAATCCTGACTTAATTATGAGAAATTAAAATGGATTTAGCATCAGAATTAGCTTGATTTTATAGGTAATTAACGGCACACCACAGTGGCGGTATAAGGCAAGCGTTATAATCTCCGTGAACGGCTAAATCAATTTGACTTGAACAACACCAACCAATCAACAGAGAACGCCGCAACCAGAAACAGCAGGTCTCGCAGATGCAAGGAGAGGGAGAATTTATGCTAATAGCTGAACTATGATTTATAAGATGTGTTCCAGCACCGGATTCGCAGTCACGTCCACAAATACAACACAGCACCCAGCTGTCAACGCATGCGGCTAATAGTGGTTAGACGCAGCGGCCCTTCAGGAGATAGTGTAGCTATAAACAGCTCTGCAGTTTTATGATTGCACTTGGCCTTCATATAGGAGCCTTCACACGTCAGTGTGATCTGAAAGGAGGGCAGAATAGCATAAAGGAGAGATAGTGTGAGTGCATTTGGTGGCCCGTGCTGCTCGGTATCGCGGCCTTACATCATGCGTTTGTTTTGTGGTGTTGTGTGTCTGTGTTGCGTGTATGTAGCGGTGCTCTGTTACACATGCGGCGGTTTAACAAAAGGCTCCCAATGCATGTGCCTATGGAAGTGTTTGTGGGCACGTATGTGTGTGAGTGTGTGTCGCATCCTCAAACTATTCAACCTCCCGTGTGTGTGTGTGTCTCCTGCCCCTTTTCTCCTCACCCCTTCAACGCACACACAAAACACACACACACACATACGCATACACACAGTAACAGATGGCTGATACTAACTGAGATAATCCGCCAACAGAGTCATCAGCATGGATCAGTGGTAATCAGAGTGTGGACACAATGTCTCTTCTCCAGCCGTAATGGAAGGAGCGCCTGGCGCAAGAGAAGGGAAATGCATTATTCCCCATGATGCCCTGACCTCATTCAAAGACACACACAGCGGCTCCCAGCTCCCTTTCTTTTTTCTCCTCACCATAGACAACAAAGAGTATATCATCGCTGCTTCTACAACATTCACTCTCCCCTCCAGATCTCTCGCTCCCTACCTTTTATTGTGATGTGCAACTGTGTCTAAAGCAGACCTCTGTGTTCAGTCAGCCAAAAAAAAAAGAAAAGAAAAATGTCAACATAGCAAGTGTGTCATGATGAAGGTTGTTGGTAACAAAAAGGATTGGAGTGAGTAATCATCAGTTTTACAGAGTTATTTTTTCCTAGTATTGCTCAAAACAACCATACTGACTTATCGCATAGCCAGTCAAAGTCTTTCTGAGAATTAATAATGCTTGTTATAAGTCTAATATCCAGACACGTTGGTTATCAGGTAGGGGAAAAACAGCCAGTAAGTGAGTGGTGAATCACTCTTCTCCAAAAGGCATAGCACACAACACACACAAAGCGGTACTTTCTGTTGCGCTAGTGTTCGCCAAAGTGATATCATTGACACTTTCTGAATCAGCAAGAAGATCTCTTATTTCTGACCTCGTAAAGCTGCTGTTCAGCCTCACTGCTTGAACTTCCCATCTCTCCGTGTGTTCGTATAGGTTCGTGTGGGTGTATGTTTTTGTAGGCACGACATGTTCGTATGGATGTGGATGCCTGCGCTTTGCATGCTTGTTGGCAATGAATGCTGACCGAATGCACGCACAAGCTTGCTTGACCCCATTTCTCCTCCCTTTGCTCTCCCCCACCACCACCCCTCCCCTTCCTTCTCTGCATACATACCATCAGCCAGGAAATGACATAATCAGGGATCTTGGCAAAAAAAAAAGAAAAAAAGTGACAACCTTTGTACCATGTCAAACATCAACTCAGAGAACATTTAAAGAGACAGTGCGTACTCTGTTACATCATGGTTTAGCACTGATTGTGTGGCTTTATTAATCAGCTAATTGTTATAGCTCTATTTTACTTGGAGTGTTTTATCACTGAGACACTCCATTACACACTTTTTTTCTTTTTTAATTAATGAAGTACAAAAAGTACAGAACACTAAATAACTGAATAATCATATTAAACTGGATTTGCACAAAAACTGCATAACTGCATGGTGAACTCACAGAGCATTGTGCCAATGCCTGAAAGGGAGTACAAAGAGACAGCATGCCCCAGTGTGGCCTGTCTAGGTGACAACAACTAGAGTGACTCAGACCCCTCCCTCGGCACCACTCCTGCCCAGTGACAGATGGCAGAGCGGGGCATGTAGGGGATGGGCACCATCTCTCACCCTTCCTCAGCTAGCCTTGGCAGTGGTGCTGGCCACAGGTCTTATTACAGCCACACCACTGCCTGCCTGCTTTCATGTAACACTGAAGCTTACCACGCTAGAGCTGCTTACTGCCTGCCAGGTAAAAAAGGTAATGATATGGTCCTGTGTGCAACAAATGGTAGAGTGTGGCGTGTGACAGAAGAGTTTCCAGACTTAGTATTTACCGGGCCCTGGTGTAACCCCTACACATACACATACGCGCATCCATGCAGTGGTAAGAGGCTTTAGATAAAGTATAAAACCAAATGGCGTGCCACACGCATTCTGTATATTTTTGAAATGACAAGAAATCAGCTCTTGCCAAATGGCTTTATTTGCCTTTTCAAGCATACTGTAGATGCCAAAGGCTGGAATCAACACCCCTACTCACCATCCGTCTCTGCTGGGTTCCCAGTGACAATAATGTGATTTTGGGACATGGTGATGACTCGGTGGAGAGGAATAGGATAGGCTTGTCACTTGTGTTTGATGTCAAACCTATGTGTGACAGAATAGTGTTACTCAGCTCAACCAGACATAGCACTACTCCCATTTCCTGGCCATAAATAGAAGAGAAAGAGAGGATAGTGAGTGTGTGTCTGTGTGCAAGTGTTGCAAAAAAAAAAAGAGGATAATCTGTGTGTATCTGTGTGCACACAAGCACACCCTTATGCACCATTCTAAGTATCATAAAGTAAGCTCAATAAGAAAATTCCCATCTCTTACGCTCATTCGCATCTGCATCCACCCAAAGCTAATTATTCTCCCCATGGTAACCTAGCAGGGTCTTCACATCAAAAAACCAGAAGTGTGCATCAGGCAATCATCCCTGATGAATCTGCCCTTCTCCCTCTGCTAGCCACTCACACTCATCTGCCAGTCTCAATGCTCATTACTGTTTTTCTGTAGACTGAACCAGATCTGCTCGCCACTGGCTGCATGTGTCTACAAGAATCTATAATGACTTCAGAGGACTTTGGAAGCACAGAATAACGAAAAAAATGCAACGCACATGCACAAACAGACACCCAACAGATGCAGTGGAGGCAAAGTGAGTAGTGAGCCAATGCCTTTTAAGGTTAATTATCATTTAAAACACTGATATCATTTTACATTTGTGCTAGTTCACCTTTCACAACAGAGCTTTGTATGTAACTCAGTGCAGAGCCAAACTGATGATGTGCAAAAAAATGTACCTCGAGGCCTAAAACATTGAGCTCAGATACTAGAATAACAATTCACTTCACAAAATACATCCTGCATATCAAATCCAGCAGATGCAATTCTCCGGTATTTAAAGAGACCTTTTCAGACGTTTGCACAATTCCAAAGTCACAAATCATCTCAAAATCTAATAATCATATCTAATTTTTCTGACGACATTTCCAAAGAGAGCAGTGAAAAAATACTATAATTGCTGTAAATATTAACTTTGATTCTAGTTAATGCTGTTAAGTCCTGTGTTTTGAATGCAGAGAAAAAAAACTACAGCAAAACTGATCCAAAACAGAAGAGCCACAGCAAACTGACGCTGAGTAGCAAAGTATTTAAGTAGAGATTCACCATTTATTTGGCAAGTAAGTGGAATTAGCTCAACTGAATTGCATTCTCTGATGATCTGATTGGCCAACATCCTGAAAAGATGTTTCTACCACAAAACGAAATGGTATCTACACATAATGGACTTTAATTGTATCTGACCTACTTCGTAATGCTAATGCTGCAGCCAATAATCTGTCAGTGAAGCGATTGGTGGGTTCCCTGTTTTTACACTTGTAAAAATTCATGTATGAACAGGTCAGGTTTGCAGGAGGATCTCTTCTTCAAACTTAGCATGATCCCAGCTCAATCCACACTTTTCAAGGTACAAGAAGCAGCTGAACACAGTCTCACAGTGACACCCCCCCCCCCTAATACGTGTTTTTTGTTTTCCAGATTTATTTACAGACTTAAAGACACTTTACATGATAGAAGTGGGAGATATTGCAGTTCATTTTCACCTGGACTGAGACGTCTAACCTCCATTCAATGCTTTAATATTAATTATTATGAACAGAAAGGTCACAAAAATGACCGCTAATGCTGTCAATTAAAACTTCTAGAAAGAAAATCGGAATCAGCCCGGGAAATTGCAAAGGCTGTAAAATCTAATATCCAGTCATTTTTCTTTAATCTTAACAGACACTGTGTCAATAGTGCAATGTGTAATCTCCCTCAGACTAAGTTGATCAGTGCAAGCTTTGATGCTCTGTTTTGTAATGATGGCATTCCTCAATAACTTGTGATGTAATGGCTTAACTCAACACAAAATGTAACAGATTTGTAACTATTTCACTGATTTATTGCATGTTGTTGAACTCATGTTATGTATGACACCAGTGATGTGAAATGACACACAATCTATACCATAAAACAAGGTTTACCCACATTGACTACCATTTAACTGACAAAATCTTAATAAGACAAACGCACATATTTAAATGAATGCAGGAAATAAAATTAACTACCAGGAAATAACATCAGTTATTGGGGAATATCAAGCAAAAAAGGAGCGCGTGAGAGAGAAGGAGATGGGGGGGAGGAGAGAAAATGAGCGCAGTACTCCAGATATGCATAATGCAAATGACATGCATGTCAAATAGCAAAACAAACTGACAGTGACAGAACAATGGAATAGCCAGAGAGCGGCCAGTCGAGCTTGAGCAATTGTTTGAGGCCCTCCTGTCCATTTCCATGGGAAGAAAAACATTTAGAGTTCTGTTCGGCTGAAACTTTACTTGCAGGAGATAACTGATATCACTGTGTAAATGTGACAGAATTCGGATAAGTGGTGCGATGGCTGGAATAGCTTATCCAAGACTACCAGTCACTTTTTTTTTTTTGTTTGATGCTGCTGCTGCAGCACATAATGTGTTATTTGACAGAAATGAAAAGACATGTATAGTCACAAACCCTAATTTTTCACTCTTCCTCTCAACCGCACAAAGCTGCTGCAGTCTTCAGATTCCTTCCTTTGCTGATTGCAGGGCTCAGAAAATAAGTGTCCATGAAAAGAATAAATTAATTTGGTTTAAATGACCGTTATGGCCAGTAAAAACTAAAAAAACTCTTATGGGTGAACCATGCAGCCAGTGGCATCCCAGATCATAGGTTTGCTATATAGTTAGCAGCTCACTTAGCAATTACTGCTTAATGAAATGACTGCTCACAACTCTGGCTTATCTCAAACCCCCACCTTAACACCTTTCTCCTGCCCAGTCCTTCTCCCCTCGTGCTCCACTGTTCACACTTCCTCTTATTTCTTGCTTTTATTAAAAACATTAGCAACACCTGACAAATTGACTTCATTAACTGCTTTCTTCTCAACACAAACAGACAAATGCTAAAGTGCAAATGAGGTTCAAGGTGCTCTTAACAGAAGGGAGCAGAAAAGAAAGCATGTTTACAGGTATTTAGAGTGGCAAGCAATCCATGGTGTTGCATCTGTGTTTGAACACTGCAATCAGGTGAAGGTTTAAAAAGCCACTGAGTAGTCTTCGGAGCAACAATCTGGCAACCTACAGTAAGCTGTGATGGGAAAAAATCCACCAGCATTAAACTCAATATGTCAATCAGCTGTATTCCTCTGTTCAAATGTGTGCTTTACTTAATGTTAAACATGTGAAAATGACTGGCTGGAGGAGAATGGTGTTGTATTGACAGAGAGGGAGGCAAAGCAGCAGGCAGTCAGCCACTCTGTTCTGCTTCACTGCAACATGGGAGGGAGGCCAGCGTGGACACATATACACATACACACACGCACGTGCACGCACGCACACACGCACAGATGTAAAAACACACATACAGGCATGTACACAGGAGCAAGCACACGCTCGCACAAATGAACACACACTTACACTCTTCCTCTCTCGCTCAGTCTCTCTCTCGCTCTCTAACAAACACATGCACACACTCGCACACAGTGCAGCAGGTGAGGTGCCAGCACATCACAGCGCTGCCATTTTTCAGTGTCTTGCTCAGGGAGAAGCGCTCTGACATTTTATGAAGCACTCTGCAGAAATCAGCAGCTTGTAATGGCGGCTGGACTGTCACTCCTTTCCACTCTTCACACTCCCTCTATCTCCTTTCCTCACACTGCTTTTAAGATATTATCTCCACTGATTAGCATAATCTAATCAATTTTACAAAATTGGCTTTTAATTACAAAGAACAATCTTGTCTTCTCACAGTTACTGGTTAAGCCTTTGTTTTTCCAAAAAAAAAAAAGAAAAAAACTCAAACTGAGGCAAGAAGTAAAACCTAAGCGAAAGGTTAGAAAATGCTACCTATCACACTCGAGTGGGAAAAACAGACTAAGACTGATGTGTTAAGGGTATAAATGGCAGAAATATCACCGGCTCATCCTCAATATGCTAGACAGTATGACAATATGAAATTAATACATTATGATTCAACAACCTAGTAAATGTCCCTGGTTGTACGCGTAATGGTAAACAATTCTTTTAGATACGTGCATTTTAAAGCAGCTGTTTACTCGCTTCTTGTTTTTTTCTCTCCCTCTCTCTTTTTGACCCTTGGAATCATGGCTGCTAATATGACTGTACGTGCTTACTGGAAAGGCCAAGTGATTAGAAACTCAGCTGTTAAATATGTCCTCTGCATAAAAGGAGGGATCTATAACTATGATTAACTCTCTGGCATGTTGTTGTGCCTGACAAGCTCTCTGTTGAGCAATGATTAACAGCTTGTGACTCCACAAACCGCCGCTTGCACATTACCACAATGTTTACATTAGCCAGACCCTCATTGAAGCCATTACTGCTGTTGCTAAGCTAGCGCTCATCATTGGAAGCTGAGCAGCGGGCAGCCTGTGGCCCAACAATTTACAATGATGACAAAGGTTGGCAAGCGTGGCCTAAAGTTTACCTCTGAAGTTTCACTCAGGGCCAGTTTAACTCTAACTGTATGCCCACAGGAAAAAAAATGTGATTCAACTTGAAATATGTGGGAAGTGTCAAGGCCAAATCTCTCAGTGTAGGCTACGCTATAAACCTTAAACTAAGCCGATTTCATTAATGTGACATTAGCATTTGTAATGAGAAAAGGGGGAAAAAACCCTTGGGACATCTTTGTGCTGTTACCACACACACATGAATGTGCATGCCCACGCACAGGCACACACACACACACACACACACACACGTGCAAACACAAACACACGCAATCACATAAGCTGCGATATCAGCCACTAATTTACATCCATATTACACAAGAATCACAAAATGCAGCCAAAGCACAGAGGGCAGAAAATGTTTGTATGTGCGTAGGTTTTCTAATGAACACCACAGATTAGTTGCTGTAAACTAACAGTGACAGTTAGTTCAACCTTTCCTGATGAACTGGGCAAATAGTTCCAGACAAATAAAGCCTGGCATTCATTCCCGCTTTATCCTGCTCCAGACGGAAAGGAAGGAAGGAAGACTGTATCAAGAGCAAATCTTCAACAATCCCATCACTTTATTTATAACTTGCCAACGCACAACTCGGAGCTCATGTGATGCGTGACAACACTCCTTGTTTTTTTCTTTGACAAACCAAGCAATACATTAAGCTGACTTGTTTTCTATGTCCCTTTTAAGACTTCACAGATGTCCTGGCAAGCTTGTGCGTGTTGATTTGCTGGGCGAGTGACTGTAAGGTTTTTGTTTATTCAATATTGAGCTACATGTTTTCAGCGTAACTTCAGGGACCAACGGCCCTGTGCAATTATTGACTGGGTGAGTTGGTTAAAAATAATTTTTAAAAAGCTTGTAAAATCACAATGAAATAACACGCAATAATATTATTAATAGAAGAATATGCAACTTTGTATTTGTACAAGTCTTGAGCCACCCCTCATTTCTTTACATTTTGTTAAAAAAAAATAGAAAGTAGGTGCAGTGATTTATAAGCATGTAAGCATGTGCAAACATAAATATAATTACAGCACAAAGGAAAAAAACTTAAAAGGTGTTGTACAACTGTAACAACCTTGAAAGTCAATATCTAGTTTAACACAGCCTGAACTCTCATTGAAAAGTCCTCTGTCCTCTCGTTTCTTTAAGTAGTCTTCAGGAAGAGTTCCCCAGGCTTCTCGAAGGATATTCAAAGCTCTTATTTGTATGTTGGCTGCCTTTGTTCTGTTCTTTGTCAAGATGATCCCACACTCCTTCAATAATGGTTAGCTCTGGACTCTGGGGAGGTCAATCCATGACTGAAAGTGTTCCACTGTGTGTGTTTCTATCCAGGTAGGCTTTTACTGCATCGCCAGTGTGTTTAAGATCACTGGCAAGATGTTGCCAATCAGATGCTTTCCAGATGGTTTTGGATGCTTGATCAAAATCTGACAGCACTTTTCTGTGTTCATAATTCCATCAATTTTGTCAAGATCTCCAACACCACTGGCTGTAATGCAGCCCCAAACCATGACAGAGCCTCCGCCTGTTTTACACATGGCCACAGACATTCATGTGGTACCTTTCTCCTGACCTTCTTTGGGGAAACTGAAACAATTTCAAACAGAAGTTTTAAATTTGGATTCACTCCATGAGACCTGTTGTTAGTGATTTTCAGTCCAGTTCTTGTCTAATTTGGCATAGCTCAGTCTTTTCTTATGTGCTGCAGATAGTTTTTAGGCCTGTCAGCCTGTCTTTTGTCCTCCATTTGTTTATTTTTTTAAAACACGCACTGCACATCATGCTGAAATATGACATGTTTTCAGCTAACAGTTGTTTAAGAATCACCTTTTTGATGCACTAGTAGTTTATGGCTCCCAAACTATTCTTTGGCATTTTTCATAGATTCAACTAAAGAAATGGGAACAAATTATGAGGGCTGCTAGTAAAAAAGTGCTTAAATCACAATTTAAAAATTGGATCTTTGGTAAATTTTGTCCAGACACAACACTCGGTTACCCCTTGTGTGATTCCATTTTTATACTTGAATGACCAGTGTCCAAAGACAAACTTTGAATGACATTCAGAACACATAAAGAAGTATTGCTCAAGACCAATAAAGCAAATTATTAAGTGGCGGCTCAAGACTTTTCCAACGTTACATACTGTACTTTCAAAACAAATACATTTTTTATCTACTTATTCCATCTTTTCACTGTTTATATGAGTGATGGATCAAACATTGCGATGTGAGACAATGCTGAAATGGTTTGGCTCTAATGTGCAGTAAAATATAAACATATGGATAAATACAAAGATATGAATATCTTGCTAAATTTCTGTTTTAGAAGAAACAAGAATGTAATTTTCACCTTCAAAAAAGTGAAAATTACAAATTATACAACATGAGATAACTGTGGAGATTAAAAAAAACCTTGGCGCAGCATTATTACAGGAGTGTTAACGATGATGTGAAAAGATGTTATAAGAGAACAAAAAAAACCCAAAACACTACTATACTGTAACAACAACACGCTATGTAATTAGGCGAGGTCATGATAAAATAAACAGTGATCTAAATATATTTTAACAAGGACCAGGCAGCAACGAGTCACTATGCTTACTGCTGGCTGTAGTGTCATAAAGACTTGTAATGTTGTCTGCTGCTCCCAATAACGAGAGAGGTTTGTAAAAACAAGAGGTTTTTCTTTTTTAGGACTATAAAGCCCAAACATATTGGAGGGGGGTTAGATGCAACAAAGGACCCGAGCCAGGATTAAATCAGAGAAGTTGTGCACACTTGGAACGCATCTTGGCCATAAACGGGCATCGAGACTAACCAAATGTTGTTTATTTTCGCACGTGCCTGTAATTGCAACAATAAGGCATGTTGCTGAAAAAAGTATGTGTTTTCTGTTTTTATGACTGTTGAGAAAAATTATTCAAGTTGCTTTGTAACTTGCCAAAATGCTCGCAGCTGGCAAGCATGTGACTAACAAAAAACAATTTTCACTTGTTCCAAATTCAAAATAAAAGATATCGTCCTTTTTCTTTTCTTTCTTTTAACCGAACATCAAAAAAAGACAAAACAAAGAAACTTAGTCTGACCTTCAACAAACTGTAAAAGGTACATGTTCAACAAAAGATAGCAAGAAACTGACACGAAAACAAGACCATACTATTACAAGACCTCTTTGTTTCTGCATCTGAGCTGGCTTAAAATGAGACAACTCAAGGAAATTCACAGTTCAGTGAGCTGAGATTAAGACCAGAATTGTACAACACTGTGGTCACCACAGTTTGCCTCGAGGCATGCATAATGTTACTCTGACATGGTTTGTTCTGTCCTTCTGTGCTGTCATTGTGACATCTGATGCCATGCAGTTCGAAATAAATGGTCAAGGCAAAAAAGAAAAAAGATTCAAGGCATGACATTCCCAAAGTGAAAGTGCTATCATCCAATCCTTGTGTTCTTGTAAATGTGACCCTGCCTATACCCTTCCAGTGTTATCGAATGGCAAAATTGGGACAGCATGTGCCAAAAACCTCTATTTTTTTCCACACCCAAGCAAAATTTTTACTAAATTTCATTAAATATTTCACAGGAATTAGGAAAAAAAGCACTTTCCTTTCAGTGCAGTTCAAAGTGTGATAAAACATGACACTTATATAACAAAAGCAGTATCATAATGGGAAACAGCTTCATTTTTCCAGTATCACCTTTCTGTGGCTCTATCCAGGACATTTTCCTCCCTCCTGGGGGCAAATGTTGAAGACCCTTTTAAAAGTCCAGCTGTGCCTTAAAAGAGTTAGTCACACCAGCAATGGGGTGCTTTGAAATGGTGTGCAGAATATCCACCAAATAGTGCTCCTTTTTTTTCCTCCCGTGACATGGCCCTATTTCCTGTGTCACCACACTTCCCCTGTGTGATTTCATATAAAAAGCCAAAATATTTGAGTCTCCATTGTCGACTGTGTCAAACCCAGCTTTGACATTACTGTGCTGCAATTGCACTCCCCCAGGTGGATCTACACATGACATACGCACACACACTCATATGCACTTGCACACTGTCACACTGACACTTGCAGTTACCTGTGTTCAACTGTCTTTTCATGTGAAACTAGACCCATAAGTCCACCCTCTGGATCCTAACACTTCCTTTTAGTTGAGCCAATCGCAAAGCTTGCCATCAGCCCCCGTCTTGTTACCTGATATTATTTCAGGAGGAGTTAAGGAGAGCAAAGAATAGTGTTGGCTCTACATGAATGTCTGCTTGTTTTTTTTGTGCGGATGTGTGTGTATCTGTGCTTGTGTCATGACGAGTAGATTCCTTGTGTAGCAAGGCTGAAACCGAAGCTGCCTGGGCCTGTTGTTGATAGCTGTGTCTCACCCACTCAGTGCCCCAGAGGGAGTCAGGACCAAGACCACTGCTCAGGGTCTGTCTGTTCACACACATGAAACACGGGCTTAGATTACACAGAGCTCAAATATGACTCATCCCAAGGAGGGGGTGGAGGAAGGCCTTCTCTGTTGTTTTGCACAAAAAGTGTGCGCACACGCAGACACACACTGCCCGCAATGATAGCTACATCACAGGCTCAGAAGAAAGGACCTTGTGGTTCCACACACCTGCCAAAGACAGATGTTAAGAATAAATCAGAGAGAAGCTCAGAGTGAAGAGAAACTCCACACAGCCGTAACTCCACTAACTCACTGCACACTACACTAACTGGAGAGCAAACAGCTGCACATGACAACACACACCAGTGATGAAAGTAACAATAGCATGCATGCACCTGACATGCATACAGAAAGAGGCTACAACAAGGGTGGGAGAAAGAGTGTATTCAAAGTTTCTGTCTCACGGGCTCTGCTGGTGTTTTTGTGTTTTTTAGCGCTACTTTGCCGCCGTGTAACCAAACCAGCTCCTGTCCTCTCTGGAACTGAGGGTGTTTAAGTGCAATTGTTCTGGAAGAAGTCAAAATCCTCCAACGACAGACAAACAAGTCACAACAAGGCTGAAAGCGGTGTGGGTGGTTTTGGAGAGGAAGCTCGTTTTTCCGCTGCTGACTAAGTGAATTTCATGATTTCTTCATGTAAATATAGCACCACTGGGTTACGAACAATCAACACTTACAAAGCTTGCTCTTTAACTTGTTGCAACGCCCAATAATATGCTCAAAATCTATTTTAAGGGCACTGTGACCTCTAAAAGCACAATTTAAACACCTACACAATATCATCCTACATCCTGTCAGTCATTGTGGCACACTTCCTGGTTCCAGAAATGATGTGTCATAAAAAGAAAACTTGCATTCACAGACAAGACTGCAGCTTTTGTCTGTGCTGGCACCCATGTCTAGGAGCATCTCACGTTACTCTTTTTTTATTATCAATTGACTAGCAAAGGTAAAGTGGTGTATGTAAGTGATGCGTACATGGCATGTATGGGTGTCATAAACAGACACCCTTCATGCTCTGTGGCCCAGAAACAGGATAAGACAGTGAGTTAACCAACGACACTTTGACTTTATCTCTCTGCGTGCTATCCTGAAATTCCAGCCTACTGGTAAACGCCAACTATGTGGCATCCTGTCACACTACAAAATGCATCTACACGTGCGGTTGTTCAGACATGCGCCAACTCAGGAAAGAAGAAGTGAGTGTGCGTGCTTTGCTTTCTCAAGGGGGACTTTTAAATTACGTTTGTGCAGAACTGAAAAACCGATACAAGGAGAGTTAAAATTCATTCAGAAAGAGTATCACTGGAGGTATTTAAATGTCCAAATTAAAAAAAAAGTTTATTCCTGTCCACCATGCTTACAATTATTTGGCAGGATAAATCCCAACTCTGTCTCCTGTGATGCTGATGAGTCTAACATCCATGACTCAAGAGGTCAGGCGGCCCATGCAGGCTGAGAATTACGGGGTTAAGGGGATGAAACCAAGTGTGTAATGTGAGAAGACATGCCAACATGGCTTCTCAGGCAACAAACAGAAAGGCGACAAACATATCTCGGTGATTGCGGGGAACGTGAGGTATGTTGGGAAGAAAGACTGTCACGTCATCCATGAGGGTAAGCTGGAAGAAGAATTGCAGTGGCTTTTTGAACTGGCTGAGTTTAGACATGTTAATCAGTAACAGCCTGTTGTACTTCAGACGGGAGGAGTGTGAGCACTGGGGTGTGTTTGCATGTGTGTTTGTGTGTGTGTGTCTGGCACGTCCAACACCACTTGGATTTGAGCTGGGTTGAAGAAAGAGAAAGCTCCAGACCAAGAGATGATCCATCTGGACTGTTTCCTTACAAAACATATGGAAAAATGCAGAAGCTTTTTTTTTTTTCCTTTTTCCGCCCACAATAGCTATTAATATCTAGCACAGAGCATTTGCTCATGCCCCACTAAGGATTGGAATCCCTTCTGAAACACAGTCATCTTGGAGGATTAGAAAAAAGTGGCCAGGCATTTTCACACACTCACCACATGTATTCTCCGTGTGCAAATATTATCATATAGTCCCATAAATGCTTACAGTAAACTAATTGATAGAACTAAACATATTATTCTCCCAGACACACACATACACACACACACACACACACACACACACACACACACACACACAGACAGGATTTAGGTAAACTGAAGTGACGTAATCTGAACCCACAGACATGACATGACTTATTTTGCTCAAGTCATCTGAACAAAGATAGCTTTTCTTTTCCGCTTTGGAAATAATTCTCGCGTGCATCAGCAAGGACCCCTAAATAATCACACCAACTACCTGACAGCAATTGTCCACAGCAGCGCCGAAACCTGTGTTAAAATGACAGCTCTGTAAATTGTTTTAATTATAGCCAACACAGATAACAGCCTGTGGAAACATCACCCTTTTCTTCAAGTCTTTTTCTGCAAGATGCAAACATACAGTATTCCCTGAAAATCGCACTTGTTGTGTGTGTATGTGTGTGCATGCATATATGTGTGTGTGTGCGCGCGCGCATGTGAATACAATATTCATTTTGCTGCAGGAGGACAATCTATGCATAACAATGAGAAGCGCTAATGAAATCAGCCATCAACCTGCGATACATACATATTAAAGCAGGACCTCAGAGTGTCATTCGCTTAGTGCATCATTTGTTCCCAGTCGGTTTTTTCTCTCTGCCACCTGACCTTTAGAGTATGTACCCCCCCACACCCCCTTCACTTCTCCACGCTAAAAATAGGAAGTGTACCTGCAGTACTGTGGCATTAAGCATACACATGTGTGTGTGCGTGTCTTTGCAGCACTGCACGAACATCATGACAATTCATTTAGAAATGTATACAGCGCTGATTTTGGCACAAATGTTCGCTTTTGGGATTCATACACAGACAACTAGTGACTGTCTGCTCCAAGTTGAGAGATCTGACAATCACCTCTTAACGGATGATGTCAGCATTACAAATGTTAACCACTGTCAGAGCTGTACCTTTAGTATAATGTCATATCATCCCAACTGCCAGGCGATCATGCTCCTCCCTTCCCTCTAAGCGTGCTTCATGGCTATGGTCCCTCTGTCTCTCCCTCTCTCTCCCTAACCCCCACCCCCACGCTGGCAGGGAAATGGATCCCTCCACCTGACAGTGGCCATTTTGAGGCTTCTCTCCTCTCCTCTCTACCCCTGCTTCCTGGTAAACAATGGGAGAGGGATAATTGATCAAACAGCCAGGGAACCCTCCGAGCAGGGGAAGGTCACCGCCCGCCAGCCTAGCTCACTGTGAAGGAGGAGGGGTGTGTGTGTGTGTGTGTGTGTGTGTGTGTGTGTGTGTATGTGTGTGTTTGGGGGGGTCAGTACGTGTATGAGCATTTGTCTGTGTGTATATGTTTGTGTGTGTATGATTGTATTGCATCTATGAATGTTTTGTTGTGTATGACCAACTGTGCAAAAAGGAAACAGAGTATTTAGTGTCTATGTATGGTGTGTGTGTGTGTGTGTGTCTGTGTGTGTGTGTGTGTGTGTGGGGGGGGGGTGAAGAAGGGGGTCTTTCTGACGCTCTTGAGCTGCCATTTTTCTTCCCTGACAAAGACTCCATCTGCCACAGAGCCATTTGCTGCCTCCCGAGTCGGCAGAGCATTCTGCACGCCGCTTTCACCTTGATGTCACCTCTACACAGCTCACGCCTTGCTGACGCTGTAGACACACACACACACGCACGCACGTACACACACTTAAACACACAACAACACACATTACCTTTTCTCTCATCTAACCAAAGATGTATATGCTTATTGTCTCTCACTCACAAACACACACTTTCAGTTTTTGTCATGCACATACTATCTTGGCACTCTCTCTTTCACACACACACACACATACACGCACATATTGAATGTGTATGTGTCAAGACAGCGGCCCTCCCTTTTCCTCTGCATGGCTGATATCACTGTGCAACCATCAGCGCTGTGCATTGTGGGAGTGTCTGTTGGGGCAGAGAGACGCGACAGGGGCTGAGGGATTCACACGCCTCTGAAAGACAGCCAGAGGGAGAGAGAGAGAGAGAGGGAGACAGGAGGGGAGGGAGGCAGAGAAAAGAGAGAGAGATACGAAGGGGGCCGGTAACTGGAAATGAGAGATGGCATTTTAAAGAGGAAGCTGAATTTCACCTGCAATTACCGTAGCTCCGGGGCACATGGCTCGGTTAAGAGACATTTCATTCCAAAGCCACTGCATATAGCTGCCGCACTGAGCCCTGAGAGGCGCATAAAGAAGCAGGGAGAGAGAAAATAGAGCGATGGAAAACTCTCCTCTGCCCTAGATGGCCCTCAGCAGATGCAGTGATGAAAGAGTGGAGGCAGTCAGGGATGTTAACTGGTAAATGAAACCTAGCAGAAAGAGGTAGCATGGAAAGGAAAACAAAACAGAACTAAAGGAAAGGACATATAAAGTAAGGAAAAACAGACAGATAAAGAGACAGAGAAAAGAAAATGGGTATCACATTCAGCAGGCCCCAACTCAGCCATCTGCACACCAGACCAGACGGTTGAACTGGGACTCAGAGCACACACGCACACGCACACACAAACACATGTACACCCACTGAACAAAGAGAAAATCAAATCCAATAATCACAGACACTCACTCTCTCACAGTTAACTACAGGGAACGCTGGCTATGTTTAATGATTAATATCATTCTTAGTATTCATTCTACTCTTTCGATGAAACCTAAACCCTCTCCCTCTATCTCTTCCTCTTTCTTTCTCTCAGAACTCCAAATCAAGCCATAATGGTTTCCCTGAGGCTCAGTGTCCTGGCTAGTTTCACCAGGCACACTGCTGTGTTTCATAGGAGAAGTGTGACTGCACAGAAACCGTAATGAGCTCTCACTGGGAGCTGGGGGCCTCCTGGCACAGCTAATGGCTTCTCCTGACTACAGCTGTATCCAGGTTACAACCTGGCCTGGCACAACAGGCCCTGGGATGCACAGGCCCAGTAGGGACAAACTATTCCCAGCCACAGGCGCACAACATAGGCAGAAAACGCATCCATAGCAGTGGACTGTGTTTAGTGTGTGGGTGTTTGAAGTAGAGAAGGAGGAAAGAAGACCTGGGGAAGAGAGTAAGGGGGCAGGAAGTGGGAGAGGATGTTGAGAGACAAGGGGTTGAGCAGAAACACAGACCAAGGAATAAAGACAGTTGAAGACATGTGGTTTGGCCATAAATGCGGCAGATAGACCCAATAAACCTGAAAGCTTTCATAAGGGAAACAGCTGGTGTGTGTGTGTGTGTAGGTGTGTGTGTGTGTGTGTGTAGGTGTGTGTGTGTGTGTGTGTGTAGGTGTGTGTGTGTGTGTGTTTGTGGTCTAAGACTGTCATGATATCAGATTTTCAACAAAATTATCATGTCCTATCTATCTATAAAGGTTAATATATGCCTGCATAATATAAACATTAGGTCACCATTTCACCGACACGGAAACACTCCTTTCACAACCACAATGTGCAGACATGTCTTCCTTATTGGGGACAGAAAGGCAAGTCCTCATAATGTAAATCATTAAATTTTAAAGTGGTGACATGTTGTCCAGTTAAGGTTAGGTTAAAGTACAGGGGGGTAAGGCAAAGCTAAGCTTGGAATTACTCTCCAGGAAAACAACGGAAGTCAATGCAAGGCGCTGTGGATGATGTTTGTGTGTGTGTATGTGAGAGAAAGAGATGAGGAAACTGTGTGTGCGTGTGTGTTTGTCTTGGTGGGGGGTGGGGGGGGTTCTGCTTAATTATCTCCATAAGACAGTAACCCTGCATTTTCTAACAGCGCATGCATGCACAGACTAAGTACAGACAATAATGATGGCTTTTTATAATAACAACTCTACTAATGATAACCAATTACTAATAGTCATATTAACCCATTTGGCTAAGCTTCCGAAATTAAAGCAAAATAAAACACAAAATCAGAACAATCAAGGACAAACAAACATAAAATTTAGAACATAATCGGTTTTTAAACCTTTAAATCTGGTGAACCATGTGACCCACAGAAAAAAAAGACAACATCTGGGTTAGGCTGATGAAAGGGGCAAATGCTCTAAGATGACGTCGACAACTTTGCAAAAATGTCTTAGATACCATTTTCTACTCAGGGTGAGGGTAATGTGATTGGTAGGTTGGTAAGTAAGTGCAAGAGATGGCAAAGGATGGATCATCACTTGTTTTCAAACCTAACAGTGAAACAGGCATTAGAGCTGCGTCCAAGGAGCTCAAATTGCAATCCCGTTTGTATGCGGCTAAAAGGTTTGTGATGCATGGGGTTTAAAGGTCTACTCCTAATGTTTCATAAATTACTGGTATACAATTATGTTGCATTATGACACCCAGAACTCAGCATTGTATAGCCAACATCAAGCCCGTACTACAACAAATACAATACAGAGACATACACACACACACACACACATACACACACACACTCCTGTTGTTGCCCTCTCTGGGAAAGCTCACAGCTTGGGTTCTTTAGCTCCTGTTTTGTCTGGCCTCCATTCAAAATGGCCCCCTCATGACCACACACATTATGGTCCGGGCAGGCAGCCCCTGAGTGGACTGAGGCTCCCTGGGTGCAAGCAGTGATTCATGGCACAAGTGTCTGTAAAAGAGCAGCCTCACCCCACGCTGCAGCCCTTCATGGGGACAAGAAGAGCAGAGGCTGTTTGGCAGTGGGGGTGAATCAAAAGTCTGGCTACAGGACTGAGCCCTGTCGAGATCATGCGGGCCAAGGGAGGCAGAAGGGGAACAGCCAGTGTGTTTCCTCATGTGCGCGTGTGTGTGTGTGTGTGTGTGTGTGTAGAAAGCATGAGTTTGAGTGAAAGCGACACAAAGACATGGATGGCTAAGCCCAAAGTAATGCTAGAGTGTGTCTGCTGA
Organism: Oreochromis aureus; assembly: GCF_013358895.1. NCBI lineage: Eukaryota > Metazoa > Chordata > Actinopteri > Cichliformes > Cichlidae > Oreochromis > Oreochromis aureus. The sequence continues at coordinate 15,955,878 of NC_052942.1, read as the reverse complement.
ATCTACTCTGCTCCCTATCCCGAGGACAATCACACAGTAGCTTTTTAACAATCTTAGCTTCGAGGCAAGTACAAAGTACTAAATGTTTAGGAGTTATCTCTAACACTTCCCCAATCTAACAGAGCACCAGTTTAAAGGGCACTGGGAAAAAAGACACTGTGAGAAACAAAGCGGGCTCATGAATAAGAGCTGAAAAATGATAGTAGTTGCTAGGATTGATGAAACCCTATTCAGGTTTTGTGACAGGCAACGAGACACACAAATTCTTTCCCCTCAGGCTAGAAGGTGTAATTTCCCCTTCCACTGCCACAAGAGTCATGTAAAAAATTATCTATAGCTCAGTGACTGACTGCTTCGAAGTAATTCCAAGCAGTAATTTGTCCTTCTATCTATCTATCTATCTATCTATCTCTATCTATCTATCTATCTTTTCAGATCTATTCAGAGACACTCAGAATAGAAACACTGGCATGCTACTCTGTTGTAACACACGGTGGGATGCGGATGGAAATGCTGGCCCCACAGGACACACACACACACACACACACACACACACACACATAAAGAACGGACTGCTGTGGGGCTGACGCAAGACTATCTCTGTCTCACGTGTCTCTCCCCTACGGCCGCCCGCTGCTCCTGACCTTCGAGATGTTTTTCTCTCTCCTTCTCCCTCTCCCTTTATTCCTCTCTATTTCACACTCACATAACACACACACTAACTGACTCGCACACACACACACACACACACGCCTCCTTTTTCTGCACACCTCCCAGCCACTCAGTATTTTGTCATTAAAAAGCATTGCATTTCAAGCTTGGATCAAGCAGATGGGGCTGCGTAAGCATTGCTGCTCCTTCGCACAGCACCTTGGCTTAAGTACAGATAGTTTACATGCAGTACGGCGCTCTCGCTTAAACGCGCACACAAACAGACATGCGAGCGCACACATGCACACGCACAACCTTCCTGGAACCGGAGAATCAGCCCGTTTGTGGATGGCTGCTTCGCGCGGGTACTGTGCATCTCACTTGTGTGATGCCTAGCTGATGTAGTTGAATACTTTAAGACATGCTCTAAAAAATAACAGCGCTACACAGCAGACGAGGGTATCGTCTCTTAGCAGAGAAAGCCTCATTCTTATCCTAACATATTTTGTAGTCCTTTCCGTAGACCAGTGGTTCGTGCCTTGCAGTGGCAAAACACTGACATAAATACTCACATAAAGTTCAATGGGTTCATAACACACACAATTACACACCCACATGCGTACGTGAATGTAATATAATTATATCTCTGTGCCATTAGACACATTTCTCTGTCTTTCTTTCATTTTTTCTCACCCTCAACATTTGCATATTCCTTTGGGTGTTTGAGTTGAGCAGCTCTTTCCTTTTTCCTTCTCTTGTCTTCCAAGCAACAAATGTCAGCTAATTACACCATAGCTGTTTGGATGAGCTCCATCTTTCCCCTGTGCTCTGCTGTGCTTGTTCTCTATGGGGCTGCAGGAAGAGTCAGGCAGCCAAGACACCAGTTAGGAGCAGCCAGCTGTGGGGGTTGAGCTAGAAGGCTACCCCCCCCCCCACCCCTTCAAAACACACACACACACACACACACACACACACACACACACACACACACACACACACACACCCCACCACCACCACTACCCACCCCTAGAAATTGATTCCCCAAGAGAGGACTCATCAATACTTATCACAAATGATACAAGCAGCCCGCACCAACCTGCAGGGGATATAATGTATCATTCACAGCAAGAGATGAAGCAGTAATGGTTAGACCTGATAGAATCGGGTCTGCTAACGCACAAGGCTAAAAAGACAGTCATGGGCGAAACAAGTATTTCACTGAGCTCTGCATTCAGCAAAAACCTTCTTTTAAAAGATCCAATTTGATCTGGTGACACACTCACAGGCACAAGGCCATCAAGTCGGGCAGGAGAGAAAGTGCAAGTCATTGTCTGTGTGTGTGGAACAATAAACTGGCACACCACTTGGTGTGTGTGAAGTGAAGCCTTGAGGACGCAGCCGCGCCCCTGAGTACAGCTTGCTCTCACACACAGACACAGCGAGAAAACAGAGAGGGAAGAAAGAAAGGGTCTCAAAAAGGAGGAGATTAATGCTACACGCAGAAAGACACACAAACAACTAAACCCAATCCAAGATCCTAACCCAGAAGCACTGTCGGGCACAGTTAACACCCATTTACATTCAGTGTTGGGTCTGAAGAGATAGCAAACTCAAAGGATGTTTATTAGGCGCGTACGTTTCATACAAATATTCTGATTAGAATGGGAGAAATCTAATTAATTGCTTGATTCACTGAATGAACCCCGAATTTGTAATGTAATCATAACAACTGCTTTTCAAGGGGCTCTTGTTAAATTTAATTGGGGGAGAAGAAAAAAAACATCCTCTTTCACTGAATGAATGAAAATCAAATTAGGCCTGAAACTGGAGGAGTCTGCAAGTTTGTTCTGGCGTGCCATAAAAAAAATAAATAATTTTTAAAAAACCACTGTAAAAGCAGAAGTGTGTGACAATGTATATTTTCAAAAGTCACACATCAACTATTTTGTAACACACATGCATTTTGGGCATAGTGTGAGAAATTTTAGAGATGCACTTACTGTTACAGGTGTCTTCAGCTCTTTGACATCACTGCTGTAACACCTGGGGAAAAGCAGAAACAAGAGATCACTGTGGTTCGGGCCGAATACAACAATCTGACTCATAAGAAGAGCAGCATTCTCAAAACGGGCAGTTTTGATGCAGTACTATGAAGCTTTTTTTTCTTCTTTCATTTCACGACCTGAAAGCTGGCGGAGGCCCTAAAAACTACTTGCACTTCAAAGTTACAGTTACACAGCTTAGTATTTGTGGTTTTCCAGACACATCAAAGGAAAAAAATATAGTGACGTCTGAAACACAGCTGTGGCTACACACACACACACACACACACACACACACACAAACAGAAAGATATTCACACCCACAAGAAGTCTCTTTCTCCCTGAGCCCTTTCTTGCAAAACCTGTTTGTTAGAACTGAATCTAGACATTGGAGCTTCAAGTGTGAGGATATTTTCCCTAAACACAAGACAGTTCTTGCAGAGAACCAAGCCTTACCAGCGTTCTCACGCCCATCTCTCATGCATTGTCTCTAAGGCCCTCCTGTGCACTTACAGCCCGGGCTTAATCTGAGCAGCTCACCATAACAGACAACACCCTGCTTTGTATATCACACTACAGTGCAGTTTTTACAACTTTCATTTACGCTGATATAACCTCGTGTTGAATAAAAAGAACAGCTGAAGGACAGCTTTCGATTACGAGTTATAACTGGTGTCAGCAAGGTTAGGTGGGATCAGAATGCAGTACCTACAAATGTCACGGCTCCCCGTACACATGCACACAGACTCAGGGAAGCAGACATTTCCAGACACGGCAACACACAAGCAGTGTTACAGCATGTGTGGGTAGCTATCTAACAAGGTTTTGTTGTCAGTAAACACATCCATCTGGTCAACAGCAACTGAATCAAGTCTGGTGGATGCCTCAGCGGCACGGATGTGGTGAGATATTACAATAATAGTTAAAGCTATCCTTTTTCCTACAGAGTTCCCGTCTTTTCTGTTAATGTCACTTGCTCAAATGGTAAAAAGAAAGGTAGTACGTTACAAGTAAGTAAGTCATTTTGTCTCTCCAGATGCCTTCAAGTATTGCCAAAGTCTGCGGTACACAATGCAACGCATGTCTGTCATTACAACTCAATGTATCACTGAACAGGAATCACCTAGACTGACTGTGTTGGTAATAACCGAACTGATCGAACTGTAATGGTTCCCCTCATTATCTGTGCTCTTACACAAACACACACACACACCATCACAAACTACAGGCACACACAAATACTTTGATAACTCATCGCAGTGATAATGATAACAGAGAGCCAGGTAGGCTGAATTCATCTTCAGCTTTTTTCATAAAGGCCTATTAGTGGATGATTAAAGGATCTCTGCTCACAGGACTTCACCACAGAAAATGATTTGCCAGCCACGAGGCAGGTGAATTACACTGGATAAGAAAGCCAGTGCTGTCTGCCATCATTTGCCTCACTGAGAATCAGGCTGTTAGTCTATTAACCTCATTTTACGGTAGGATCTTACCAGTTTTACATCAAACATTACAAAACACTCTTTTCCTGTGACTGTAGCCTTGTTCCGCCGCTATGTCCTCATAAATTATGTCAGGGCATTGTATTAGGTCTGCAGCAAACAATTAATTAATTATGGATTCATCTTTTTCAATTAGCTAATAGTTAATTTGGCATATAAAATATTGAAAGGGAGTAATAAATACACATTAAAATCTTCATAAAGTCCAATATGACATAAATAAAACTGCTTGCCCAAGCCCTTTAGATGTATTTTACTACAACAGAAAGACAAAAAGAAAGAAGGCGGAAAAAGTACAAAACAGCTGAAGCCAAAGTCAATGCCAAGCAAAACATTAATCAACTACAAGTTTGAGTGAAATATGATGTGAAAACTTCAAAGCGCTATTTACAGTTGAACAAATACAAATCATCACGAATGCAAAAAGGTTCACCTCAGCATTAATTTAGTGTGACAGAATTCACATAGCCTTGCTTTCTGAGTAACACCGAGATATGTGAATGCTTTTATCCAAGTGATCCAACAAAATCCGTGCCCTAAGTTGTGCCGGTGAATTTATTACTTTTTGAGTAACAATCCGAATGTCAATTTAATAATAGCCATCATTGCTTAGTCATTTCCATCTAATTAACGTGAAGGCAAATAAAACCAAACACACATACACACACAAAGAACTATCTCCAAAGTAATAATTACCAGCATTTACACTCCAGGCATGCTTGCACATGGACAGCATACAACCTAACTGCTATGATGTCTCCCTGAATTGTCTTGTTTGGTTACTCTAATCTACCCCTGTTGCCTCAGCCAAACAGATGTTGACTTTACTTTAAGATTCATACAACCGCTCTCAGGCATCCGCACAGGGTTAAATAGAGGGGTCAAAAGAAAAGACAAGGACAAAGAAAAAGAAAAAAGAAAAGAAAAGAAAGAAAGAAAGAAAGAAAGAAAGAAAGAAAGAAAGAAAGAAAGAAAGAAAGAAAGAAAGAAAGAAAGAAAGAAAGAAAGTCACGTGAGCCTTCTTTTATGAGCAAGCTCTGCTGGTATTTGAGCACGGAAAACAAGTGTACTCTGAAAATATACATATTGAGATTGGCCTAAAATCCCCTGCTTTTTAATATTTGATGCATTGTTAGACGAGCGACACTGGCGAGGTGTTTGTCTCTGTTGTCTCTGCTGATCTCTGGCACACCGGGCCCTGTGGGAGTGAGTTAGTGAGACTTGGCCGCAGACATTTTCCTGAAGCCCCCAGAACAAAACAGGCAAGTCTTGACAGTCTGTCCGCCACCGAGTCGTCACACAATCAGTTGCAGGAAACCAATCCCTAAATAGCAGTGATTCATCTCTTCATCACACACAATGCCAGTACACAGTGCACAAAGAAGCTCTCTCTTCCTCTCTCTCTCTGTCTTACCCTATCTGCCCCCCCTCCCTCCCTCAGTATGGTCTCTCATGCTGCTTAAAAATAAGTGCTTCTCCCAGCTTTCTTTGCCCTGTGATTTACTGGCAGTGTTTAACTGCAGGGCAGCATCTTTTATCGTTACATGATCTGGGGCTGAAAGCTGACAAAATGGAATCTCTGCGCAAGTACTTTTGTATGTGAGTAAGTGTACGTTCAGGGGAAAGATGGGAACGAGACGAGGAATAAAGAACTTGTGTGAGAAACGTTTGCCTAAGTGCAATTCAAATCCCTCCAGCCTCCCAGTGCTGCGTGTATGTGTGAATATACGTGTGTGTTTATCATTCCCCTAAATGGTTTCTTCCTTGACTTGATGGAGCAAGTGCCATCTCGAGGGAACGGGTTACACCACACACTGGAGTAAAGCCCTTTGAGACCAATGAAAAGCTCTGAACATTAGTGCAATCCATTTGTGTGAGCTAGAATATATATATATATATATATATATATATGCATGTGCGTGTGTAATTCCAGTCTTGATTGTATGCTTCGCCCTTTTACTGCTGTGTATGTACGCATGTTTTTGTGTTGCCATGATAACTTTTCTCTTCGCCGCATTGAGCAATACACCTCCATTTCCTGCTTTTCTTTGCAGGATAAATCTCATTCGGATATATATATAGTTAGCCTGGCATTACTGAGGACTGACTTCAGTTGCATTTTGATACCAAAAACGCAAGCAGCTGAATGCTGGTGGATGCTCATGGTAGCGCAGGCCTACACAACAGGTTTAGCGTATCGCCACAGCCTTGATGATCCATCAGGATGACGTGTGAAGGTCAGAGTAGCCGTGACCAACACAGCTGTCACATCTCCTCCCAGCACCCTCTTGGCTAACTGGCCTTCCAAAACACTCAGCACAAAACATGGCCAACCGGGGGAGTACAGGGGCCAGGGCCAACAGAACATGCCTATAACCCAGACTGGGCTTGCGTTCGCACTCCATGCTGTAACACAAGATGCTGCAAAGAGGCATATCAGAGCTGTTTTTCTGCAACGGCAATGCAACTATGACAAGGGAAACCGGCAATGGAAAAACATTATGACGTCTATTAGCAGTGGCTTTTAAAATTTAATTCAACAGCCGATAAAGCCGCAGTTTTAAATGACTACCAGCTCTGTTCTGTACAAGAGGAAAAGGATACAGTGGAGCTGTGTGGAGAGCAGATGTGAATCCACTTTGATTTCGGTGCCTGTGTGTGAGTGCGTGCGCTCGTGTGTGTGTGTGGAGCTTCTATTAAATGGATCTGCTGTCTCCTTGATCAAGGGAGTCAATAAAGGGCCAGTGCTGTCAAACCCTCAGGGGTAAGTGTGTATGCACATGTGTGTTCATGTTTGTCCATGCATGCATGTGTGGCTGTGTGTGGTTGTGTGTACTTGTGTGTTACGGACAGATTTTGAAGTACTCTGACAGGTGAGTGATTGAGTGCTTTCATTTCCCTCCAGCGACAACAAGACACTCGCACACAAACACCTGCGCGGCGTGCACACACAAATACACACACACACACACACGGACACACACACACACACAGTGGTGGATGAAGAGAGAAAGAGAGAGAGCTGTTGTTTCCTAAAGGATGCTGCTCCTGCCTGCATGCTTAAATTAGCTCTAAATGTTTGGATTACACACGGGAGCTCTCACAGAGGATTTAGCAGCCATAGCCTAGAGTCTAGGGGATGTGTGGATGTTTCCATCTACGGACACGCACACATACACGTGCACGAATGCAAACACACGCACAAAACAAGTCCACACACAGATCACAAACATAAGTCACTCAAATATTACTCCATACATTCTGTAAACACTTGACAACACAATTTAAGTTTCATCCAGTGTGGACTAAAGATGGAGGGATACTAGCAATTTAAAAAGCAACACACAGCTTTAAATGGTGTAAACAGGAACAACACACATCATTTCATTCATCAGGTTTTTTTTTTTGCTATGGGCAGAAAATGTTTTCTCATTATGCTTTTTTTTTTTTTGAGTGCAGTCTCGGCTTCTGTTGGTGGGGGGAGGATGGAGTATGCCAGCAGACGCAGAGACGGGGAGAGAAAAGGAGGAGAGAAAAAGAAGGGGAATGAGGGAGGTCAGCGCCCCCAGTCTCAGATAAAGGCCCTCTCCCTCCCTTCTGCCTCAGCTTTTCGAAGCCCCTGCCAGGATCGAGAGGCGTCTCACGTTACAGCTGTCTCTCAGTGTCATCGTTCAGAAAGAGAGCGCACAAGCAAAGAGCGGGAGAGAGACAGAGAGAGGGAAGGACAGACAGAGACACAGAGAAAAAGAAAGCGGGACAATGCCACAGACTGAGTAGGGCTAGGCTTTCGTAGCTGGACAAGAAAGAGGAAAAAAAAACAAAAAACAGCAGCAGCAGGTTAAACCGGATGAGGAAACCTTTGTGATTTGTAATGTTAATGCAACATAAATTTTCAGTACAATGTAAGAGCATTTCGAAATCACTGATATGTGCTTTGACCTTTTCAAGACAAATTATTTCAAAATGTAGTGTGAACGCAGCTAGTCAGATCATTTCCTCTATGCCACCTGGGACTAACTGAACACTGACAATTTCCTAAGAAGAAGAAAAGGGGGAAATTATTACCTTTAATACCTGGTGTCGTGTGCATTGAGACGAGAGAAAGAGAAACACGCTGTCCTTAAGAAAAGAACTGGGCTATAAGAATGCATGCTAAAGGGCTTTCGCAGATTAGCCATTGGTGAGTTGCCTCTGCTCACGAGTATCCCTTTTTAACCTTAAAATGCTAAAAACAGCCGCTTGTTCCAGGTCCAGTAATGACTAATCCAATGACTGCCAGCATTTTCAGCTTGCACTACAAACACTGTAAGGCCTTGCAGTTCAGTTCTAAGTTACATTCAGAGTCGAGGCTCATTTCTTCTCTACAACTTTTTTTTTCTGAAGAAAAACACAGGATAGCCCCCTCAATTCATAAAAACTTTATGAAGGAAAAGGTGCTGTATGCGCACATTTTTACTCCAAACTATAGCGCTTACACAGCCGACTCAGTGCGAGGTGATCCTATCAGCGTGTTTTACATAAAACACGGTTCTCAACAAATGCACATATAGCTACTGCGCAGCTCCAAACTGCTTTCCTATTTGTTTTTCCTCTCTCCTTGTCATTTCTCATGGCGTTTGTGTAGGAGTTAAATATTTTAAATTCTGGCTTAGCTTCAAGCACGCTTTGCCAGCGCAGCTAAAATAAAAAGCCTTTGTGGCAGCAGTGACCAGATTTTAAATGCTGAAGAAGATCAATAAATGGGGGGCTGTCGAGGCGCAATCTCATGCATTTGTGTGTACACGTTAGTGTGTGTGTGCTGTCCCTATACATAAATGCCTGTGTTGTGACAGCAAGTGTGTGTGCGTGTGCCTGTGTGTACGTGCGCCTTAACACCCACCGAAGCTCACAGCTCCCCTGCCTGCAACAAGCTATTCTATAGTATCATCAAGAACCCCACTGACCCAGGAGGCACACCAATAGAGAAACCAATATCATTCCCATTCCGACATCCGAAACATTCTTCCCATTTCTTTTCCCATTCCCAGTATCCTTCCCCATCCAAGCACAGCCAGCATGGGAGAATGCAAGAGAAATGTGTAAGTATAGGCCCCCTGCTGCAGATGTCAAGGTGTGGAAAACATCAGACTAAATAGCAGGTTTTCCAGACCTCAATGCCAATTCCATAATCAAGTCCCTGCTGCAAGAAAATGTTGGTAACGGAGACAGGGGAGGACAAGGTGGGAGAAAAATGACAGAAAAATCCAATCCAGCCTCCTTCGTCTAATGTTAAGAGACTCTGAATGTATCTATTTCACAAAGCCAAGCAACACTGATGTGATTTCTTTTCAAGAAAATAAATGCTTTCATTATGCTGCCATCTTTCTTGCCACTCTTGCTTTTTATAAAGGCCACCTTAAATGGATGCTTTCAGCTCACATAAAGTGATAACCTTCTTCGCTACGTCTTTAGCACATGGAGCACAGACACACAATTATGAGGACTTGCATGCTCGCCGCTGTGTGGCTTGGAGATACACACGAAGTACATCTGTATTTTTCGCGTTCTCACTAATGTATAAAACAAAAACAGCCATGAAGTGGAAAAATCATCAGGACCTTTAGAGACTTCATTAAAAGAAACTAGCCTGGACTTCCCAAACAAGGCATCTCTTTGGAGGGGGAAAATCAACCTTTTCACCTTGCTGGTGGAAAAACAGGCATCCCAACGAGACAGAGCATGCACAAACAACCTTGACTTTCATCAAGGAAATTCTCACATTGAATGATAAATAGAGGCCCAGGGGACGAACGGCAAAGAAGCAGCTTATCGCCTTTCCCTCCCAAATTTGGCCGCTCTGTCTTCTGTCTCCTGAAAGTCAACGCCGGGTGACCCACTTGCACTTTACACTGCTTATTGTTCGGTAATTAATCCGCCATATGTAATCCACACAGAAATGTAGAAAAAATAAAATGGGTGTTGATTTGTTTAGCCTTAATTAAGAGTCGAGATTGTTTACTTGCTTCTACAACAGAAAGGCATATGCCCAATCTCATTAGTCTGTTTTTTTAAACGTAGCTGCATTTCTCACTGTACAGATGGATGCAGATAACTCAGCAAAAGGACAGGCACAATATTAGAAGAGGCTCACTTTAAAAGCTGCTGTCACCAAGCATGCACTTTAGACAATTATTTGTGGATCCTGATGACTATCAGGACGTTCAGAGAACAGGCAGTGTTACCAAAATAGCAAGGTAACATAAGGTTAGGTAGATCAACTGAGAGCTCACCAACTTCCCAGCTGAGAGGACATTAACCTGCGAGGCCATGTGGACACGTATCAATAAGTGATCTGCCTGCACTGGCCTGTAACACACGGCTCACAGCACTAGACCGAGACGAGGACATAGAAGCTTCAATTTGATCTGTAACAATATGACGCATTGTTAATCTAATGCATGGAAGCTTTTAAGGCTTTTGCTAAAATGCTGCTTCTTCTCAAAGGACCATTAGTCTTTCCAGGATTAATGTCTACTTCAAAAACATCTGTTAAAGTCCTCAGTTTCTCAGTGCATTATTTCATTTGTCATTATTTTATTTTTCTGCTTGCGCATGCACATTCACGTGTAAAAGACTGACCGACGACTGGGAGTGTGTCTTCCATTAGTTCTTGAAGGATCTGGTTAACACAGAGCAGATCTCTACTTCCTCTTTAAATTTCACAGCTCTGTGTCAGCGCTAACATGCAGAGATTTGACAGGGCTCCCAGATGGCCATTATTATCAATAGATTGTTTGCAGATCTTATTAATCTCTGACTAAATATAACTTACTGACATCAATGCATTGAAACATTTAGGCTGACTGAAGCACTTCAGACAGAGCTTAGTAAATATTTCAGTAATGTACATGTGTATGATAATGTTAAAGTTTATTTTTGTCTTTCATTATCAGTTCAGCCTCCTGCTGTTGTGGTTAAAGAATGCATAAATCAGCCACTTTGTCATATCTTGTCACACAGAAACTACAAAGCACGGTCTAGTAGCCCAGAGTAAAATCATGTAATCAGTGAGGGGAGACGCAGTAACCGAATGCACAATATTGAAATAGTCGCTAGAATTTCAAATAACCCTTTTTTTCTTTTATCGTCAGGATCCGCGTTACCCCTAAAAAACACTGCTTGGTTCATTTTAAGTCTTGATTTAAAGCATAACGCCACTTTTCTAAAGGGCTGTACAAACAGGAAGAGACTGGCAGAGATGTGGCAACATGAAATGTCAATGAAATTCAGAGACCGTTAGCGATGCAAAGTGGGCGGGCCCTGAGTTAAACTTATCTCAAGTTTGAGGCGAGCATTACAAGGGACTACAAGTGAAACAGCTGACTGACATATAATGGGGAGGTAAATTCTGTGTTAGACCTGTGACAGACCGCCGACCTGTCCAAGGTGTACCCTGCCTTTCACTCTATGACATCTGGGATAGGCTCCAGCCCCCAGCCATCACCTACAACCACCCATCATTTACAATGTGCAAGGAGCAAAATACTTTGTGAATGAGGCTCTGGGATGGCACAATCAGTCAAGGGGACAGGGACACTTTTCATATTTTGCATTAAAGGATTTACTTTATTAATCACCAATGATAGTGACATCAAGTAAAAAGAATTTGAGGTTAAAATCAAAATCTGCAACTAAAACCCTATTCACGCCTGGCATTACTAGATGTTGTTAGTGATCCAATACCAAGTGAACTGCTCTAAGTAAAGGTCTGAGTCGCACACGAAAAGAGCACCTTAGGTCACACTGAAGGACCAGCTATTTAACTGATGTCCTCGGTGTAAGCAGAAGCAGGTATTCATTTGGGCGCCAATTAAAATGTGCAACAGCAGGCGCCAACAATATCAGGCAAAATAGATTCTCTTAGATTGAAAACACTTTGATTTCCAATTGGGCCAAAGAGTCAATCAGCCAGTCGGAAAGCGGAAGATTAGAGACATCATCGAGTTAGACTGTATAGCATTTCTTATTCTATTAATTTCCAGCACATTATTCAAGGGAAGTACATTAGAGACGGCAACACATTTCAGTCCCTGTACGTGTTCAGTGTTAAAGTGAGACCTGATCACAAGTCGTCACATGGGACGAATGTGGAGGCATATTCAAATATACAAGGTGTGAACCTAAGCTGACATAAACTGCACTATACACTCCTGATATACACACTAAGAAGCTGTACATGCTGTAAGTTATAACATCACCCATGTTGTAGGACTTTCATTTTATACACTTGTACATTCTGCACATAACACTATGTTTTTGCACATCCGGTTGAATTATCACTGCATTTCATTCGCTTTGTACCAGTGCTTCCCACCATGGCGATAAAGTTAATTCTACTCCAATCACACAAAATGCATGTTAAACAACAAGATCTAAGCTCTACTCACTCATCACAGAAGTTTTTAGGAACACAAACAAAATAGTGTGTTAGCTTTGCTCATTCAAAACAGGTTAGTGCTCAGCATATTTAGAAGGAAAGCTGTTAAAGCATACACGATATGAATAATAACCCATTCATATTATTGCCCGTTGTAATGATGCACCATTTAAATTATCAACATATCTCATAGTCATGTTTGATTTTTGTTCCGTTGCCTTTACTGTATTAACACCAGTCAGACTTAAATGACAGTCTGTAACCGAGGAAAACCCTGGTTTATGCGTGCGTGTTTTTGTTTTTATTTTGTTTTTATTTCTCCCTCTTTGCTGAACTGTTTGTCCAATTAACCAGCATGACACTGATGTGACCCAACAGATAAACACCAGCAACTGCCATTGGTAAATGTCATCTCATTTGCTGATAGGCCCATATCTGTCAACGAGGCTGTGATTGGCTCAGTGTTCAGCCGATATATGGAAGCATCCCTAATAGAGTGGACGTTTTTTTCATCTCATATTAAAGTTTTAAGCAAGAGCCGCCTCATACCAATGACTTGATCATTCCTATCATGCACACCTAATAAATCGCACTTCATTTCATCTGTAAAAGAACACAAGGATGGGTTTCCTTCAAAAAAGAAAAAAAAAATAGATAGCCCCCATATTCAATAGCAAGGGATTATAGAGAATTCAGCCTTGTGTGCACATGGGATTGTCTTCTCAAAAGCTGTCCAAGTTCTGTCAGATTCAGCACCCCCAGACATAGAGCTCGTGAACCTAATTTCACCTAATCAGCTTAGTCAATAGCAACCGTTTGCTGTGACTTTGGTAGACATGCAAATAGGGCTTAACTATGTCTATCCTTAATTCCTGAATGTTCAAGTCAAGCAGAAGTCCTCCTTTATCTCTTCAAAAACAACAGTTCCAATTTGAGAGGGAAAAGCAGAGAAAGAATAAAACTCCAGCCGCGAGTTGACTTTTTTTTTTCTTCCCCTTGGCCTGGCAAGGAGAGACATCTCTGATTTGAGTGTGCTTGAGGTAGCACAGTGTGCTTTCATTTCAAACCAACATGGCAAACAAACTCTGACAGATTTGTTCCCCTTTTTTCACTTTTGCTCTTGCTCAGTCTCTCTCAAATTATGAGAAAACACGCTGCACAAATATATTACCACTTCTTGTCGGTTTGTATGTTCAGCTGCAGCACTTGCACACACACACACACGGGAGCACGAACACTCACACATATATTCAAACAAATCCGCACCAAAAAAAAGATGCCAACAATAGAGAGTTGTGATAGAAAACTGGGAGACACTGTTCCGTTTCAATTCACTGATACCACTAATGGCTTCTTAGCAGCTCCATGAAATCAAGCAGCTGTCATGTCGATGCATCAGCAGTGAGAGGAGGGAGAGCCATCCCCATAAGGACAGAGGCACCGCGCCTTCATGTTTGGCTAAACATCTGCTCCTCTGCACTCCAGCTTTTGCAGCAATAAATGGGCAAACAAAAGAGGTGGGAGGTGAAATGATCTGATTTTCCATTTCAAAGCATTTGTTCAGTTTGTTTTCTTTGTCCCCCTCCTTCCACTACACCCTCCAACCCTAAACACCCTCCTCTTTCTCAAACTGCTTACAGGACATGGGGAAGAAAAGTGAGATCAAGTTGTAACTGTAAGGGCCAGGGACACCTTTTTTATGTGAGATGGATGACAGAAAATAAATAAGGTCACCATTTTCCCGTCTGCTAAAAGTCTTCTATCTAAACTGTTGCAAGCAAGTATCATGGCTCAGCCAAGAGATAATCCAAAGGAAGGCGAGAGGTGCATGTGTGCCAGTGTGCACGTCTTAAACCTGTCAATCTAGCAAACTTATCACTCACACATCTATTCAGCTAAACCACAACAGCTGAAGGAAGAAGGAAGGAGGACCTGTTTTTTTAAACATAATACTATTTATATAACTTGTCTGAGTCTAATCATACCTAATCACTTTTTTATACTGAAATCCAATTAAAATCCAATGAAAATTATAATTTAAAAACAATCTTCCCTTAATATCATTCCTAGTAATTTGCCCTTTTATCAATCCTTCCTTCCTTTCTTTCTTCCTTCCCCCCTCCTTCCTTCATTCATTCATTCATGTTTAGCTGCAAAGACAAACATTAGGCAGCACCGAGTAAACGCCGATCTCACATTTATCAACAGTATTATCTTAAAACATCACAAATGCGCCTGTTTAACAACGCCTGGCTCAAAACACCAGCCTCTCCACTTGCGTCTCAAAACAAGAGAATCCTGACATGTAACCCCACGTCACTTTGTATTTGCTTTTTTTAAAGCACCAAACATCGAAGTAAAACTGCCTTAAAATGATCGTCCGCGACTCTATCAACCGCCTTAATTTCCTTTCAAAAAGAAAATAAAAGAGCACACACGGGACGCGATCCCCCGTCTCGTTTTTCCCCTCTACCAAGTCTAAAACTTTGGTAAAACTTGAGAAAAAAAACGTCCATTTCCTTTTAAAGTAGCCTGGATGTTTGTGTGTGTGTGTGTGTGTGAGAGAGAGAGGGGGGGGTAAGGGTGCTTTGGTGTGGGGGGGTGGACGAATTTAAAATAACCAAGATGGCGAGAGGCTTGTTGTTTTGGAAGGGGCAGAAAAAATGGAGGATATTGTAATATACACAAAGGGATAAATTTCAACAACTCGGCCAAGCGGCTGCTAGCTTGCCTGCACGCCTCTCGGTTTGAGGAAGCGACCGCGATAACAGCTCCCCAGCAGGCTGGCCAGCAATACGACTAGCGACACGACAGGGAAAAAAGCTCAAACTCTGAACCGCTGTGGAAAGAGAAATTAATATTATACGTCCAAGTTAATCCAAACTGAAGGGGGATATTTATGTATTTGTCGCCTAATTGTTTTATTTTCGCGTCGGGGGACTGTTAAACTGGATGGATTTTTAACGGACGGACTAGCGAGGACCAACGGCAGTCCAGTGCCTCGTAGTTTGCCCCCCCCCCCCTTTAGGTTACAACATCCACTACACAGAATAGGCAGCCAAAAACAGCCAACAACTGTACATTTTCACGGTTGATAAATTAAAAGAAAAAAGAACAACACAAACAAAACCACGAAGCTTTCGAAAAAGTTTAATTTCGTTATCAAATTGCGACCGCCGGAGTGAACGGTGCGAGAGAGAAAAGGGAAAAGAGGGACACAAAGACGATTCCCACTATCAGGTCAACACTCCGAAGAAGGAGAGGAGGAAAAAAACACTTCGTTTTTTTCATAAAAAAGAGAAAAAACTTTAACCAAACGTACCGCTAACGACTACGGGACACACGGACTGAATGAATTACACCGCAACGAGAAAACAGGAAAGTATGTATAAAGCAGTTTACACGAGCTGAAAAAAGCCAAGAAACTAGAAACGAAGCCAAGCGAGCTCTCTCCGTACGCAGCTCATCGCCTGTTCTGTGACGGGGCGAAAACAGCGTCAGTGAAAATAAAACACTTACCTTTTTTTAGTTTCGACACTTTACTTATTTCCAGCGTGGTTTTTTAGTTCAACTAACACTTCGGCTCGGTCTTCTTCTCGCCTCTTTTTTTCCTTGGTCGGTTTTGGTTATGAAAGAGGTCGGGGACGAATGATAAAGAAGGGAATTGGGCAGTAATTGAGTCTCGGTGTGTGAGTGTGTGTGTTAGTTACTAACAGCAGATTGAAGGAGACTCTTCTCAAGGTTTATTCAGCTCCACTTCAAGGAACCAACCTGACGTCAGCTCACTACTGCCACACAAAGAAAACTTATTATTTGTGCAGCGGCCGTAGTAAAGGAAGGATACAGTAATTGACCGTTATTACTTTAAATGCGACATTGTCATTAGGTCCACGGCACTGACAGGGATGTAGCGGGAACTTTATTTATGATGTTGTTAGCGCCTTATCCGCTGATGGTGTAAGAAATAAACAAACCTTTTAAAAAAATAAAAATAAAAAAAATAACTTTTATACATCCCTAATCATTTTAATTAATTACTATAACTTGGATTATGGCTTAAATTTTATGGGGTTTTTTTAAGAAAAGTTGCCTAAATCCTCTCATTTTGTCTTATTTGTGGATTTATTTTGAAAGGTGAAAGATGATTAAAGTTGTAGGCACTTTTAGAATATCGCCAAACCTAATGATACAGGGTGTTTTTGCTTGATTAGGCAGTGTTCAACATAGTTACAGATGATCTATCTGTCTGTCTCTCTTTAAACCCCCACAAGATGTTACATGATCAAGCAAATACAAACCAGTTACATAAAGGCTCCAACTTAGGGGAGGCATTTGTGAAACAAAACCAGAAAACGGGGCAGCCCTTCGTCGGGTTCGGATCAATACATTGCCTGGCAAAGACAGCCATCTGTGCCTAATTGTATGCTTTACATCCTCTTCTAAACACACAATAAGCAACAGGCTGAACGTAGGCCCTCTGACCCAGACTGGGTTTCCAGACGGGGGAAGATTATTTCATTCAACTGGAAAACAACAAGGGGGTGGGGTGGAGAGGTGGTGGTGGGGATTTTTTTTTTTTTTTGCAGATGGAGTGGGCAACTGTTCTTATGTGCCCCACCCTGATGAGGATGAGGATGGGTCACAGCAGAGCTGACTGGTGTGTGTATGTGTGTGCGTGGGTCTGTCTCTTTTGCTGCGTGTCACATCACCACTGGTTGTATCCATTTTAACAGGTATTATAGTGGATTAACAAACTGTTCACTGTTAGTTTATAGACACCTCATAAATCACACACAAACAATGAACTCATTGTTAGCAGAGTGATGGAGTATTGGTTTACGGGCACATTCATATTAATGCTTCATAAACATTATAAATGACCATAAATGTATCCTGATTCCTCTCTCTCTCTCTCTTTCTCTCTCTCTTTCTTCCTCTCTCCCCCACCCCCTCCGTCTCTCTCCTCTCTGTTCTTATGTCACAGCGTCTAAAAGTGTCACCCCAGTGTTTTTGATGCTATTGCAAGAATTGCAAAGATGTTACTCAGAAGTCAGTCATTTTTAGGTGTAATATAAAAGAAAGAAAGAAGAAAAAAAGAAAGGTGAGGTGGTGTTTAGGTGGACGATCCGATAAGGCATTCACTCGAGTTTTTGGAGGATGGACACAGAACCCCTTATTCAGCTTGTGGTGTGCAGTTAAAGCCATTTCATAAGCATGCTCTCCATGTTCTTTGGTCATTGATTTTTTTTCTCTCTGCCCCTTTCCATTACCTGTTGAGATTGGGGGGGGGGGCTCGTCTTCAAACACACACAAACACACTCTCACAATCCTTTCTATCTGTCTCTCTAGCCACTGGCACCCTGGTGTATTTCTCCATCTCCTCCGCCTCCTGTAGCAGGAATGACAGGCCATGAGGAATGACAGTGGCTGTGTTTGTCATACAGTAGCAGCAAGAAGCAAGGATTTTTAATTGCATTGGAGAATCTTCATTAAAGAGAGCACATGGGGGCGGGAATGGGTGGGGGGGTGGGGGGCGTGTGTGGTGGGTGGGTGAGTGGGGGGGCACTCTGAGCATCGTCATTAGGAGAAGGCGCTAGTAGCATAGAAGGGTGGGCCCTCTTTGCATGCACACTGAGAATGCCTGCCGTACCTCGGTCATTTGTAACATAATAAGTGCCAGCACAATGACTGCAATGCGAGAAAGCACACCACAGGGAAGAGAAGGGGGAAGGGAGACAGCATGTCTGTCTAAAAGAGGGACTTTTTTTTTTTTTTTTTGTCTTGATTAGAAAGTATAATGAGCCACTAAAGAAACAGGAAAAAAAAAGGATCTCTCCTGAGACTGATGGAAAACAAATTAATCTGGTGATTTAAATTTAATTATTATTTTTCTATTAGTCCAGCATGCAAAGACAGGGACAGCCATCACAAGCGAGGAGCTGTGCTTGCATTTATTGATTTTCGCCCAGACACATTCAGGGAATACAGATTCATCTGCTCTCTTCCCCACACAATCCGCTATGTGGGATTCCATTAACACGAGAAGCTTCCAGCAACTCTGAGATGTTTAATTTGAACACCATAAATGGAGCTTAAAATAGTGTTCACACACAAGAAAAGTGGCCTAAGGATGTCTTTTTATGCAATTGAATTAGTCCTCACTTATTGTTGTGTCCTACATAATAAGTATTAAATAAACACCCAATAAATTAAATTAAGACAATGTTCTGCTGTATGAAGTGAATCGAGCGCTATTGTTCCTCCCTGCCTCCGATTATCTTGCACTGCTATAACAGTTGAGTTTAATTTAATCTTTTGTTTTGGATTAATGTAAGAACCCTGCAACCGGACAGTAATTACTCTTCCCATCCGTGCAGGATCCTCTCTTTGTAGCATCCTTTCAATACATCAGTGGTCTTGAGCACAATGCTGTGTGAGATGTAATGATTTGAAAAGTCAATGATTTGAACCGCCTGTGCGATTAAAGCACAAGGGACCAATTTTTGGCTGCTATATGTAGAATATCTGTGTGTGCACCTCAAGTAACACTCATATTCCCTGGCTGGCATAAAAATTCAGCAGTTACGCCACGTGAGCGCTGTTATTGATTGCTATCTCTTACCAATAAAGGTTTATCACAGATATTCTGAAAGCCTCACTATAGAGCTTACGGTATATGGGAATCCACATTCATCAATGCATGACCTTCAGTGCCAGAGACACCTACAGAAAAGGATGTTACAGGTGTTCTCATCCATCCCGGTGTCAGCTTAAGGAAATCCTGTGCTTTTACTTGTACACAAAACTTACCCAAAAAGTGATTTGGAAGATCAAATAAATGTTTTCCATGCAAGGTTGACTGAAATCCCCACACAGTCTAAATGAGTGCACTCAGAGAGTGTTTATTGTGGCGAATGTAACTGAGCAGAACCCTCCGTTGCATGATGTAATACACAGAAGGGAGAAATCATCATAATAGCAGAGTAGTAGAGTGACTCATTCGTTGATGAGGTACATTCACACTGTCATTCACTGAGGAGATGCAGTCTGTGTGCACATGTTGTCAGTGTGTGACCGATAGAGAGAGAAAGAGAGGATAGAGAGAGAGAGAGAGATAGCATGTTCCTTTTCTGGGAATGAGGAGTCATTTGTGCCAGGAAAAGTGGAGAAACAACTCTCAGCCCCACGGTGATGCATCTCTCCATGAAGAATGAGATCACAAGCAAATGTCACCCCAACCTGAGCAAAGCCAAATGACCTTGAATCAAATAAAAACATCTTCACCCGCGTCACTGTGTACACACGCCACACAAAATGTCAGCAGATTTTCCATTTGCTAAATCTGCGCCTAAGTGCAGGGGTTTAGCTACGGTAATCAACCCAGTACTTTCCTTCAAGTCCATATGAATATCACCCTGGAGAAACCCTGCTGTTAAATACAGCTAACTGCAGTCGACCGTGCTCCTAGTTTTTATAATTTCATCAACGTGAGAACAGCATTTCCCCCTCCAATCATAGGGCCACTAATGACACTGAGAAAGAAAAGAAGGGAAAACAGATGTGCACACTAAAAACAGGCGTTACTTGCGTCCTGCGACTGTAAGATTTCTCTTGTTTTCTGCATTTTGTGACAGATGAAGCGGAGGGGGATTTTTCAAGGGAAATGACTTTCACAGTTGAAGGAATTTCAAGCTTCAGTGCCTTGCTTTATCATAGTTTACATATAACTAGCTTTGATTTCTGTCCACGGCAGACATATCTTTGACAGTGGAGCATACGCTGATAGATAACTGACTGGTGCACTTGCCGTTGTTCTGTTATTATTATAAGTCAGGATTCAGTATTTTTCCTCTTTTCTCTGACCTACATAGAAAGCACAATATTAGTTATGGTTTTGGTACATGTCACACAGTTTGTCTTGTGTCTAATTTTCTCACTACAAAGTTTACACTGCCTTACGCATAAATGCACAAACATTATTTTAATATTGTATGATTGAAAAAATAAATAAAGCAGGAACATTATTGTAATTCCACAGAGACTTACTTTTTTTCTTTCTTTCTTTCTTTCTTTTTTACAAATCACCTGCTAGTGATTTGTAACTGAAAGCTAAAGCTTCCTTTCATGAGATTCCACTCAAGTGTTAATTCCTGTGAAGCTCTCAGTTCATATTGACAGACGTCACTGTCATCAGAGATTCAACAGTGTTCAGCTTCTGAATGCAAAGCGCTTTGTTTTGTTTCTCTTTAGGCAGTGACTTTGACAAGTTTGATTTGGCAGACTTACCTGAAAATTTTAGATCAAAGCAAGGAAAAGAAATACTTTTTTTTTTTTATTTACACTCCACTGTATTTAAGCTGGAACTCATAATTAATGTGAAAGGAGCTAAGCTTTGTGCTATGTGATTTAATCTATTTAGTGCAAACACTTACTTTTGGGACAAAGCAAAAAGTCATGAGAAATCAGCACCTTTTTTAAATGGAGATTATGCAACGTTGTGCAATGCACTTCTGGCATTAAAAAAAAAAATGAAGACATAATCATCGCAGTTTTGGCAGTGTAGCGTCTCTCACACTATCCAGAAAATTACACAGTGGAAAGAGTCATGCTGAAACTGCCAACTGTCAAAGTTTCTTTTTTAATTGTGAAACTTGCTGGTTCCTTTTATTCTGAAAAAAAAAATCCAGAGAGAAACTTCTCAAATCTTTGAGTTTATCTCGCACATGTAATTTGATCGGCGTAAGCGTTCGTGCGATATGGATTACTGTTTTGTCAACAGGCTGAGTTTGGTTCGCACACACCGCAGCAAGAAAACAATATGTAAAACGTGCCTCATTCGCCCCTTTTAACTGCTCCACATTCAGAACAAAACAAGACAACGATAGACACGGGGCTTTTGTAAATATATATAAATATATAAAATGTCTCATACATATTTGGTGTGACTGCAGTTATGTCTCATGTCTAAATCATGGAATGAGCTGCCTGACACACAAGTGCTTTCAGGACCTACATGTGACCGCATGTGAAGCATGTCTGTGAAGGACAAAATACCTCTGTGTATCTTGATGTGGAAAACTTTAAGAGACCATATTTGTGGGCGAGGTGAATCAGGCTTCAGTCTGTCCTCCGTGTTGGTCTCCTTTACCTTTTCTTGTCGCCTCTCTGGCATAGAAATAAAAGCACAAAAACAAATCCGGTGTGCTAAAATGCTACCTTCAGGCTATTTTAAGACCCTAACATCTAATTTAAATACAGCAATAACGTCCACGCATATCACATGAGCTATTTTCAGATGGTATGTGTCAAGGCCTTCAGAAATCCTGACACCGAATGAGCTTTCATTTTCATTCCAGGGGTGTGTTTGAACTACATAAACCCTTAAGAGCTGTTATAAAATGTGTGAGAAAAAAAAGAAAAAGATAGATCCCCTTCCAGGCATAACGTCCACATAACCATGGCTGGCCGGCAACAGTGCTCTTTTTAATCAGCAAATGGATAAACAAAGACAAAATGTTTAGGAGAGCGGGCTGTGGTTTTAGTGTTTGGAAGAGTTCCTGTTGCTTGTGATGTCACATGTTTGCTGTTGTTTGTCTTAAAAGCCAGAGAAATGTGTGGCTTTACAATTTTGATGTCTCAACATGTGACACGTGAGAGTTGCTAATTGAGCCATTTTTCCCACAACAACATCCATTAAAGTTATTGAAGAAATATCCTACTTTAGGACTTTATTTTCACATTATTTCAAAGAAAATCAACGATAAACCATGCAAAAAACAAAAAAAGTTAACAGCCATCACTTGAGTGATAGATATAGTGTTAGATAACGCACAGACATTCACAGAGAGAATAGCTTTTTGAACTGGTCACATACTTCGAGCACATTTTACACCGCTGTTGAAATATTTTTGGTGATTTCTCCATAAGAACATCTTTAATGCCTCAGAGAAACAAAATCTTGGTTTGTGTGCGTCATGCACCGATATCTGCCTTCGAGCCCGATTGCTCAGTGTTTTAGAGGACTTCATCCAAAACACTAAGACACTGGGTTTAAAAATACACCTCTAATTGTGCCCAACAGCTTACTCCAATTCCCAACTTTTCCTCAGCTCACAGAGCCTTTTTTTTGTTTTTGTTTT
The DNA here is from genome assembly GCF_013358895.1 of Oreochromis aureus. Classification (NCBI taxonomy): domain Eukaryota; kingdom Metazoa; phylum Chordata; class Actinopteri; order Cichliformes; family Cichlidae; genus Oreochromis; species Oreochromis aureus. Next base: position 15,933,125 of record NC_052942.1, on the reverse strand, counting down.
TGAAATTCAAAATCTAAATAGAAAGCTTCAAGACTACATCTGTAGTTCAAGAATTTCTCCCTGCTAATAATTAGTGAGCAAATGAAATGATCTTTAGAGAGAAAAAATCCCCAATTTTCTTTATAAAAAGCCAGATGCTATAAGAACTTCAACGATCAAGCGTAGGATATGAAAAGTGTAAGTCGGTTATAAAATGCAAGTAAGATGTGGAATGCTAAAGTCAAAAGTTGATAACATCTGTCGGTTTATCACACCTGCATGCTTGAAAGTTTTGTTATGAGCGCAGAAGGTCAGTGAACCCTTAAAGCATGGTGGCGTCACAGAGAGCACCTTGATGTGAAAATAAAACCTACGCTTCGGCTTCGCATTGATCTGCTTTACTATAACGATACAAATACGTATCAAATACCTTCCAGGATCACAGTTAGTTTAGCTTTAACACTGAACACACACTCAGACTACTATTCTGTTAATCCTACCTTGCATGTTTGTATTATTTTATCAGTCTCGCTTACGTTCCTCAACAGGCTAAATGAATTATGCAGCTCACGTGTTTATACTTAGGTGGAGTCTACCACAGATGGGCAGGAGTAGTCATTAGTTACTCAATAGCCATAAATGCCGAATTCAAGCTTGACGTTATTAAAAGCAAACAGGCAGGAAGCACATGCACAAGCAGTGAGGATATGACCACAGAAGAGTAGGCTGAATAAATAATTCACTCGCAAGGCCTAGACAAGGAGAGGAAGCCAAACGGTGCCCAAAACAAAGGACCGCGAGGTTAAAAAACACATGCGCAAACCTTCGTTGGCGAGCTCAAATTATGCATGTGTTGATGAGCATGTGCACTTAGACTTAGGTGGGCCTGTGGGGGTGGTCTTAAGACGGATGCAAACAGGCCCTGTGTTAATTAACACTGGCAGGCCGCTGTTCCTCCTGGCAGTGTGCAGGCAGACATTCTGGCCTGCCCTCAGTGACGCCTGGTCAAAAATAGGGCACCACACAGCACAGTAATGATCACAATGGTGACATCATCGTTGCCTTCAATGTGCTCTCCCCTCAGTGCTCTTCTGAACAAAGAGCAGCAGGCATGCAGAGAGCGAGGCAGATGTCACTTTGTGTCTGGGGAACATTAGGAACAACAAATGTTCTTGGAGTTCTCGGTGAAGCCTCAGAGTGTTTTTTGTGTTCGTGTGGGGTTAAATTTATGATGTTTTTGGGGTTTTTTTTAAAAAGATTTTGCTAAAAGTCACAAAGTAAATGAATGAGGTGTAAGGGTTTTTTTGTTGTTTTGTTTGGCATTGGGGTTTTTTTGTTTGTTTTTTTTAGCATATGATGTTGTGAATGCGTGCGAATTGAAATAAAAGGCCTGTTCTCGCTAATTGGTGGAGAGCATGCTGAGAGAAGAGTGTCCAGAAATAGCTTACAAGTATTTTTGATGGTGCCCCCACAAAACATGTGACCTAAAGTGCTAACACATGTGGCCTTGCTTTTTTTCCCCTCCCCATTGTTACTGATCTGTTCAGACGTATGTCTCTGGCAGTGTGCGTGTGTGAACTAGGCTTTTAAAGCACCTTAAATACAGCCTACCATCACCTAAAACCAGGCAAACTCTGATGAAATAAATGCCGTTTGGCTGTTTTCCAAATTGTCATTAAATTTGTCGCTATTTTTTATGGGGGTTTTTTGTGTGGGGGGGCATTCTAAATAATTTCACAGCTTTAGAAAATAACTTCTTACTAAACTTTCTGATTCCCCCTCTGGACAGCAAGATAAGGGTGTGTGCTTATCAGTTTGTTTGTTTCTGTGAATCCTGCTTTTCATTCAGGCTACAGGGAAAAAAAAAATAAAATAAACAACAACAACTCAGAAACCTTGGCCTGCATGTTTCTTCCAAGAGGTTTCTCAGAAGGCAAGGACTCTTTGCTCTCTGTGCTCTTGAAGACACTGGGCTTGCATTGTGCAGTCCTCCTATAAACCAGCCTTTGTGGTGTCCACAAACAGAGGCACAGAACAAGAGAGAGGGAGGAAGGGAGAGAGCACGAGGGAGAGCGAGAGAGAGAGAGGAAACGGATTCTCAAGACCTGGACGAGCCGTGGGAAAAGAGGGGTCTTGTAGAGGAAAAGCAGAAATGTCTCAGGACATTCCTTTGTGATTACACAGTGCTGGACAAATCCAGACATTCTTGCAGTTATTCTGTGCCTTACTTCTCCAGTTAAAGTCAGTCTCATGAGGGGAGTGTAAACATCTGCATCTCCATATTCCTGCAGATGTTGTTAGACACTGTTAACGTCTTTGAGCACTCTGAATTCGACAAACAGGGTCCGGAAGAAACCTGAGGCAGAGACCCACCGTCAATTTGTAATAATAATTTGCATTTCCCTTCTACACCATGAAACTTTGATTGCACCATCCTGTAGCGCTGGGTAAAGAACGAAGAAAAAGAGCAGCTCACAGAGACAGGTACGTATCCATCTCATATCCACTGCACGCACATAAGAGGATTCAAGAAAGAGGAGGGCAAATCTCAGGTTACATACATGGGATCTGAAAGAGTTAGCTGCCCCCAGTGGATAGAAAGCATGTCCCTCCCTTGTCACAGCCACCATGAATGAGAAACAGCTCCAAGGAATGCTCCATTATCATCCTATCAGCAGCACTGGGGGGGATGAAGAGCTTCAAGTCTCCCTTCACTTAGCAGTGTGCAGAATCACGTGTGTGAAGGAGGAGAGTGGGGAGGAGGTAGGGGGGACACTGGCCTACAGACCTTCGACCGGGATTGCGAGGCCTCCTCCCCAACTCACCAGACCTTGCACTTTCTCATTTGTCTAGGTCATGCGTCCTTTTTGTCAGCAATTAATCTGCAGCTCCACCCTCCTATATTTATCCCTTTCCCTATATTTATCACTGGTTCTCCTTCACCTCTTGTTCTGTTGGCCTCGGGCAGATTTACACTTGGTTTGATCACTGTTCACCGTTGTACACATGCAAGTAATAATGGATTGCTGGGCCCTTTAAGCGCTACATTTTACCGGGCACGATGAGCATCTTGTTGACCTTCACATTATTATGCATCTGCTGTGCAACAATGCTCCCACTCTGCTCCACGCTGACCTTCCTGGACCCCCCACACACTTAACACGAGTCCTGCGCTCGTGATTTTAAATGAATCTTACGCAAACACAAAAAAAAAAAGAAAAAAAAGAGCAAAAGAAATAAATACAATTACCTCATGGTACAAAACAAAACGAATAAAAAGGTTTGTGTTAAGGCTTATCTTTCATCAGTGCTTCCTGAGGTCTACTAAATTAGATGTGAGTTAAAAGTATGTAAATAATTTGAATGCTCCTAATCCTGGATTTACTGTGATGGGGGGATCCACAATGCCTTTCAAAGCAATTATTCAAATCAATCTAATTAAACCGGTTGAAATTGGCTTTAATTGCCTCCCTGACTAAACAAACACCAAGTTATGGCATACAAACAACAGCGCAGTTCAAAGAGGCCATGGAAGAAAGTGTGAGCTACAGCGCCCCTTAGTGGTTATTAGCTGCCTGTGTAGCTTTCATGATGACGTCAGCCCCCTCTCTCGCTCTCTGTCCGTGTATCGTGTGTGTATCTCCAAGAAATGATCAGCTCAGAAGTGATGGAAACACGACTGTAACTGTATATTTGGGTGTTTATATAAATGTGTGTGTGTGTGTGTGTGTGTGTGTGTGTGTGTGTGTGTGTGTTACCTCAGCTGTAAAGCTTTCACACATTGACACTTTTAGTTGAGCTTTGGCTCCCATCCGTCTGTGATCCTTGAGCTTCCTCCAACACTGATTTGAAGCCCACTTATGGAAGGAATGACTCTGAAATTTTGGGAGAAAGTGACGTTTAAAATAACAATTTGTCCAGTACCTTATTAAAATGTAGTGTTCTTTATAATTACCCACTTCCTTCTGTGCTCCAGGTAAACAAAAAATTAAGCTCAAATTCCATCATACAAATGCATGTAAGTGGATCTCAAACATAAGGAACCCACACATGCATGTAAAAAGAAAGTTTTCATTTGGCTGTATGCAGTCCTCTGAAAAACTAAGTCCACCCTTACTGCTTACATAGGAATTAAGAGGGTAAGTAGTAGCCATGTGCCGATAATAAAATGCACTTGATTAACTGATCTTCAGCCAGTGTGAGCATCTCCATAAAGGCAGACGTTTTACCAGTTTGCAGGTCTGAAGCATTCAGGTTTATGTTAATACGATGCCAAGGAGGAAAGACGTCAGCAATGATGTTATAGAAACAATTGTTGCAGCCCATCACAGCGGGGAGGCTTATAAGGCCATTTGCAAACAATATGAAGTCCGTCATTCCACAGTGCAAAAGATTATTCTCCAGTGGAAAATATTCAGGACAGCTGCCAATCTTCCCAGCAAATTCACTTCAAGGTCAGATCGTGCAAAGCTGAGAGAAACTGAAAACAAAAACAACAGCTACATCTCAGACTCTACAGGCCTCTGTGGGCATATTAAATGCCCAGAACAATTAGAAAAAGACTGAACATGTATGGCTTGTTTGGAAGAGTCGCCAGGAGAAAGCTGCTTTCCCTAGAAACATGGCAGCACAGCTTAGGTTTACAAAGTTGCATCTGAACAAACCGCAAGCCTTCTGGAACAATGTCCTTTGATCAGATGAGACCAAAGTGAGGATGTCTTTTCTTAGTGCACATAATGCATGTTTGGATAAAATCGACCACAGCACATCAGCACAAACACCTCACAGCAACTGTGGTGAAGGAGTAATGCAACAATCTGGGGACCTTCCAGTCACTGAATCGACCACAAACTCCTCTGCATTCCAAAGTATCCTAGTCAAATTCAAGGCTATCTGTCCAACAGCTAAAGCTTGGCTTAAACTGGGTCACGCAAAGGACAATGATTTCATGCACAGCGACAAAAACTACAACAGAATGGCTGAAAAAGAAAAGAATCGAGGGGTTGAAATTGCCTTGTCAAAGCCCAGACCTCAACTCATCTGAAATGCTGCGGTGAGACCTCAAGAGAGCTGCGTATAAACAAATGCCCACAAATCTCAATGAACTGCAGCAATGCTGTAAAGAAAAGTGGGCCAATTTCCTCTGCATTGCTGCGAGAGACTAATTAAGTCATACAGAAAATGACTGCACACAGTTATTTGAAAATGTTGCTATTCACATAACTGTAAACTGATGGGACACAACAGATTAACATTAGTCAGCAGTCAATAAGCTTTATAACAGCTAATACTAACGTTTGGCTGTCGAATCACCAGTTTAAAAGATCTCAAGAGACATATTCCTATATAAATATAACTACCCAGTCAAAAGGAATAATCAGAAAGAGCCTTGGCCACAAAAGCCAATCTAGAACTCTGTAGAATCAGGTCCAGATTTCATTTTGTGGAGGTGGGAGAACATTGCAGAAGGACAACTGTTTGTGCATCACTCATTCCAGTCCTTAGTTAAAACCACATGTCAGCACACTGGATATTTGACAGAAATGGATTAATCACGAAAAGCAAAATCCCCAGGTCTGAAGACACAAAAAACTGACCTATTTGACCCTTATTCCCATCTGTATGTGTCAAGGACACCAGGCAATGAGCATCAGCTCATCAATTCCTTGCCAAAAGCCAAACACAGTGGTAGGGATATCAGACTGTGAGGTTACTCTTCTGTGACATGGACTGGGAGACTGGTAAGGATAAAAGGTGTATGCAGTAAAATATATGTCAATCTTCAGTGAATACCTTTTTCACAGCACTTGCATTTCAGAATGCAAAACAGGTCATACTTCATCAACACAACCTGAAACATACTGCTGTGGAAACACACGAGAGGATTTCAGCAAACTCCAGAGTGCCAACACAACTCAACATTACAGTGTCAGAGTACCTGAACCAAAACAGAGCATCTTTGAAGAGACCTGCTTATCCCTGTACACTGACACACTCCATCCAAACTAGTTGTGTCAAATCCACTTCTGAAAATCCTTCCGACTCCCTCGGTATCCATTTCTAGGTACGGTTTACCTGTTGCCACTCTCTTGTGTTGTATTATGCATATGTGTGTGTCTGCCCTGCTGCAGATGTGGAGGACCAAGAGAACCAAAGCATAAACACTTAGTATAGCCATCTCTGCTGTATTATTGCCTGCTGCTACAGAACTCACTTTTTCCTCCATCTGCCCTGCGATTCTGCCCGCTTCATCTCCAACCCCTGCTCTCCACTTCTTGTCTGCGCCAAAGCTCTTCTGTCACTGGAACAAACACAGCACACCAACACTCAGCTCTGCTTCCCCCAGATAGACTTAACTTCCTGTACTCTCTGTACTCTGCTGTGCCTAGCTCCCCCCTACCCCCACCCCCCTTCCCCTGCTCCATCTGCCCCAGACTTATGCCCAGTCTAAATATTTCTCCAGCAATCTTGCCACCCTCACTTGAAAATAAATCAAAGTTTGCTTGCAACCATGCCTCCCATTGTCTGTCTGCTTCGTGGCTGATTAGTTTAGGAGAATGGGCTGGAACAATAGTGTTGTGCAAGACTCCAAATTTTGGTATCAGTCCGATACCAAGTAAATACACATTCAGTATTACCAATATCAACACAGAGACAGATATGTTTAACCTATAAATGCAGCATACGTAGGGGAGAGTGGTGTGCCTTGATTTAGGAGATGAATCATTAATTAGCAAATTGTGAACACATGTTAATCACCACTAAATCACATTTTATGTTCCATAAAAATTTGCTAAAACAACAAAACACACATTTTAGCTTCTCATGTATTTTGAAACTGGGTTTTTTGGAGATGTGGAATGCAAATGTGCCTGTCTCTAAAACACTTTGGGTCAGCTTCTGTTGTTTAAATGTGCTATAGGGTATAAATAAAACAGATGTGAAAGTCAACACAAAAAGCTTCAGACATTTATAGTGCATATGGGCTACATATTGAATTTAGAGGATGAAACCATCGGCTTAACGTTGTGCTGAACATTGGGGGCGCCAAATCTCTGCCTATATAAATAAATAAATCTGGGTAAATTCCCAGATGATTAAACATGCAGCTATTTTGCTGGCAATAACATGAAATGAGTAAAGACAATCAACAGCCTATTTATGCAAGATAATTTATCATTTTATTGGGGAGGGGGTTATATTGGCTGGGTCTGATTATTGGGGGGGGTCATGACCCCCCTAACCCCCCTGGAAATTACGCCCCTGGATGAAAAGCATCGATCCTATCACGCCAGTATCGTTCCAATACCAGTACCAGCGATGGTATTGATATCGTCCATATTTGGATATTAATCAAAAAATTCAACAAGCTGGAACTTGTAGGATTGCTCCTCAGAACTTTCCCCAGTGAAAGTACTTTGTTTTTGCTTTGTCACTGTGGACTATTCTGTGTGGACCAACAAACATACATTTCCATCATTTCTGAGATGAATCTGAAAGGATGTGAAAAACTTGTATGATATGGAGATCTGAAATATTGTTCATTTTTCCTCGACCCTGCCTTGTCTCAGATGTGAAATGGAGATGGAAACATAATTGATGCAAAAACACTTAATTACAAGCAGAAGAAATCATGAGTTAAGTCAGCAGCATTAAATATTAAAGGCTAAAGTGCTCATCAGTCATAACTGCTGAATGATCCCTAGTTGAAACTTTTTTTTTTACAGCGGTATTAGTGCTTTAACAGCATTTTAGCATTACTGATTGATTTGTATGGATGTCATAAACAATGGTGTACTGTCTTTAATCATTTATTTATTAATTCATTTCTATTTTTTTCTTAATTTGTAAAGTAACTGTAAATAGATTTTGAGCAGGCTGCTTTTAGTGAAGTAAATCTCATTATAAATAGAGAGAAGGAGTCGTTAAATCAGTCTGAGCACTAAAACATTAAAAACAGGACTGAATTGTCGGCCACACGGGGGTGTTGTTCGGCTCTGCCTGGATACTTTTGACGTTACAAAGTCGCACCAGGTTTGTTTTAATTAGTGCCATAAATACTCCTGTGTTCTTCTCAGGCCGCACAATTGTAGCTGGCTCAGAGGTGGCAGAAGAAAGGGGTGGATGCAGGTGGATGTTCCAACAACCACCTAAAAACAACATTTCAGTCAGACCACTCCCTCCGGGTCACGGTAAAGTCACTTAACCGTCTGCGTCGACAGCAGGCAGCAGACGCCATCGCTCCTGTTGTGCGAAAAGCAAGCTTGAAACTAAAGGTGAGGTGGGAATGTTTTGGGAATTTAGCTGACGCAAGCTGGCGTTTAAAACTTAAAAAGAAGAAGAAGCAGAAAAGAAGAAGCGAGTGACTGTCGTGAAGTGGGGGTTATGGGGGAGCTAAGCAGCTAGCTTTGAAGCTAACAGGGCTGTCTGCTGAGTCGTCGGAAAACAGCAGCTGAACTGCTCGGTAACCGAGTCTGAACGACTGCTAGCGAGATAAACAAGACTGGTAAATAGCCAGCGACGGCTAACCTGCTAATGTAAACACGGAAATTGGCATCCCTTTTAACCCGGGTGTTGGTTAAACTGCTAACGTCGTTTGTCGTGCAAGTGCAGCGGAATGTAATAAGTTGGTGAAGACACACAGCGACGCGGAGTTCGAAGCATCCAGCGTGAATGGAAATACACGGCAAGCGCAGGTTAACGGAAATTCATGAAAGTTTGAATGCTACCTATCGCACAGCTAAAGATAAACGGCTGTCAGACGGCTAACTATTAGATGGATTCAGGGTTTTGGTGGCGAGGAGGGCGTTGCTTGATAAATTCAACAAAGCAAGACGTCAGGCAGTCGGGGTTAGTCATGGCTCATCTCGAAAACACAGGCCGCTGCCGAGTCTGTGCTGCCAAAAATTATTTAAATTCTTTGGTAGGGTTGTGGTGACTAATGAGGTTTTGTCGACGGGTGTTGGGGTTTCAGGTCCTCATTATGCTAGTTCTCCATTTGTCTAAAAACGTAACCTGCAAATAAGTTAGCCATAAATAAAGCGAGGGCCTTGCTTATGCAAACGTATTAAAGACTGATTGGGGAAAATCCAGCTAAACTGCATTGCCTTTTAGTAGGATGCACCTGCACGCTTTTTCTTTTTTTGTTGTTGTTGTGCAAAATTTGCAGAAAGTTCTAATGTTTCTGCTTTTACGCTTCAGATTTATTTGGACTGTTTTGGGGATTTCAGTGGGAGTTTTACTGATTAATCTGTTTTTACAGGTTTCAGTGCTGTGTTTTGGTTTCAGTGTTTTTTGCTTTCTGGCCTGATTTACTGCCCTTCATTTCTGACCTGACAGGCTGCTGGCTGGCTGTACTATCTGTGACCACAGGTGCTGTAGCTAATCTCAGTGTCAATACCAGGAAGTAACTCATACTGTACAAGTTTATGCCATGAAGGCTCGACTCTCTGTTTTTAGGTCAGCTGGTACATCTAGAGTTCAGCTGGTGCTGATAGTTGCTTTAAAAAATGTCAGAATAATACAGTTTATTTGGCTGTGCTCACTGTGCTGCTGTTGTAATGGTGTTTAATAATAAATGAGTGTCTTATAAGTGTTGCAGAGCATCTTGTTTGCTTAGAGGCTCAGCTCGCAGGGCTGAGTTGGCTCCTTGGTAGTGTCATGTTCCTGTAACAGAGTTCAGTCCTTAAGATAGGCACTGTGACTTTGATACCAAGCCCAGGAAGTGGCTGGGTGGTAAGCTTTTAGTGTTTAAAGACACACTGTCACATGTGCTCCATCAACAAATCAGAGGTCTTGCAGCACTACCCAGCACAGCATTGTTGCTTAACAGATTGAAGTTGCAGGCCCTTTAAAAGTTTGTGCTGAGAGGTGTGGACTTCATGTCCTGTCTTGTGTTTAGGTGGAATAATAGGCACTTGTAAAAGGAAGTTAACATTGAAAAGACATCTGTGGTATTACAGTAACAATATCGTTTGTTTTGTTTTTTTTTTCTCTCTTTTTTTTCCCCCTCCACCCTCAGCTTTATTTTCAAGGCAATCCACAATGGACTCGAGGTCTCGCAGGCTTCCGTTTTGTCTGTCCAGCTCAAGGTCGTCCTACATATCCAGTCCTACGCATTCAACAGTCCCATCCTCATCGCTGGGCTCCAGTAGGCTATACAGCAGAGAGACGGTGCTGAATAATGACCGCTTCCCAAGGGCGTCATCGCCTTACAAGGCAGATGTCGACAAACAGGTAGGTAGGCTGATGGCACAGCAAAAAATGGCTAAATGCAGGGAATCGTACACTTCATTTTACACCATGCACACCCCCTTCCAGACCTTTTGCTTACAGTATGTACAGCCAAGTGCTAAGTGTGTGTGTGTGTGTGTGTGTGTGTGTGTGTGTGTGTGTATTAGGGCTGGGCGATATCTCGAGTTTTTAAAAAATATCGATATATTTTTATACGAGATATAAGATGTGACAATATCCTTTATATCGATATAGTCTGTGTTATGTTATAATTATAGTTGTGGAGCCGCAAGTTTGCCTCTCTTTCGTCCACTTTTGTCTTTACGCAACGTTACTCGACCTCGCCTCTCTCCTTCACTGAACACAACTCCCCCTCCTCCCCCATCGCTTCACCTGCAGGCAGCGACAAGATGGACATGGCAAATCTCTGTTAACGAGTTACTGCGCATCGCCCCGTGCGTGGGGCTGGACGGCGTCAATGGGTTAACGAGCTAACCACGCTAACGCCATGAAGCCCAGAGGGGCTGCACAGCCTAAAATCCTTTCATTCTCTCAAAAGTTGACTGCGCGCCTTTTGTATGAATTCTGGTTGTGCTTGATGACCGCGAACCGATTTTATGTGATACACAGGACTCAGCAATCTGTCAAAAAATGTTTTAGTACGACTTTAGTAAACTACGGAGCTGCACCACTTGATGGATTATCGGAGCATTACGGCTACCTCGCGTAGTAATACATACGTACTGTGCTTCAAGGTAATGTTACCGTATTGTGTGTGTGTATAAGGACCATAAATGGCACCTGTTAAGAGATGTGGTTATGCAGCTGATTTCAAACTCCAGGCTGTCAGTTACGCAGTAGAAGTTGGGAACAGAGCAGCTGTGAAATCTGTCTTTGTTATTATGCTCAGCGTCTTTTAGTTTACATTTTGACTGCACAATTATGAGCTTTTTGTTATGCACAAAAACAACATAGTTTTATTTATGGAGCATTATTATTTAATAAATGCTCATAATTTATTTTTGAGTAGTTTTTTTCATGTACATCTGCGCTGTATGTTAGTAAAAGTGCCTGTGTGACATCTGGGACACAGCTTTGACTAAGAACTCTCTTTTTGTTCTTAGTTTATGGCTTTAAAAAAAAATATCGAGATATATATCTTATATCGCCATCCAGCTAAAAAAAAAAATCGAGATATGAATTTTGGGTCATATCGCCCAGCGTGTGTGTGTGTGTGTGTGTGTGTGTGTGTGTGTGTGTGTGTGTGTGTGTGTGTGTGTGTGTGTGTGTGTGTGTGTGTGTGTGTGTGTGTGTGTGTGTGTGTGTGTGTGTGTGTGTGTGTGTGTGTGTGTGTGTGTGTGTGTGTGTGTGTGTGTGTGTGTGTGTGTGTGTGTGTGTGTTATTTTATTTTGTTGAATACAGCAGTTAAATGTCACCATTTTATCCCAACTGGGTGAAATTTCAGCTGGAAAGCTGCTGGTTTGAAGTTGGATACAGCGATTGGTTACAACAGCAGCTGCTCCTAAAATCTGCCTCCCTACTCTCTCCTCTACTACCTGGGGCTCTAGTGAGCTGCCTTTCTAGTGTATTCCATGCCATTCAAGTCAGCTCTTTTTCTCACAGGTTCCCATTAGTGCATGATCCAAACTACGTATATCAGTAGTGCAACAGGAGACACTTTGGAGGTCTTTTTATAGGGTAGCCTAGATTCCTTGGCACATGATGTGCGTATTTCAGTCCCACTGCTCGTCAAAGACCATCTCAAAAGAGAGTGTTACTATTGGCTCTGGCTGTGTCTGGCTGTTGTTGTGTTTCTTTTTTGTTTTTGTTTTTTTCAAGGGACTCTTGGTGCTTTCACCCTACAAACTACCTTGTGTATGTTAATGTTATTGCTCATGAAGCGAGATAAGCAATCGAGATAAGCAATCATTTGCTCTTAATATTTCACTTAAATCTGCACAAGTTCTTCTTCAAACCTAAGACACGTGAACATGTTTGTTAGCCTAAAGAAAGATTGTTAATTTAAAAAAAAAAAAAAAAAAAGGGTGTTAAAGCGGACATGAATACTTTCTCATTTTCTTTTTTTGGCCTGCCACTTCAAACTACTTGAGTCATTGTCCTTCCTGTATGAGATATCTAAAGGCAGTCTGTTGACATGTAGGTCTGCTCACGTTTGTCTTCCTTTTCAGTTTAGCACTAAGTTTCTTATGTCCGATTTAGACTTCTGCAGGAAATCTGCATCGTAACTTGCGATATAACCAGAAACCTCTTTTAACCTTATGCTACAACCTTCCACATAACCTGCAGTGCACATCCTGAGAAATGTAACTACACATAGGGTCGACACTGCCAACACAGCTGAATGGCATGGAAGGTTGCGGTGTAGAGTTAGAAGGGGTTTATGGTTTTGACATAGATTTCCCACCAATTTCTAAATCAGGGATTAACCTTTAGATGCAACACATATGTACATGTATGCATGTTTGTGCTGCTAGAGAACAAGTTGCGAACCACTCATCAAAACAATGCACTAACTAATACTAAAGTTATTTACCTTGTCTCCTTTCAAAGAGTTCTCGTCTCCTGAGCTCGACAAGAGACTACAGTAACTCTGACAGTCGCTCCAGTAGCTGGAAGTTGCCCTCTCTGACATCGTCCAGCAGATCGTATGATTGCCAGTGGGCCGATTCCTCTCTCAGCAGCAGGAGCAAACTGGTACTGATGATGATCTGTGCCATTTTCTAACAGCAGGCACAAAAAAGCACCCTGGTTAAATGTATTTTGTGAAAGACTGCAAGGTAGAGGACTGTTGAATGCTGTTGAAGTATTTTATTCTCTGATGTCTGCCTTCATTATTTCCAGACTGACTCTGAGGCGAGGTTTGGGATGCGCTCGGGTATGTTGAATGCCGTTGACGACGGCGACTCTAAAAGGGCCAAACTGTCAAGCGCCAACAGAGGAATTTACTCAAGAATGGCCAGCAGCTCAGTTACAGGATCCACCTACTCCAGTAATGGGCTTAGCAGCGGCAGAGGTACGTTATAGCAGTTCACGGTGCTGTTTCCTCATTACCAGCTGAAAGTAATACAAAGGCTATGAAGTGAAAAAGAACCTGGCATCATGATAGCGAATAGGAAAAACAAATGTCAAATGAAAGAAACGTTGCATTCAGGGAGAATTGATGAATTTCTACTTCCCATCAGCATTAATTTGATTTGGAACATTTGTATACCCTCTTTCTTAAAATGTATAGGAGAAAAACCAAATGACTCTCTTGATTCTTCGTGGAGCTCATGCCGATTACTCTCACGGTCATCATCGTCATCATCCTCTTCATCTTCCAAGCCGTTATTGTCCAGAAGAGACCAAGAGACAAAGAATGAGCCCAGTCTCTCAGGTTTGGGAGAAAGAAGAGTTAGGACTCCTGGATTTGTTTCCTCATTATGTAGGCTTCGGTTTTCTTTTCTTTTTCTTTTTTTTTTTTTTTTGATAATTTGAACACATAATACCATGTAGACTTGGCGCCAGTCTTACACACGCTACTCTTTTCTTTACCCTTGTTTCAGATCAGACAGGCCGGGTGACCTCCACATATGCACAGGGAGCTCGTCCTAAAGAAACTTCCTACTCTCCCTCATCATCTTCTTCCTCTTCTACTCGAGAAAGCTCCCACTTGAATCACCACTTCTCCTCTTCTCACGGGACTTCTCCTCAGGTGCATAACTTCAGGAACAGAAGCGCAACCCGTTTTTCAAATGGCTCATCAACCCTCAACTCATCTCAGGAACAAACGGAAAGGCCCGAATCCTCCTCTCATACTTCCTCCTCTTATTCCTCCAACGCACCCTGGTATGCCACTCCCGTGCCCAGACCAGAGCCCACGCTGCCGAGGCCGATCCCTGAAGGCGCTGAACCGGAGGGCCGTCGCTCTACACGCCGCCTTTTGTCCCGTCTCTTTTCACGGCGCTCCAGCCAGGACTCTTCAAGCGGATCTTCCAGTGTTCGTTCAGTTGATGACGACAGCCCGTCAACTGGTGGGGAGTCGGTGGACAGCGATGAAGGAATCAGGATGTCTAGTGTGGACCCCGACACTGGAAGGTCAACCATCGGTAGCCTCAGGAAAAACAGAGCAGATCTCAGCTCTATCCAGGAAAGCAATCGCGGTGACTATCACAGTGGCCTGCCTCGACCACGAATGGCGTCGTGGAGAGAGCCTGGTGTCAGCAATGGAGGCGGCAGCAGCTCCTCCTGGCTTTCTTCCTCCTTCCGCGGCCGCTGTCCTCCTCTCCTCTCTCGCCTCAGAAGGCATGCCAGGGATGAAAGCACGCAGTCGACTGTGGCCTCAGAAGAAGGTTACAGACGGCCCCAGCGTTTACTGAGAAGGTGGGATGATCTTGAGCTTAAAACCTCACAGGATGATGGAGACGATGATAATGAAGAGGATGAAGAAGAGAATGAAGAAGAGGAAGGAGCAGTTGGTTTAGAGGCCTTTGGTGCTGGGCGTACTTATACAATCGAGAATGAAACATTACCTGAACTCGAAGATGCCTCCGTTGAAATTTCACCACGGCGTAGAGTCAGGGTGTATGAAAACATTTCCATTTCTGTGGGTCCTCTGGGTGGGGCTGAGAGCCAGCCTGACGACCAGAAAGAGAAGAACATTTCCAGTAGGGATCAAGAGAAGCTGCGCAAGATCAAAGAAAGGTAATGGCTTTTGATCTGTCTGCGCTTGACTGATCTCACTTATTTTGTAGTGATCAGTGTCAGACCTTTAACACGTCTCTGTTTTCTCAAGGTGTTTATCAGCAGCTCTGTGCTAATGAATTCATGAAAAACAGAAAAAATGAGGTTATACATTGTATCGAGTAGATCTGAATGCCCTGTTTCCTGTTTAGACTGTTGCTGGAGGATTCTGACGAGGAAGAAGGTGATCTGTGCCGAATCTGCCAGATGGGGGAGGAATCTTCATCCAACCCCCTGATTCAGCCGTGCCGCTGTACGGGCAGTCTGCAGTATGTCCACCAGGAATGCATCAAGAGGTGGCTTCTCTCCAAAATTGGCTCAGGTAATCACAGGCTTCTCATATGGGTGCAGCTTTTACAAATACTGTGTCTCATTAATTACTACTTTCTTTTATTTTTTTGTTCCTGCTCAGGTGCAAACCTCGAAGGCATCACAACGTGTGAACTCTGTAAGGAGAAGCTGCGTTTGAACATTGATAACTTCGACATTCAGGAGCTGTACAGGACGCATGTGCAAGTGAGTCATTTCACCTCGCTTGGAGAAAATAATATCAGAATTTCCAAACCCCAAAAACTCTAAAATTTAAAAAGAAGCAGTTTTCATTCACTGTGGCTGATTTAATTAATATCAATAAATGTGTCTAACAATAAATGCAAATTTATTGATAACATTTATTGATAACATAATCAAGGAGTTCTCTGCCCTTTTTAATTTGAGTGGATTTAAAACATGTCATTGTACCAAGTTTTAAAAAACAAAACAAAACACAAAGCACAATGAGTGCTGGTGTGATTGATGTGACTCCTCTGTTATGATGTTTACTGCTGTTGGATCTGAACAAAGTTGGATTATGTTGGATTAAACACAGACAAGCAGCATCGAAGCTGCTCTCAGTATGCAGGGAAAATGTCCTTACAAATGTTTTTCATGCTCTGCAGTCTGAATATGACGAGTTCATCAGTAGTGGTCTCTACCTGGTGGTCCTGCTGCATTTCTGTGAGCAAAGGTTCTCAGATGTCCTCGGAGCGGTCGATACAGCTGGGGTGAGAAACCGCACAAATTCACCTGTGGTGTTTATTAGCCTGAACGCTGAAAGACTCATTTATTTACCAATTATGTTAGAGCACAGCTGTAAGAAAATGCTTGTGAACCTGCGAGAATTTCTGCTGTGATTTTAATCAAAGAAAACATGCTGCTGTCATCTGAGTCAATCATAGACAAACACAAATTCATCCAGATTAATCTCACACAATTATTTTGGCTTTGGCTAGACTATGGGAGAAGCTGATTAGATGTCACTATGAACTTACAAAAAAGCAGACACATAAATGGGTGTTTTGTTGGTAGACTTAAGTTTTTTCCACATTTTGATAATGAATGTAATCTTTGGTGTGATCTTTTACATGATACCCACTCCTCAGTTGTCTTCTGATGGCCATCCAGATAACCAATGAAAGTTCACAGGGTTCACAAATGTTTTCTTGAATTTGTGTAACACATTGAGTTTTCCCAGTCGCTGTGCATAGTTGAGCAAAAACACTTGCACAATTTCAAAAATGTTGAAGTGATGAATTGTGGCTGACTTGAAATCTTGAAAAGAGACACATCTTCCCTTTCTCACCCAGTTATTCAACCTGGTGAGAATTCTTCATGAACACATGGACAATCTTGAAAGTATGTTGCTCTTCCCTTCTGTCGCAAACAAGCTTTTGTCCAGTTGTTTTTGTCTAAAGCCACCAGCTTTGTGTTGACAAATGCATGAGCGATCTTTTGTGGCTACATAATTTGACTTGATGTCTGTGGATTGCAGTTCCCCATGGAGAAAGTGACGAGGAGGTGCGAGACAACAGACCGTCCATCGAGTTTTCGGACCTGGATGACGATCTCGAAGAGGAGTACTAAATATGTGGGAAAGAATAAAAGTAGGTCAGACGATCTGCAATTGCAGGGCTTCTCATTCCAGGGGGCTCACCAGGTTTCACACAGGCTTTGACATCTGAAATGCAACAGCGGCTACAGATGCCAAGTGCACAGAACATGTCTCAACTTTTCTGCAGATATGCAAACTTGGAATGAATTAGTACACAAAATATTTAGGTTAATACCACTATATTGTTTCCCTGAGAGTGCACTTTAATTCAGTTATAATTCAATTAAAATGCAAGTTTTTTTTCTCTTTTTTTTTAAAAACTGTTATACCACAAGTGCTTTAATGTTGAGATGAAAAAGCAGAAACAGAATGGGACTGTGGTAACAAGTGATATGTACTTGGTGTGATGGCGATTGCGAGCTTTGGGGGAAAATAATAATAAAAAATGAAATTATTCTTTTGTGTTTTTCTCTGATTATTTTTTGTTTCCCAGTTAGGAATATGATAAAAATAGAAAAGGCCGGGGGGGACGTACAAAGACAGGACAGTTTGTCAATGGTGTATCATAATTGCTTTGTATGTACACATCTCGTTTAATGCTTCTAATTTTGGGAATAAAGAATAATTGCACACTGCCTTATGTTCAGTCTTCTTTACTATCAAGCATGAGGAACCTTTTTTTTTTTTTTTGTTTTTTTTTGTAGCTGTGTTGCAGGTAAAGTGCAGGGACGTTGGATCCTGGCAGACTTCTAGATGAGTGTCACTTACAGCAAAGCTTTTCACTGTTATCACAGCTAGTGGTAAATTGCAGCATACAACTGCACACACTGCTCGTATGGGATCACCCTTAAATGAGTGTTTTCATATCTGCCATATTTGGGAATGAAGTGACAAATGGCAGCATGCTCTGACTCTCCCAGTGTTTTATTTTAGAAACAATTTTTGGCCACAATTCATAACTACATGTTAAAGCTCATTGTGACATGAGCTTCTGGCCCAACAGTTTACTTTTCTGCCTGTTTCTCATCATAAATTAAGAACAGAGGAGATTGATTCTTTTTTTTAAAATCACATTTATTTTTGGATACTGAATTGGAGATATCAAAATCAGCCACACCTTGACATTGTTGATTCTTTAGATCTTGAGGGGTGATTCAAGACTTTTCCACAGTGCTGTATTTGAAATTATTTAAATGATTTGTGGTGATATAGGGATTCTTATCCCATACTGTTCCAGACCAAGCAAGAACTGATGGAGGAGATGACACAAGGTACAGCATTTAAAAAGATCTCTCTCAGATGATTGGGAAGACCGGATAAATATTTTAGAAAATGGCACGAATCTACGTCTTTATTTGGAGGACATATGTCACAAGGCATGGCGAGATCTTTGTTTTGTAGCAATGGCCATGCTTATGTTTAGTCTGCCTGATGAATGCATTGCCATTTATGAGTGATGACTACCATTTGAGGACAGTGTGTATGGTTTCATGTGTTGTCTTCTTGTGTTAGTACGTCCCTTCCCTGGACTTTTGTGTGTTTGAAGTATGAATAAACTAATGGTGGTGGTGGTGGCCACAATGGTAACGGAAAAATAAAAGCCATTGAAAACCATGCATTTTATTGGAAGCATACGGCACCTGATTTGAGCTGATAAGTTTGAGCAGCAATGACGTGAAAGTAAACCAAGCAAAACAACCATTTGGTCTGCAGTTTGATATAAAGACAGGTTAACAAGCCACACAGAAGCAGTTCCTCTGGCTTTTACCATTCAAAATGAGTCAGAGCGTCTTTGGTTCATTCTCAGTAATAAACACATCACTTATTTACAGAGCATTTACAGGAAACAGCAGTGCAATCTCAATAGCAAACATGACAAAAAAACAACACTTTCCAAAACTCACTGTGCTTGAATTTGGGAACTGCTTCTCCACAAGGTATTAAAGTGCGTTCTTGGTCAGTAGTCAAGTACATAGTAAAGCCAGAGCCATATCATTAAATATGGTATCTTAAGCTAGGAGAGGACCCTTCAAAGCTTATCAGTAGGATTAAGTTGTTTTTTTAAATTCCTTTTTGCCCTCACACTAATAAAACCATTGTTAGACATGAATACATGTCTATAACAATCTTTTAAGTACATTTAAAATTAAACTAGATAATGTTTGCGCTTTAAAGTAAAAAAAAAAAAAAAAAAAGCTAAAAAAATGTTACTTTAAAGTGCAGTCAAACTAAAATACACATGTATTTTCTTAGGCCACAGTGTTAGTTTGTCAAACCAGCTTTCAGTACAGCTGAGTTGCAGTCGGCATACAACAAACCAAAGAAAAATGATTTAAGAGCCACGGCCTTTAGTTTCCCTGTTTTGCTTGAAGACAAAAGTCAGGGCATGTCGCAGTGTTACCTGAAATACAATCTAGATATATAAACACTTTAAAGAAAACAGGTTGTTACTGTATTTTCAGATGACCTGTGCTTTTAAAAAAATCCTATTCATATATTGATCCCCCCGCCACGTAAATCAGACAGTGGATTATTGGTTAAAAGCACGTTTGTGAATGTTTGAAGTCACTCATGCATCAGTGCAATTTTAGCTGTTGAGGCTGCAGGTTGCATAAGTTTGTAAAGCATCTGAAAATCCCATTTTTATCATTGAAATAAAATTAAAAAAAAGACCAAGAAGAATAAGCCCACGCATTAAAATTAAGTATACAGTGCTGCTCTTATTAAACACAATCTGAACCCAAATTAAGAAACTGATTGGGAAATATTCACAAATCTCAAACTATATTTACAGTTTCACACAGAAAAAAAATTTGGCTTTGAGAAAGATAAATAAATAATTTAAAAAGAGGAGGGGGGAGATTACGTTAAAAAAAAAATAACTTGAGGCAGGCATATCAATACTTCCTGAGGCTGAAAACTTGAAGCAGGCTCAGTCTGCATCAATTATACTGGTGGTGTCCATATCGTTAAAGGTCCTCTCGTAGCGGACGGAAGAATGGAACCGGGCTCGGTTTTTCTTGTAGATGACAAAGCTGAGGGCTAAAATGAGAGCGATGAGGGCCACGATGAAGAAGCCCAGTGCCGCCGGGGAGCCTGCAGACTCTGAGGAACAAACGTTAGCACATCATCAGCCCAATTCCAAGAGGCAGCGTGTTAGACACAAACGAAGTCCAAAAAGTGTTTCAACTAAAACCTCCTGTTATTACAGGTTTTAGAGTGTAAATTAATTTTACAGCAAAACAAACAAAATAAAGAAAAAGTGAAAAAGTCGTCCTACTTTCCGTGTTTATCATGCAAATAACAGAGTAATACTCTCATCCTTCAGTCAGCAGCAAAACAAATTCCCATAAAGTGTTGGGGTTTGTCTCGACACCTGTTGTGACACTCACTTGCTTTCGTTTTGCAAACAACACGGCTGTAGCTACTCTCGCAGGGGACCAGATTCCAGTTTCCACCATTGCCTGTCGCCATGACGGCACACTGGGACCTGGACTTCTTCCCGGTGAAGGCTGTAGATGACCAGTTAGAGAAATTCAGATGGGAGCCATCCTGCCAGGATACAGGCTTACCTAAGAGGACAAACAAAAATGAAAAGAAAAAAAAAAGAAGAATGAATTAATGTCATGTTACTGTCCAGCTTTTATTTTAAATTGCGATTCTTACCTTGAGTATCAAGAGTATCAAGATCTATGCCGAGCCACACTTGACTGGTGATGAGAGGGTGTTCAGTGATGTAGTTGGCCAGAAAATCATTTTCGTCTTTGGTTTCGATGGTTAGTAGATGGGAATCTGTCAGTAAAGAAAAGACGCAATTAACATGAAAAATTCAAATTATTTTGTATAAAAATATCAGAGAAGATAGACATGAATATTCTACCAGACAGGCCACAGCAAAAACCCGTTCAATTAAAAAGGAATGAAATTTGTCACCAAAGCAGGAAACACAACAAACGAGTAAAACTGGATTTAAAAAATGCTTAAAAACCATTTATTTGCTATGATCACAAGTAGAAATTGTTAAAAATGTTAAAATGAAGTCAGACTTTTGTTTTTGCGCTGTAGTATTGATGATTAATTTAAATGTAATGCTGCCGAGGCTCACCCTGAATGGGGCATACTTTGTGTTTTAAATAGCTGTTTGTGATGTGTGTACATGTGTTTTGTTATGGTGCTATATTATGTATGCATTTATGTATATTTTATTATAATGCACCGTCAAAGTCAAGTCAATATATATATATGCACTGGCAAAGATTTCGGATCCAACCCCCCGCCTCAGGCAGGGTGCAGGAAACAGGGGTATATGAAGACTCGCCTGCTCCCCTGTCTCCGCATCTTTCTGTGTTAGAGTTGCTGTATGAGGTGTAAAGGATAAATATGACTGTGTGAAAACTGGAGTGCTATTAAAATTGAAGTCAACAGTGCTCATCTACAGTTCCCCCCCAAAATCCCCACTAATACCTTCTCAGCTCAGCTCGACTTTTTGGGTTTCTTTACACAGAAAACAAGAACTCACCCATCTCCTGGCAGAGAGCCTTGGCCTGTTCCATGCTGTGGAGTCTGTAGTTGTAGAAGCTCATGTCAAAAGCGTAACAGTGATCCTTGTGCTGAACCCACTTGGACTTACCATCAACCTGAGGGCAATGATTAGTTTCTGGGCCATCTTGTAGTTTGGCTCCTGATTACAAAAACGGAGAATAGAAGATAGACAATGGTTAATGACTAACCAAAATGAACTAAATCACAGGTAGATGTCCTGCTTTTACAATTTACAGTTTCACCCAAAGCCAAAAAAGATTCAAAGCTGAGTGTTTTCACTACTGTAACCATTCAGTACTGTTGGATTATATTCACTTAACCAAAGAAGTGCCAGATTTTTCTATGAAAGTCAGTGTCTTACTTTGGTAAGAAGAGGTAATATTGGTGGTGTAACAGATGGCGCCATCGATCATAGCATCGCAGCTGGTCCTTTTCCAGTCTCCAGCAGGGTTTATATAAACACAGTTGGTTTTCGGTGTGTCTTGGGAGTTAGAGATGGTGGGACGGTAGTCAAATTTTGTTCCATCAGACCATTCATAGGGTGAGCCACTGACCTGCACACAGAAACAAAGCATTATGGATGTCAGGATGTTATTAAGAGGTAAAAACAAATGGGTGAAGTGCAAACGAGATGATTTTGGATCTACTACGATGAAGTGATTATTTTTGCTCAGATTCTGGCTGCCAAAAGTTCTTACAGCATAGTTTGACAGGCCAATCCAGAGTGGGAAGCCATCCATCTTGGAAATGAGCCTCAGGTGTGCGTTGTGCTCCACGTCATGGATGCTTGCCAGGTGGCCTCCAAGCTTATCACATTCGCCTAGAGCCTGAGACCAATTCAACTTTCGGGTAACAACCCTATATGTTAAGTTACCATACTGCTGAAAATCCTTGGCTGACTGGTTGTATTCTTTCTTGGATTCTTAGGGGAGAGGGATTAAACACATAAAGTGTTATTTTTAGCATTAAGCAATTTAGTCATGAGAACAGAAACAGGCAAATACTATTAAAATGCAGACGTTTACTATACCATTATCCAGCTTGCAGCTCACAATCGTCCTCTGCTTGAATACGGGGTGTAGCTCTTTGTTTGCGACGAGAATCCACGTGCCATCAGTCGTGAGACCGGCTAAGAATGGGCTTTCTAAATTTGGTCGGCCTTTCGCCCAGTTGGAATATTGCACATTTGTGCCATCATACCACCTTGTCTGGTTATCTACGGCAAAAGACAATCACTGTTAACTCTGGCACATACACAAACACAATAGGACCTATTGTCAGTGTCTGTATAGTATGTAAAACACTGGGCAAGGTAACATTAGGCTGCTGCTATTACAGGATCAGATTTTTCTGGCTTGGCAAGTTAGTTTTTCAAGAAATTTACTTGTAAACAGACAAAAAACACAAAAATGAATACATTCTCTTTCTGTTTTCCCTAGTCCTTCAGTCACACTAAACAGTGGTCGGAGATCGTGACACAATCAAAATCATTGTGACCTTGTGCAATAAAAAAAATGCAATCTCATTGTCTTTAAAACTGCCGCTTCAAAATCAGGAACCAAGTCTGCAACCACTTGCAGTCAGTGTCCCTTCTTTAAAGCAGCTTTGGTGTGTCAAGACAGCAACAGGCTGATATCAGTTTGTAATTGAATAGGGTTAAGTTGGCAATTACATGCAATCTGTTTATGATAACTGTGATAAATCAGTTAAAACAGCGAATCTGTTACAGTCTACATGCACAGAGTGAAAACCTCACACATCTGAAACAGAAACTCAGAAATTCCTCCACAATCGTTACTGATTGATAAAGAATGGTGATGTAACTGCAAATGACCTAGGGACTCAGTAGCCTTGCCTTTATATTGGAATTTAACCACAATACAACCGCTGATTCTGGTGCCCCATTGTAAAGAGTCACATTGTAAATAAGTCGCTCTCACTGGGTTGGACTGACTCAGATTGATTGCAACATGTTGGTAATCTGTGTGTATAAATTCGATGTCAGTTATTAAAAACCTTCACCAATCTGTCTGAGAAAGAATGCAGTCGGCCCAAGTTGGGCCATGATTATTTGGAAACGTTGCTTCTCTCTGGGCGACCTGCACAATCAACTTGCGATCAAACATGATCTCTCAGAGAGTGTGGCAAGCTCAATGTGTGGGCAACCAGCTCATTGCTGAAACTCCTTGTAATCAGTCACCAAATGCAAAAAAACATTCAATCCAATGATTGGGCCACCTCCAATTTTTTCTAGTCACAAAGATGTTCCCATTTTTTTTCTTTGCCCTGGTGTGACTGACCCATTTGTCTTAGAGGAGAAAAAAAAGGGTCAATTCCCAAGAGCTTTGGTAACAAGACAACTGAAAATAAAACATCTACTAAGCACAGGTACTCATACCCACCATTGTTATCCTTGAACAGTCCCAGCCATACAAACTGGACCAATGACTCAAAGGGCAGCAGCTGGCTCTTTATAAACTCGTTCTCTTGTGCATTTCGGATAGTCAGGATGTCTGCACCTGCATCTGAAACATATATACACACCATCATTAGTAACTTCAGCCATGCTGAAGAACGGCGTGTGACTAATATTATCAAATTCTTACCAAGTTTTTTGCAGATATTCTCAATACGTCCTCGGTTATACGACTCCCATCTGGAGCCAACCAGCTGAAATGAGTAGCAATTATTCTTCCAGGGGATCCAGTTTGGACCATTTTTTTTATGGGGGCACTTCATTGAATCATCCTTATGTGTAGGGATTTTGTGCTCTGTAAAAAAAACAAAGACAAAAAACAAATGGCGTAACGATGCCTTACAAGAAAAATAGATAAAAGCTTTGATACCACGAGATTAAACAGCAAAGGATGTTAAAGGATAATTATCGTTTCTAGAGAAATTAGGAAGAAAGTGCTTTGCAGCCAAAGAAATCAGGAACAAATGATTTTTATATTAATGTCTAGAAGCTACACTATATCGCTAAAGTGTTCGCTCATCTGCCTTCACATGCATATGAATTTGAGTGACATCCCATCCCTAATCCATAGTGTTTAATATACTGTCAGCAAACACTTTGCAGCTATAACAGCTTCAGGTCTTGTGGGCTTTCCAGAACATTTGTGACCATTATTCCCTGAGTGCATTTGTGAGCTCAGATACTGATGTTGTACAACAAGGCCTGGCTCACAGTCTCCACTCTAATTCATCCCAAAGGTGTCCTGTCACGTTTAAATTGGGATTCTGTGCATTTCAGTCAAGTTGTTCCACACCAAACTCGCTAATCTATGTTTTTTTGGACCTTGCTTTGTGCACTGATGTGCAGCCATTACTATATCCTCACTTACTGCTTGGTTTGTGGCAGATAGCACCTCCTAGAGTGTCCTCACACTCAGTGGCTTTCCAGAAGCCATCAGTGTCCAGGTAAACGCATTGGCCACTAGTGACATCAGAAGACCAGCGACTGAACACAGTGTGACTTTGGTCAGTCCAGTGGTAGTGGTTCCCGTCCTGAGTGCAAAAGAGACAGGAAATCATTTTAAGGACTGAACAAGTGATGAGTTCAAACAGAAGCCCCTTTTGGTCCACTTACATCTTCGCTAAAGAGTCCAATCCACATGGGTGTTTTTGCACGGCTCACGTGCATGGTGAGGACGGATTGCATGTAGGTATCAGCCACGCTTGCCAGTTCCATGTCGTTTTTTTTGCACTCCTCTGACGCCTCAGACCAGGTGAGATTTTTGACAAGCAGCAGCACGGTGTGGTTATTGACAACGAAAGGCTTCGTGGGGACCTGTGGCTCCTCTAGCTTATCTGAAATGAGAAATGATACGCGTCTTTTATCATCTCATGACAGGTGTGCCAGAGACCTGATTCTCTGTGCCTTTGTTACACAGAAATGTATCTGCTTTGCACTTTGTCTTTTAATGGAGAGATTGCTGTAGAGATTTGAGAAGAAATTATAGGCGAGAGCGATGGGAAACGACATGCAAGGAAGGTCCACGCTTTTTTCTGCTCCATGGATGTCTCGGTTAACAACATTAACCCCTACACTACTATTCTAAAAAGAGCCCTAGTGCAGTTTTTGCTGCTCATTTATCAGGATTTTATCATATCAGATACATCAAAGTTCATGAGTTAAGCACTCATAAAAATAAATCTCAGGATAAACATGCATGTTTTGGATGAAATTTGGATAATAAAGTGACAGGACTAGAGATTCACCTGCATAGTGTTGGCAAACAGCCACATTTAGCATCTTTGTGCAGCTGGTGTAGTCCCAGGTACCCAGCATGTCAGACTTGGGGTTATGGAGCATGAACACGCACAAATCCAAACTCTCCAGATCCCATGGCTATCAAGAAAGACACAAAGCAAATAATTCATCTTAAGTTTGCATTAAAATAATTAGTTGGAGATTTGGGTGTATTATGATAATGCAGTCATGGTTCATAACTGTACAAATACATGCTTCTGTCAAATGTGGAGCGTGCCTAAAAGAGATATCAGCTGAAGCAGTTTACTTACATGAAAAGCCACGACCTTGTGCATGCCCAGGAGCAGAGGGTTAAAATTTAAGTAGTTCACTTTGGACTTGTCAATCCATGAAGCTTCACTGTTCTGGATTTTCATACCAATCCATGTTTTGTTCATGTCTTTTGTGTCCATCAGGAGGGTGTTGATGAAATCTGAAACACACATTTGTTACACATATGAATTCTAGAATATTTTGCACCGTGGAGTGCACATTTACACTCTTGGGGACTTCCGTCACGCTTCTCATAAACTACAAAACTCTGTCAAACAAATATATTTAAGCTCGTCATGAGAAGCATGTTAACGTTCTCACCTTGCTCCACCTGATCAGAGATGGTGACCAAGGTTCCTTTTACCGTCTGGCATTCCTCGTCGGCACCCTTGAAGTTAAAAGGTTTTGAATTCTTCATCAGCGTGTAGCACTGCAAAAGGACACCGGCATCATAATCACTACAGCAGAAAATGCCATTAGCGCAACTCAGGCACTGGGTTACTAATCTATAAATAAAATACTGCTGGCTAAACAGCCACATTATCAGAAATAATTTTACAAGCAACGTTCTATCACTCAAGCATTAAACGAAGCATTAACATTAAAACATAACATTAAAATCTGATTTTACTTTCTTCTATGGGATTTTTTCCTGAAATATAAACTATCATTGCTTCCTCATTTTTAACCTCTCTTATTCACTTAGGACTTGTAAGAAAAAGATTATCAGAACAGGAGTTTTTAAACTATTATGTAATAAATGTGTCAGACTTTATTTCTGAAGGGGACAGATTCCTTTCCACAGGGCAGTCCTCCAGGCTGAGGCTCCAGGGGGTTTTTCTCCACTAATGTGGTGTTCACTCTTTCACACACAAACGGTAACCTCCGTGAGCACTGGTCAGAGTCTGCAAGTTTAAATAGGACAGTAAATGTGTATAAGATGTGTATAAGAGTTCGAAGTAGTGACTTTAAGTGTACCACACAGCTCTTTGTAAGGAGAGCATAAGCAAGAAGTCACTCATGGACTATGTAATTTGGCTGAAACATGTTTTCACTGTTTTTTTTTTTGTTTTTTGTTTTTTTTTAAAGTCAATCATTTCATTGCACTAAAAGCAAAGTGATGTTTTAACACAATAGTTAACTTTTAGCAGGTAAATATTTGATATGATTTCTCTTTGCTCCTCAGCACAATATGAGCGTAGAAGTTTTCATTTACTCAGTTACTCTCGTTATTTCTGTTCAAACAACGAATTGAATTTAAAACCTTAATCATTCTCAGCCTTACACAAACTCTCTGGTGTTTACTCACCGGGAAAGACACTTTCAGGAGTGATGTAGGTGCAGTTACCCAGGGGAAATAAATGGTTATAGTACATAGAGTTGTACCTAAAACAAACAGAATTTCAATGAATCTCAGTATCATATTTTACCACATCTATACAAGTTCAAAGTTCAAAAAGGTGTGTGTGTGACTGGCTTACGTCATAGGGAATATGTGTCCAGGCTGTGTCATATCAATCCACCAGCTTTGCTTCTGATCTGATATCTGTTTAAAACATGCAGGTTTAAGTTTCACACAATTGAAATTGTTGGTATCAACGTCTGACGTGACTTATATTCCATACTGTGTTTAGTAAGTATGTATCTAAGAAGTATGATGTTGACACTTCTGTTTCATATATCTTTTATTAGAAGCAGGTATCACAGTTGTTACAGGTTAATAGGACTTATGCCCCCTTTTTCTCCAAGTAAATAAAAAAAAGTGTTGACACTTCTGTTTAATTGTGAGTAGCTAACTGTATATTGTGCTCCATAAATGAGTCATTTTCTTTTTTGCCGTTTTAGTGCTGGAAGATTTGTCATTCATGTTGTTATCCATTTACTGTCAGCTTTTCGCAACCTCAATATAGTGGGAAGAATTCCTCTTGTGGTCAGACTTCTTCATTGTTAGCTGCCCATTTATTATTAGTTAGATTTTATAAATGATGATTATGAAAAATCTTAACAAAGCAAAAAACAAAAACAGAGGTTTCAAGGTTGTATTTCAGCAAATGTGATCCTTATTTAGTTCTCTGCATAGACAATTTATGTGCAGTCAAAGCCTACTTAAGCTTGACTGGATGAAATAACTAGAATCAGGAAACGTCCAGCACTAATTTTTTCCCTGCCCAACAAAACTTGCTGATTCATACCAATATCTGCTTAAAATGAAGAAGAACTAAGTACAACCTTACTGCCTCTGTAGCATTTAAGAGTGTAAGTAGCAGCCAGGTGCTGGCAGAACAGCGAAATACAGTTTAAGACTGCAAAGCTGCATCTGAACAAACCACAAGACATCTGGGGGAAATGACCTTTGGACAGAAGAGCCAGAATTCACATCTGGTGAAAAACAACCACAGCACCATAAACACACCAACTGTCAAGCACGGTTTTCTGTCGGTGAGTTGACCATGAACTCTTCTGTATACCAAAGTATT
Organism: Oreochromis aureus; assembly: GCF_013358895.1. NCBI lineage: Eukaryota > Metazoa > Chordata > Actinopteri > Cichliformes > Cichlidae > Oreochromis > Oreochromis aureus. The sequence continues at coordinate 15,904,756 of NC_052942.1, read as the reverse complement.
CTAGAGTTAAATGCGACACCGTGTCTCTAACAGCCTTGTTCAGTTGGCCCAAAACGGGTCAAACAATTGGACAACGCTTCAAAGCAGAGCAGCAAATCCACAACAGAAAAGAATCAATGTGTTGCAACGGCCAAGTCAAAGTCAGGACCTCATCCTCAACATCAATGTTATGACAGGACCTCAAGGGACAGCAAAAAGAAATGAGAATGCTGCTCTTGTTAGGCTTGTCTCAAATAAACAGTTCAACATTTCAAAATAAAATAGGCTTTAATCAAAACTTCAATCAAACGTTTCTGATGATGTTGTTTTGAGCGTTACACATTGCCACTTGTAATAGTGTGCCACTTACTTTATGCATTTCATTTTGGATTTTAATAGCAGCATCGGCGTTAGTTGGAGCCGCCAGTGTACCGTTTTCAGAATTGCAAAAGAGCCTCGCCTCCTGAAAACTGAGCCGTGGCTTATTAACAAACCAAAACTCTGCTCCATCCACAAAGATGGACGAGTTATGATGCCCATCTGAAAAACAACACAAACAACTCTAATGTTACAACACATGTGGCATTTAGTCAGAAGATGATCTGAGAAAAGAAAAGTTGAATAAAAAAAAAAAAAAGTCACACTAATGACAGATGCAGTCACGCTGAACAGATGATGATGAGGGCATTACCGGGATTGTACCACTCTGGCGTTTTCGGTGTCACTCCTGTTGAGACATCAAACAAAGTATTCAAGTAGATTTACGGTCAAGTCCATCAGGTTTTTAAATTATACGGAGGCATCACTGCTGTACAAATGACTCATTCACTTTGTGGACCTCCAAATTCCTGTTAATTAGCTTAATGAGCGATTTGAGCTCTTCCCAAACCAGTACCAGGCTTTATTTGGTGCACACACAGACTATACGTCATTGGTCACAGATATAAGCTCACCTCGAGGTATTTGGCAGACCCATTCCAGCTGCGCGTCACAATGAAAGGGTCTGGGGTAGAAAGGTATGGGAGACAAGTCGTGCAGCAGATAGTAAAACACGTGTTTCAAGCTGTTCTTCATTGTCTGAGGACACAGATGGGTTTTGCACAAACATCACCAATAATGAACAAAAAACGGCAACACAATTCTGACATCACAGATCATGTGCACTGTCTGTTTGAGAAGAAAAAAACATGCAAGAGCTGTTTGTGTCTGACAACATGAAACAACTTTTAATGCAGAGCTTTTGTAAGAGAAAGAAGAGAAACTACAGATTATAAAAAGCACACAACTGTGTAAGCCAAATGTTTCCATCTTTATTAAAAGTCTCCGTTTAGTGGCCCACCTTGAATGCAGTGCAGTCCCGATCGTACGCATCTTCCTCGTAGAAATTTCTGTATGAAATATCTAGAGATACCTATTAAAGACACAAACATGAGACAAGGATACAAACATGATATGAAGCACTCTGCCAGATTTTACAAAAATTGGTATACGTGTGTTTAGAACCGGGATACTCACGGGCCGGCCGTCACTCCACTGCCATGAGCGATCTGCGGGGTTTCTCCTGTTCAGGCCGACCCAGAAGTACCGATTATTACTGCAAGAACAGGAGCACACTGTGTTACTCAAACAGCCTTCTTTCAAGTAAGAAGATAATCATTAGAATTAAACATTAAGACAGTTTGACATAAGTTTCACATAAGCTTTTATTTCTCCCCCCTCGCTGACTCAACTGCAACGTGTGAAATGTGAGACGGGAGATGGTATGTGTTTATTTTAATGCTCGAGCTGAGTGCGCTCAGTGTTTATGTGAGGAAAGAGACAAGTTTGAACTCTTAGGTATGCTCCCACGAAGACGAAGCAGCATGTTTACAAGTCGTCTCCTCGTTAAAGCGACTAGATGTGCCAGTCCGATAAAGAAAAGGCTGCCGGTACACACCCCACCACCTCCCGTACACACTCTTTTGTTTGAAGTGTGTATAAAGGTTAAAGCCATAACGAATATTGATTTGTTCATACAGGAAAGTTCCATAGACTCCTGCCAACAATCACACTATCAGACATGAGTTTGACACATTGTGCATGTTAGAAAAACAGAAAACTGTAGAAGGACAGATTCTTCAGCATGACCAAGCCATTAACAATATAACTGTTATAAATGCTACACCACTTTAGCTTTAGTTTAACTTGAGCTACTACAAATAACATTTTTGCAGCATATGGTTAACTAGCCAGTTAATTCAAATTTATATAGCGCCAATTCACAATATTTGGCTCACACATTTTATATTGTAGGGTAAAGACCCTACAGTGTTTGGGCAAAACCCCAGCAATGTGAATGCTGAAGTCTCTGCCTTCCATTCTACTGTTAACTCAAGGAGCCGCAAGGGAGCCAGCAGTCTGAGAACTAAGTGCTCTATTGGGATAATCCAGTATTATGAGGTCTTTAGGAAAAGATGGGGCCTGATTATACAGATTTGCCTTTTTCCTGCAACTGGTCATAAATTTTGTATGAATACAGAGCAGACTGGTTTTGGGTAGAGCCACGCTGACACCTGTCTCTTTAATAATGACTTTACACTGGGAAATTTTCACTAACTAAGATGGGATTTACAGACAATCTGCTATTACTGGTGAGCCAGCTCTCACCGGGCTTTATCCTGCTGGTTTCAGCAGCCAGTTTTATTTATAGAGCGCCAATTCACAAAAACAGTCCTACAATAGAATCCTACAAAAGATCCTACAATTACTTAACAGACACAACCCCAGAGAAATCCAGAGCGAAGAATGATGCTCATTTTTCACAATTTTGAAACCTCATTTGCTCTTTTTTTTTTAAAAATAATTCAATTTGGGCAATTTTTTTTTCTTCAGTGTGTCAAAAACTAAATACATTTCTTTCTGCTGGTATACAATAGTTCAGATAGTATTGTATGTAACTATGCTTGACTTGTGACTTCCATAAATGATGTCACACTTCTCGTGACAATGATCTATGACAGTAGTGCTCTGCTACTGGTACAACAGGAAACACAACTTGTGTTGATTGTGTGCCTACCTGATAGTCTCTCTCATAATGAAATGTAGGGCTCTCATTTCATCCAAGTTTGTGAAACTGGGAAGATTGGCTCCTAGAGCCTGACAGAACCTCATGGCCTCCTCCCAGGAGCGCTTCCTGCTCAACCTTTCTTCATGAAACACCTGACAAGGTGAAAGAAGAATTTAAAACAGCTTAGATGGTGTAGATTGTGAAAAAACTCAGTTCAGCTATAACCGAACTACATATTACTTCCTTTCAGGAGAAATGATCTTGAAGCCTTGTAAAAAGACTTTAAAATGTAAAACCAGTGCAGTGCTTTTGCCACTCTTACTTACAACCATTTTCACTTTTGCCAAAAACAAAACCAAAACAAAAGAACCATCTCTTAATGGTGCTGTTTAAAGAGACACACACATACACACACCTTGTAGCAGTATTTGATGTTTGGCCTGGACACCCAGCCATTAGGACACGATGCATTAAGGTTTGGTTCTGGTTCTGGGGCAGGAGGTATAATGAGGTCTTTTCTACAGATGGTGCCGGCCCTGAAGAGAGCGCAGTTCTTCACCTCCCACTTACCCAAAGGCTTTGCAGTGGAAACTGCAACACACTCTCCTTGCTGATCTATAAAGAAAATGAAGCAAAATGAAATTCAACCTCTAAAAGTGACATTTATTACGTAGATTTTGCCTGTTACGATAACCAGTTCATTGATGTTATGACATATTGTTGTGGAGCAGTCCATTAAGTTACTTGGGTCTTCATTTGTTAAACAATAGGATAAATGATATAAATCCCAATAGGGATTTATATCATTTATCTTTACAGTCACCAAAATCAAGCCAGAAGCAGTGCAAGGAAAAAATAATGGCAAATTACACCCTTACTACTTCCATAGTAATTAGGAGGGTAAGCAGCAGCCAGGTGCTACTAATCAAATGCACTTGTTTAACTGATGATCAGCCAGTATGAGCACCTCTATAAAAGCAGAAGTTTTTTCACTTTGCAGGTCTGAAGCATTCAGGTGTATATTAGCAGAATGTCAAGGAGGAAAGTCATCAGCAATGATGTTAGAGAAGCAACTGTTGCATGAGCTCAGACTCTACAGATCTCAGTTTATGCCTGTACAATTAGAAAAAGACTAAATAAGTGTGGCTGAACAAACCACAAGACTTCTGGAACAATCTGCTGTGTACAGACAAGTCCAAAGTGAAGATATCTGTCTATGATCCAAAGCACCATGTTTGGTGAAAACCAAACATAGCACATCAACAGAACACCTCATGCCAACTGTCAGCACGGTGGTGGAGGGGTCATGACTTGGGCTTGTTTTGCAGTCACAGGACCTGAGTAGCTAGCAATCATTGAGTCAATCGTGAACGCCTCTGTATATCAAAGTATCTAGAGTCAAATATGAGGACATCTGTCCAACTGTCCAACAGCTACAGCTTATCCCAAAATAATATTATGTAGCAGGACAACAATCCAAAGCAGAGAGGCAAATCTGCAACAAAATGACTGAAAAAGAAAAGACTCAAGATGTTGCAATGCCCCGATAAGATCCACACCTCAACCTGATTGAAATGCTGGGTGGAACCTTCAGACTGCTGTGTATGAACAAATGCCTGCAAACCTCAATGACCTGAAGCGACGCTGTTAAGAAGAATGGGCCAAAATTCCTCCTCACCAACATGACAGACTGGTAAAGTCAGATAATGATTACTTCAAAGTGACTGCTGCTAAAAGTGGTTCTACAAGTCAATGTACTCATTTTAAGGCATGCTAAGGACTAGATCATTTTTTTTATTATGATATGACTGCATGTTAGTGAGTATTCTGAGGTGCACAGACATTTCTCTGAATAGCTTATCAGAGGTTCAGAATTATATACAGTGTGTTGTAACACTATAGTCTGCTATAGCATTTTATATACAGATATGTCTGTGAAGGTTCTCAGTCATACAGGTCATCATAGTTTAAGGAGCTTGGAAAGAAAAGCATCTGGACTTCTTTGAGTTGCTTGAAGACGTTTCACCTCTCATCCGAGAAGCTTCTTCAGTTCTAAGGGTCAATGGTGGAGAGTCCCAGATTTAAACCCAGTGGGAGTTTCCCCCCAAAGAGGAACAAAGGACCCCCTGATGAGCCTCTACCTAATCACATGAGCCAAGGTGTGAAAGTGGGTGTGGGTCCCAATCAGCCAGGGTCTTCAAGCAACTCAAAGAAGTCCAGATGCTTTTCTTTCCAAGCTCCTTAAACAATTTATATACAGATACTTTAGCCATTAGCCATAAGTCTTCATACCTGGTTCAAACCAGCCCCAGTTGGTGTATGTTGCCACATCCATTGACCCATCTGCCCTCACCCACTTGTACTCCCTGGTGCTGTTGATGTCCTGCAACCCTATCCAAAAATACTGAGTTTCCTTGCCTGCCGTCTCTTGAAGCAGACTGTTAATAAAGGCCTGCTCAAACCTGGAAAGAACAGTCAAATGTGAGTGAGTTTCTTTAACTGCAAAACCACAGAAATGTAATGTAGGTCATCTTTTGGACTGATATCAGAAACCCTTTTGATTACCTGTTTCTTATGGTGATGCTGCAATGGTCCTTGAAGGACACTTGCGTTGTGTTCACTTTATAACAGGAGTTTCCATGTCTCTTCCAACCCTGGTCAGTTGAAAACAGACAAATTTTGCAAGCTAGAACTACGTCTCTTTCACAATTCAAGTTATGACATGCATGCTGTTTTTTGCAACAGGATTTCTTGTCAACAGTCACATGAGTGTTTCCCCCCCCCCCACCATCAAGGATTACAGTTTTGTTTTCAGTTTACAAATCTATTTGCTTCTATCTGCAACAGCTGCCAATAGAGCTAGACATCTGCTTCTCAACTCCTTTATGACTCCATAGCGCCATAAAAATCATCTGACCCTTACAGTAAGCTCTCGTTATAACACCACCAAACATATGCATGGGTTCTACATCCTTCTAACATATGAAATTTAATTGCTGGTGTGGAGGCGTAGAAGCATCTCACCACACATTTAATAGGAAATGTAAAATACTGCTTGTTGTGAGAATACTCACATCTTTCGAGCTACATCCGACCTGTGCTGCTGATTCATTGACCTCTCCTTTCCTCTGGCACATGAAGGGCAGCATCTGTGTGCAATCCTCAACCCGCCAACTATGAAACTGTGGAAAAACAGACAGCGTGCCTTTCTGTAAGACCTCAAACAGGGCAAATGTAATGCTCTTGGCAGTACATACACAAACGTTCACACAAGGCCTGAGTACAGTGGATATGTGTTACACCAACACACACACACACACCTCTCCAGTGTAGGAGACACAGCTGGTATCCGATGTGGGCTGGACCGGTTGTGATGGAGCCCAGTAAGTGAAGGTGATGGGTGCTCCGTCCGTCCAGTTGAAGACGGTGGGGTTCGCGCCGACACCAACCAGACCGATCCACACGTCTAAAGTCTTGCCATCTGATGAGCAGTTACACACATGCAAACATTTTCAATTTCAGCCTTTGTTTAAATTTGACTCGAACAGTGAAAGCATAGACCTGGAAATCATTCTCATCAAAAATAAGGCAGTATTGTGTAAATCACGATACTTCAGTACTAACTCTATGGCTCTATTAAAAAAATAAATAAATAAATGTTGTACATAAATAGAGAGAAGGAGAACATGTTAGAGCTTATTAATGTATTAATTATAAAATTATTTAAAACACAAGAGAAACTTGGACAGTTTTACCTCCGTGGAAATTAGTGCTGATCATCTCTTTGCTGTCAATCGTGTGGAAACTGGCTAAAACTCCGTTCGCAGCTTTACACTGTTCCTGGGCAGCGTTGAAGTTCTTTGGCTGCTCCATCAACTTGTAACAAAGTCCATTCCACGGCACCCAGTCATCCTTACACAACGTTTCCTTATAGACAAAAGAATCTGTAGAGAGAAGTCAAGTCACACAGAAGCCTTGAGAGGATTTGGGCGTTTTAGATCAAGACAATTTGACTTAGAGGGCTTCATATTTTGTACAACATCCACAGTGCTGTATTATCCTTAAACCATTAATTTGAAAGAAAAAAAAGGAAAAGGTTTTGTGAGAAAAAAGTGACAGAAGAGGCTCAACCTTATTGTATTACGTTAAGGAAGAATGTATATTCCCCAATCTGTTGGTGAATGGATGCTTGAGGTTGCTGCCAGCTGCTTAGTGAAATGCACTAAAAATGTTATGATTGCTTTGGTTGCTAGCAGATTGCTGTGTTCACCCATTATTTGCATAAAAGACACCAACGTGTCTGCAAACACTTGCTGACTATTGGCTTGGCAGATGTTCATAAAGCTTCTGGGCTGTCGCCAGGTGAAAATGTTTATGAAGAGGGTGCTGCACCAAAAACAGATTGTGATTGCTTTAGTTGCCAACAGTTGGAAGATGCCGAGTTGTCTTCAGATGCTTGCCATTAACTCTACAACACTTCCCCACTGCAACAAGCACATTTAAAAAGGTTCAGCTTTGACTTTGAAGACAAATGTTGTCCATTTCCAGTTTGCATTATACTTTTCGATGTCTGAGAAGTACTTTAAAGACTGTTTGCAGTCTGATTAAGCCTTCCAACAAACGATCAGCAACCGCGGCAAGCTGCTAGCAGTCAAAGCAATCACGAAAAGATCTTCGGTGCAGCGCTGTATACCTGCTGCAACCCCTGGTCAGTTGGGACCAGGGGTTTTTTGCATGTAGTGGTTGCCAGATAGTTGCCAACAGGTCTCTAGGCCTCTGTTATTGAGACCTTAGCAAGCTGACAAACTAAACTAAGAACACTTGTTAGCATTGTTATTGTAAACTTATTAGCATGCTAACATTAGAATTCATCTCAAAAGCATTACTGCGTATCAGCACAGCTTAGCAGGGCCATTAGGATTAGCACATTATTTTTACCTTGATAGAACAGTGAAGATTTAGACAGGAAAGCGATGAAAGAAAGCGGGGGAAGAAACGCAACAAAGAGCCCCAAACCAGACCCAAATCCAGACTGCTGCAACAAGCCCTGCGGTACATGTGGTGAACCAAATCGGCGCTTTCTCTTTTTTCTTTTTGTAAGTATGACTCAATAGAAGTGTAACTGCTGAGCATCAGCAGCCAGCTCACCTGTTGTTGTTGTCTCACTGGCATTGACTCTCTTCTTGCAGACGTATGGCAGCCGCCTGTTACACGCCATTGTTTCATAGTTGTTCTTAGAGTTCAGGACTCCACAGTCTGACTGAATGATGATGGAGGTGAAGGGCATTCCTGTTAAATATATAACCACACAAATATCAATAAAAATGCATAGTGACTGTAAGAAGGACAAGAGATGTAGGTATCATTCAAAGCTTAGCATATCAACTGTGCTTTACATAGAGGTTCAAAGTTCTCTGATCCAGCACAATCTTGTTGATGAGAGCAATAACAAAGTTTATATCAATAGAAAGCTAAATGACTGCAATATACTTCATGCTACATTCATGCTTGCTCTTGTTAAGAAGAAATACATATTACAAAAGCTAGCAGGCATTACTCAGTACTATAAATGGGTCATTCAACAACATTAGCAGTCCCAGTGCCACACTGTGTGGCACAGTGGGTTTCTTCACAACACTAGTTTCATTGTTTCTCTGACCGACACCAACGCTCCCTTTCATAGACGAGCAGAAACGCAGCGTTGATGCAAGATTTAGTGTGATGAGAGGACCAGGTGTTTCTGGCAAGTGAAACTGTGTTATTCTGGTTTTGTGGAAACAATGCCTACAAACGAGGCTGCAAAATGCGAACATGTGCAGCACAGTTCTCAGAGAGAATGAGTAGTAAGTAACAAGTGAAAGATACACTGATATTCACTGTTACCTTTTTCCCAGCGTAACATGGAGAGGGGGGAGCCATCAGACCACTGCCATCCTTGAGAAGTATCTAACTGGTGAAGGCCGATCCACATCTTCTCAGGCATTCTGCGAAGGCCGTTCAACACTGCACAATGCAACACCACAGCACACAGGACAAGTAAATGTAATAAAGGAAATTGTAAGTCTAATGCAGTTTCAATCATCAAGGTGAAACTTGTAAGCCTCCACAGCTGTTTAATTTACTCTTTAGATATAATCTCAATCCCAAAAAAGATGGTCTGAAGATCACATGCATCCAGTTGCATGTAAGATCGCATGCAAGTAAGATTTTGTGAGATTTGCAAACCCTTAAATTCAATTTTTTAATGTACATCATTTTACACAGTGCTTCAACTCTTTAGGAAATAAGTTTGTATAGGCGAACATTTTACAGTTCACTCTTTTGTAATCATCCACTGAAAATCCCACAGTATGACGATTAAGAAGCGAAGGACATAAATAACCAAATTGAGGAAATGAAAAATATGTGGCTTCTATGACATCATACTTGGAAAATTCAGAAATAAAAAAAGTAAAAACAAAAATCTCAGGACCTGTTAAGACTGAAAGTTTACAGGTCGTTCACAGATTATTTTCCTTTCTGTACGCCTGTCACACACGGAACACTAAATAGGAGAAGCAGACTAATAAACTAATAAAAGACAGAGCGACGAAGGAAGGAGAAAGAAACTTCACATTAAGACACGTTTGTTTTAGAAGGACTAGTTCTGACTGACAAAGGGTAGAAAAAGTGTATTTGTGTGGGTTTTCTTTTTTTTAATTTCCAGGCTGTGTGACTAATATTTCAGGACCTTGAGAAGCACGGGCCTGCTCATACAGTGACAACAAGAATCATTTTTGTCATTACTTATTTATAATTCTTTTAAAATCAAAATCTCAAGCATTACTCATGTCACCATTATTGCAATTTTTGTTGTAAATGTACTTATTTTTTTAACTTTTGTGTTTTTTAATTGTATTACGGAAGTAGCCACAGTAATAGTAGTAGTAGTAGTAAGTCAGTCTTACAGATTGTAGAATTGAGCTCATCAGGCCCAGAGAAACTAAGCAGATCGGCTCCCTGACTGCGACACGAATCCAGAGCTTCGTGCCAGGTCACCGCACTATTGATGACAAACTCATAGCAGGAATCGCCATCTGGACCGGTGAACAGAGTGTGGCAGCCCTCCTCTGCAAAGTCAAAGACACGACAACAGTTTCAGTATCAACAGTTTGTGTTTCATGTCACTTCGGATATTCAATATTAACAAAGAAAAGTGGTTTTAAGCTTGGACACATTTATGTGCAACGATAATATTTAAGTCATTAATATCATGAACGTGACCTATTAATATAATATAACAATATACAAAAAGATTGTTAGGGTAACTTTTTTAAATAGGGTAAATATTTTGATGTTGATATAAGAATATATTCTTTATATATAATATGAGTCTAAAGTTATACCGCTACTCTGCTACATGTGCTGCAGACAGTGCTAACTATTAATGGAGCTGACCTCACCTTGTTGGTTAAACTGTGCAATGACATCATTTGGAAATGACCACACAAAATGTTTTTTTTCTGCTTTAAATGCTCTCAAAAATAAATATGTTAGTGGCTTGGTGAATAAAGAAACAATTAAAAAACATTAAACCATTAAAACTACAAGTAAATAAAAATACAACGTGCCAGGTTTCAGACAGTATCCCATCTTCTTGTCTTGGTCATAGTCTGAGGAGGTGGCACACCAGGACATTCCAGGGAATTCTGCATCGGGGAGGCATCCATGATACCAGCTGTTATTGAACTTGAAGGGGAACTCACAGGGGCTGCCGGCAGAGTTCCCATCCATGGTATGGATGACTGCACCGAGAGAAGAAGTGAACAAAGTCAAAGATCTATTTCAAGCCCGTGGTAGTCGTTTCATTTCGACGACTCGTAAATCATCTCACAGCAGTGACGGATGAGACGAAATTTGATGCCCTCCTGCAAACACCAAAGCACCTTTTTCTTACAATAATACACACAATCAAACGTAAGCTCTCAATATAGACAGCTCATCCTACTCCTTAGATCAAATCCTGTATGCTGATAAATAAATGAATGTGAAGAAGGGGAGTTTAGGCTGCTTTATAAGCCAACATCTTTCTTCCTTCCTGCACCCCCAACAAGTCTATGCAGAAACTGAAATCAAAGACGATGCAAAAATTGTACTTTGTTTATTGCTTCAGTGACAGAAAAGAAACAAAATCCCAGGAAAGGAGTTTTGATTCAGTTAAATGCTAAACGTAGCATGTAAGTCCATCTTCAACTCAGTCTGCATCATCATTGTGATTGAATTTAATATTCATGCTCTCTGCACTCAAACTAATTTTCCTGTATTGGCTCAAAATGCATCTGAACACATGATAATGGACCTTTTGGTGAAGAACTTCTCTCTAAATGTTACTGCAGACATGAAAAATGACAATAAACAAGATGTTCTTCGGTTTCAAATATGAGGGTCACATGCGGCAGTTGAACAGGCCTGGTTGGTCTTGCATCTTCTAGTACTTCTAGAGCACCTCCTCTTCTTGCATAAGCTTCAGTGTCCTTAATCAAGAGCCTAAACTGTTCTAATAACACACAGTTATTTAGAATGTTATGGCCAAACATTTAGTCACTACCTGAATATTTCTTTAACCTTGCAGTGTTCGGTGGAATGTGTATCAAAACAGGAATGAACGCAAGAAAAGAAAGTAAAAGTCTGCGTTACGGTGGTGTGCACCTTGCAGACATGCTGCAGATGAATGCACGACCACAACGACAAACAAAGGAAACAGAACAGGCAGACTCTACGTTTTCAGAGCAAGTTGAACACCTGGAATTTGACACCCTGTGTTGTTGCCCAGCACAAAGAAGCAATAACTGAGAGGCCTGACAACAATTAAGCTGACAGGGTGTGTTTAAAAGGGACCAGAATTTGTATGGTCAGGTGACACGAGAGCCAGAGGTGTAATATGTTACAAGCCTGGACTGTTTTCACATTTAGTTCAAGAAGTGAACACAACAGAAGCACAAGCTGACTTTAACTAATTTCTTGACAAATGACTTCCTGAAGCACTATTCAGAAAAAAAAGAAAAGAAAATAGCCAGTCCATGTAAGCAATTCTGTCTCTTAGATAAGAGAAAGGAATCCACACTTACCGCGGTATGGCCTCTGGCAGATGTTGTCTTGGGATTCTCCTCTTACCCAAGTGTCATTAGTTTCCCGACTGAGCACTACTTTGCCTTTGTTGACCGCCAGGCCCATCTGATAAACAGTGTAAACAGCTCCGTCCAAACAGCGCCACCATAACAGGATGTTGGAGCCACAGTCGAACATAGTCAACATTTTGGAACTGACGTCCAGCGCCATGCAGAGCGATGTCCCCACATGGAAGAGCCGGTGACCTGAACCCCACTTCCACTGTTGGGACTTGCTGGCTGAGTTGCAGGTGGCGAGGCTCAGGTTTGCTGGACCCCTTGCACTCAGGCATTTCCCTGTGCTCTGGTGCTGAATGGTGAAAGCATCCTCATCTGTGATGACAGGACAGAAAACACAAGTTTAAAGGGGACTTATTACGCTTGGCTTTGCATTTTTAATCCCTAGACGGTGCTAGAGTAGCTTGGCATGAGCCACATTTCAATAATAATCCTCATTTATCTTCCCCTCAGTTCATTCACCGCCTGAAACAATCCATTTCAACGCCCCCTCACCTCCCTTTAAGGCAGCCTTGATCTGATCAGCTGCCCCTCATCGCTACTGTGTTCACACATTGTCACCAGTTCTCAGACATAATTAAAGTGAAGTTGTTTGCAGTTCTTTACCCTTATTTTTGAACTTTGCATGACTCAGCACAAAATAAAGCCTGAAGGCTCTCTAAGCCAACTTTATTCTGATTGGCTGACACTTGTAAACAAAAGGTCCCGAAAACACCTTTAACCTAGCTAGATTCCATTCCTTGCATGGAAGTTAACTTACATGTTTGCTGTGTCTCACTAAATTTTTACTGCTGTAACAAAAACTTATTATTATTATTTATTCGTTTATTTAGTCAGGACGTCCCTCGAGATTAACATCTCTTTTTCAAAGGAGACCAAGCCTTTGAACCAGTCTGAAGCGTGACACCTTAGCTTACAGGTTTTAATTGCACACAGGCAGACCTCATTGTTTCAAACTTTGACCTTGTTACCATGATTAATGTGAGGACGCACCACGTAGAGGCCTGAGACCGACATATAAAACAATGCTTTAAAAAAAAAAAAAATTATATATCTAGTGTGAATGCATACCAATACTGCTCTTTTAGAGTGAAATCACTCGTTTAAATAAAAACATGATAAATATATATACACAAATATCCCTCCACGCAGATTTATTCATTTAACTTCATAAAAGAGTTTCATGTTTATGCTGAGAGAGGGGAATAATAAAAGCGGACAGTAGGCGGGGACACGGTGACCTGGGTAAATGTTTACAGGTTGAAGCTAAAGAACAACTGAGCAGGAGTACTATCAGAGTACAGTTTCACTTGGTGTCACGACAGCAATATGCCGAAATGTTGGCTCTGCGGAGCTGCTCGAGATGGAGGGAAGGATGAGTAGGCGATTTGTTTGACCTGTCAGACATAACACTGGGGGCAAAACAAAAAAAAACAAGCAAACAAAGTAATAATAAATGAGCATCCATCTAAATAAGCAAACGCCATGGCGTTTGTATCTCAATCAAAAATCTTGTCAGTTAAAAGTGTTTCGCATCCTAAAAATGAAGTTCGCGCTTATATGAGACAAGTTTTTGCTCATTTGCGCCAAATGAGAAATGAAGACGCGACTTAGATGAGAGTGTAGCAAGTGAACAGAAAGTAACGCAAAGTGTCCGAACTACTCACCTAAACCTGCAGCCGGTGAACCAGTTCCCCAGTGAACAGCTGCCTCCAACAATATCAACAAACAAAGGCAAAGAGGCGCTCTGGATAGACTCAGCATGGTCACGACTGAGTCTTTTTGTGACAATCATAAAGCCTCCTCTGAGCGTGGCGCACTTAGTTTAGGCCGGTTGATAACTGAGCTCCAAAGCGAAAGTGATCGGAGAACCGACGCCACCCAGTTCTCCCAGTTGAAAGTCTTGTCATCCACTGAGCCCAAGTCAATCTAGCAACAAACTTCCGCTTTACTCATAAAAAACAGCAACGAGAAACCTTTCAGAGGGAGCGTTATGAAATAAACAGCTGCTACGCAAGATGGAGCAGACTAGAGGGGCATGCAGAAGGACTCTGATAGAAATCAAAATTAAATATATCTATATCTATATGTAAAACCACATCCACACACATAAAATTAAAGAAAAATAAGAGAATAAATATTACAGCTTAGGTCAGTTTTATGCAATAATACATACATTTAAAAAAGGGGGTATTTCCAACAGGTAAGAAATGAAACCATTCCACTGTAAAGTGAAACCCTAAGTCAAATTTTATTTTTAATAAAATCAGTATTATCAGATACAATTAAAAAAATATTAGAACACATTTACATTTGGAAACATATCAAATCACGAGTTTAAAAATGATATTAGGCTATGCCAAATTTATGAGAAACTTAAAATAAAAAATAAAAATAGGACTATTAGTAAAAATGTTCCAGAATTATGTTACAAATTTAAATACTGAGCCAAAAATCTAATATTTTTAAATTACGATATTGTCCAAAAAACAAACAAAAAAAAAACCCTAAAGAAAAAAAAAGGTGACATAGTGAAGCGCTAGATTTTAGTTTGGAAGGTGGTAACGTTCTTCTTCCGGTTTCGCCCTCGCACATCGTGAACTTTCTGGTTATTTTATGGCGTCCTCCTTTTACAATCCCCTGCCCGGAAGGATATTTTACCCGGTTTAAATGGTAAATGGTATGGCCTGTATTTATATAGCGTCTTTATGGTCCCTAAGGACCCCAAAGCGCTTTACATATCCAGTCATTCACCCATTCACGCACACATTCACACACTGGTGATGGCAAGCTACGTTGTAGCCACAGCCACCCTGGGGCGCACTGACAGAGGTTTACTTCGAACCCACTCGGTTGTTTCCCTGAACAGTCGGACTTTCAGGTGTTTTTTCATCTACTGTGAAAGTCCCGTGACAGCTAATAGCTGATCACATTTCCTTTCATTTCTGTTTATTGTCTATTGTTTCACCAGCTTCTTTTGCTTTACAAAACACACGTTACCGATAATTACTGCACACACACCGAGACCTTTGTGTGTTTTACAGAGATCAACAAAACACCGGGTGATTATTAAATTATTACTTAAAGGATACCCTGTCAGGAAAAAAAAAAAAGCCCTCACGACAATGAAGAAATTTATCAAGAGATTGTTTCAGGGTGAGATCATAAAACATAACAGATAACATTCAAGGGAAACCGATAGGTACGAATGGTTTCCTTTGATTATAAAAAAGGACAATGACCTTTATGGCCCAGTACTATAACAATAATATTATAATATTATTCCCCAGGCAGTCTAGAAGGACTCTGATCTCGTCCCTCACATCAATCTAAGTTTTTAGATTTCTTTCTGGTAAAAAAAAAAAAAACAATTAACATATAACAAAGCATATCTTTAGTATTTTACCATCCCTCTACCTTGTGGTAAAAGGACTGCTCAAAAGTGGCCAGAATTAAAAGAAACTAACTTAAGGACACAGTAGATGCCCAAAAGACAAAGCATAGTTAAATACAAGATGCACAACCTCACTGTGGTTTCTGCTGGCATCTAAGTTGGCCGTCTAAGAGGAAGTGTGGGGGTTAAGGTAATGATACAAAGAAAATAACACCAGGCAAATTGAAAGTAAGCAATAATGAAACTAACAGGAACCATTCAACCAAATTCGATTTATTAAAACACAAATAAAACTGTGCAAAATATATATCCCTCGGTGTTCTTTGCGTCAGCAGCCAGAACCAAGCAAATCCATTCAGTCCTGGTACTTATTAGGTCATGAACAACATACAGCATGTACACATGAGAGAATAAAAATTACAAAATAAGTAATACTGACAAAATACTGTACCATGTATACAGACCCATCAACAGAAGTCTGAATGAACAAAGCATCATTGTAAAGAATATTTTATCATGAATCGTACCCATGCTTGACAATGAAAGTGGCTTTTTGCCCTGAAAAGATGCCCAAGAGCATGTCTTAAATTACTCTCCTTAACACTGTTTACAAATCATAACAGAATAAATCATGGATGACATCAAATGGAACCTCTTCAAACAAGTCCAAAGCTCTTTAGCGTCCCTTCTTGGTCTGTGTGATCTCTTAGTCTGTGATCTTCAAGTGTATTTGCAAGTGTTTGGTGACCTAAATGGTGCGAGTAAATCAAAACTAGAGACGCGCTTGCTGCTTGCCGCCATCATCTCACCACTGTCCTGAGGAGTCAGCATCACAGTTTTACAGTGCCGCGCGGCATCCGTACCTGACGGTGACAAGGTGACGGAGCACGGGAGGACACCAGAGGCTTCGAGGAGGAAACAAGTCACCGTGTGCTATTCTCCCGAAGGAGGCTCCAGGTCTGCGATGAGAACGTTTCCATCTGACTCCGTAGCCTGCGAGTCCGTTTGCCTGAAATAAGCGCTGCCGAGCGTGGGGAGTCCCTGGAAACGTCCGGAGCTCCTCTTGTACAGAAACCACATTACCCCTGCCAGCAGGATAAAGATCAGCAACGCCGCCAGCACAGCAGCGGGGATGACACCGTGATGCAAACCTGAAACGCACAACAGCCGCTCTTATGTAGTCGTGCTCTAAGTTTAATGTGTGAACCTCTTATTAAATAGCTTAAACACTGCAGCAGGAATCACGGTCAGCATGTTTAACCACATCTTTAAGCTTCCAGCTGAACGCGGCCCTGCAACATCAAACTGCGTGCTCACACATGCATCACGCCTACAGAAAAACATTCAATGTTTTCAAGTTATTTAGCTTGAAATGCACTTTACCATTCAGTGGTTTCACTTCCACCTCAGTATTTCCATCTGGAAAAGAAATGCACAACTGTTTTTAACTCATCAGGTGACAATATGCAGCAAAGATCAATAAATAGGAAAAGTTTATGCTTTCAAATGTTATGTTACGGTGCAGCAACAATTACCAAAATAATCAATATGAACATTAGATTTATTTTAGGTCTCAATAATGATTTCCGACCATTTCTATAGAGCTAGATTTATAAAACAAACAGACAAACAAAGAAACCTGCGAATCCATCACACTGAACCAGTAAATACAAGTCAGGATGGATTTATGCTTTCATGTTGTTTATTCCACGGTATGACCTCAACATCCAAATGCTGCTGCAGAAATTGAGAATCATCAGACCAAGCAACATTTTTCCTATTTTCTAATGTCCAATTTTGGTGAACCCGCGCAAACTGTAGCCTGACAGGCGTGGCACCTGGTGTGGTCTTCTGCTGCTGTAACCCATTGTTGTGTTTTCACAGATGTACTTGTAACCTGTGGTTATTTGAGTTACTGTTGCCTTTTTATAAGTTTGAGCAAATCTGGCTAACCTTCTCTGACCTCTGACATCGACAGAGTTTTTCAGTAAGCAAGACTCTGTTAGTCTCATAAGAAAGGACTTGGGCCCACTATCAGCTAATGTAAATCCCCATGTAAAAAATCTTGGTTTCATTTTCGATTCTACCCTCAAGCTGGACAAACAAATAAACTCAGTTCTTCGTGGCAGTTTTTTCCGACTCAGGAGCATTTCTAAACTCAAAAATATCTTGTCATCTAAATATCTGGAAACCGTTATCCATGCCTTCATATCATCTATTTAGGCATCTGTCACTCAAGCCTGTCCCGCCTGCAACTTGTTCAAAATGCAGCCACAAGGCTCCTGAGGGGTACCAGAAAGAGAGAGTATTACTCTGATACTCGCATCTTTACACTGGCTGCCAGTTAAATATAGAATTGATTTCAAGGTTTTATTATTTGTTTTTAAAGCCCTCCAAGCTTGGCTCCAGGTTACATTTCTGATCTCTTAGCCTGGACCTACCCACTCAAACTCTGCGCTCCTCCTTCAGATGTTTTTACTGGTTCCACGCTCCCAGTTAAAATCTAGAGGTGATAAGGCTTTCTCCATTGCCGCTCCGAGACTCTGGAACAGTCTTTCCTCTTTTAAAAAATCCTCTTCCTCTTTGGAAATCTTTAAATCAAATTTAAAGACCTATCTATTTTCAAAGGCTTTTGGATCTCTTTGACACCTCATTTATTCTGTTTTAGCTATTCTGATCTTTTATCTCATTGGATGATGTATGCATGTGTATACGTACACATGTATTTTATGTTCACGTATGTGTGCTTGTGTGTGAATGTGTGTGTATGTGTACACTTTTGTATATGCATGTGCATATGTACACATACATATATATTTCTACAAACAAGTATATATAAGAGTCTGCCTGTGTGTGTGTGTATATATATATATGGATGTGTTACAATGTTTTTATCTTATCTATTTTTATTATCTTTTTATTTGATTATATTGTCCCTCTGTTCACTTTCACTTTGGCCGACACTTGATGTCTTTTTAATGTGCTATATAAATAAAGCTGACTTGACTTGACAAACCATTTTTGCCCAGAAACCTGCTGCTTGCTGGATATTTGCTCTTTTTAGGGTCATACTCGCTAAAGCCCAGATCCCAGTAGTTAGTCAGCAGTTTCTGAATTACTCAGATTACTCCATCACCAACAACCATGACACGTTTGAAGCCACTGAAGTCATCTTTCTTCCTCATTCTGATTCCCAGTTTGAACTTCAGCATGTCGACTTTCCTATATTTATCAAGTTGCTGCTCACAGTCTCTACACATGCCTTCTGTTGTAGTTTTCTATGGGAGGCACAATTTGGGTTTCCAGGCTGTTTATCTGTTTAGAATGAGCACAACCTTCTGCATAGGGTTACAGCACTTTTAACTATCCTGCCTTTCCTGTTTTGAAGTTTGACTTGTCCATGTTGAGAGCATTAAAATGAGCTGCAAACACAGGTGAGCATGGATGGATGGATTTCCAAGAGAAAGCAAAATACTTCACCAAATAGTTGCTTGCTTACTCTGCAGATTTGTGTTCAGAAGGAGCTGTTTGGCTGCTTTACTGTTTTCACCCAAAACAATGAAAACTGGCTGCCAGTCGGAAAACCAAAACACTGAGCTGAAAGACGCAGAAATAATATTTAGAGTTTGATTTAAATCTTCCTCCAGCAGAAGTGAACAAGGAGTTTACTTTTACATCTCTTATCTAATCTTCTCTGTACTCCACTTTTGTTTTAATGTCAGTTCTCTTAATTTCTTTGTGACTTAGGTGCAGATTTTGGCAGCCTCTGATTCATGTTACCTGAGATGATTTTGCAGATGAAGCCAAGCCGCTCTGTGCATGGTGTAAAGTGCCAAGTACCATCAACTACCCTGGTAGTGACACAGGAATCCTCAGTCAGCAGCTTGGGGTTTGGACCTTTGTGGGGCCAGTTGGTGTACTCCATTGGTGAACCATCTACCCAGGCCATAGAGTCAGCTAAAAGCAGATTCCTCACTTTAATGACACGACATTGTGTTTATCTGATGGTACAGAAAAGTGACTGACTCTTACTGTCAACATTGAAGTGCATCCCCAACCATAAGGTCTGGTGAAGGAACCCCGATGACCAGAGCTGCTCCATGATGAAACGGTTCTCTGTCTCGTCCTCAATGGTCAGGACATCGGAGGTGTTGACTAGTGGGTGACAGAAGCAGAAACATGACACACTCACGATAATCAGTGTTGTAAAGGAATGAGGATATGAGAAAAATATTTATTTGCTTTCTTACTAAAAGGCAGACATTTGAATTTAATCTTCATTTTTGAATGCAATATATGAGCAGATAAGCTGAGAATGCTAGCCTGACTTAGAAGAGATAGGAGATAGGAAGCAGGGTGAAACAACAACTTGGCTCTGTCCTGTTATAACTTTGAAGTTTGCAGGCAAGAAGAGACGTCTTAAGGAAATAATCGTGCAAATCAAAGAAAATATCAGACAAATAACCCGGCGCAAAAAACAAAACAAAACACAGCTTAACTTTACACTTTACTTTTTATTGCTGTGGGTGGATCTTATCTTTTTAGAGAGACAGGCTCGTTGTTTCATCCTGCTTCTGAACTTCGTGCCAAGTTCAGCTAAGCTTCATTAATCTAGGTGCTGCATGTGGTCCTACAGTGCTGTGAAAAAGTATCTCCTCCTTTTCTGATTTCTACATTTTTTGTCAAACTCATATGTTTCAGATAAACAAGCACATTTTAATATTAGAGAAAGATAACCCGAGTAAACACAAAATGCAGTTTAAAAATGATGGTTTCAGTTATTAGGGGGAAAAAGCTCTTCAGATCTATTTGTCCCTATTTGAAAAAGTAGTTTCTCTCCTTGGTGAATCATGAATGAACTGTGATTTCCCACACTTTATTTCACTAGCCACACCCAGGCCTGACTGTTGGCAGACCTGTTGAATCAAGAAATCACTTAGAAACTGTCTGACAAAGTAAAGCAGGTTAAAGAAACTCAAAAAGCAACACGTCATGCCACAATCTGAAAAAACAGCTGAGAAGCAAGGTAATTTACAGCTATCGGTCTGGAAACATTAACAGATAGCAGCTGCGTTTGTAGTGACTGTAAGGCATATCCGACGAATAGCTTACCTTTATTCCTGCAGTGCTCTCTTGACTTCTCAAAACTACGTTTCTCCGCCACGGACTCAAAGCTGTAACAACCATGTCCAAATTTCACCCATGTGGAGGGACACGCCATCACATTCGTGGTTAACGGTTTATTGCCTGCGAGGGACAGCAGGAGAAGGCGGGAAATGGGTAATTTCACACATTCTGCTGTGAACAACAGAAACCAAAAGCTGAAAAGATGCAATGTCGGGTGCACGGATTTTCACTGAAGTAGCACCGACTTGGCTTGGAGGGACTTTGGGGAACATGGCACAGGGCTCCCGGCAGCAGAGTTTCACAGTCAGCTCGCCGCCAGCCTCCATTCACGTCCATGTACACGCACTCGCCGGTCTCAAAGTCGTCATCGTCATCGGCTGCGTCCCAGTGCGTGTACACCGTGTCACTGCCATCCGACCACTGATAATTGATGCCGCTCTGTAAGGAAGCACAGTCACAAAGTGTCAGTCATGAAGCGACACTTGTGGATGTCAGTTTGTCCACACGAAACAGTTTGATTAACAAATAACTTTAAATAAGAAGCAACCAAAACATTCCTGAAATCAGTGCTGACGCTCGCGTGGAAAAACCGCCATTAGCGCTGGGTTTCTACCAGTGTGTCAGCTGTGTATTTCTTCACCCCAACACCCTTTTTATTATACATTTTACTGCATAAAACCATCTGTTATGTTAGATATATGAAAAACAGGAACTCCAGCAAGACTTGAGGAAAGTCTTGAACAACTTTAATAATTGACCAATGCGTTTCGGCTTGTGGCCTTCATCAGGGTCATGACCCTGTAAAAATGAGTAGCTGGCTTATCTTTAACATGATTAATAAAATACATATAATAGAGGAAATGAGCTCCTCACACACACTGTGTTCATTTGTCTCGACGCTCAAGATATTTTACAGTGGCTAGGAAGACTGACGGGAAAACACGTGCCCACGAGGTCTCTACATGGGCAACACGCCAACAGAAGTCTCACTAAGAAATAAGACAGTGATATCAAGTAGAGTGACGTCCTCTAGTAAACGATAATCAAATGCTTTTGCTTTAACTCCGCTAAATCCCACATACCCAGAAACGCCTAAATATTGCTTCCCTTTGTCAACAGAAGTCCACAGCCCCACCTATCAGGAGTCACCAATCAGATCCCATGACACTGAAACAGGTCCCATTAATCTGATTGTTCAGACTGTTAGCATTGTGTGAAAACTTCCTACTTTCTCAACTTCCTACTTTCTCAACTGTGTGACAGCAGTACACTCTGTCTGTCAGTCTGATCTATATATATATATATATATATATATATATATATATATATATATATATATATATATATATATATATATATATATATATATATATATATATATATATATATATATATATATATATATATATATATATATATATATATATATATATATACAAAGAAGGATATATTTTTTTTAGTTGTGTTTACATGTGTGAGGCTCATTCTGGTTGTAAACATAACGGTTTGAAAACTTTTTAATGCATTCTGCTAAAAGGTATGTAGTGTGGGTTCATGTTAAGAAGCTATTAAAGGTTGGCTTACATACACCAATGTCTTCAAGGCCAACTTAATGATTTATTTAAAACTGACAAAAAGCCTTATAAGTGTGTTTTGTGTAACATATAGAAAGTACTGCATAAAGATTTAAAATGTCATGTCACACTTGACCTCTGACCTCTCTTTAAGATCAACAGATTGATCTGAAGGACTGAAAGTGATAATGATGCTTTATGGAGCTATTTAAGACTCTTTCTTACTGACAACATAGAGGCATACAGAGAATAATGTATGGGGATTCTAAGTATCACGTTCTAGTTTGCATTTAAATATCATGTCACATTTGATCTCTGATATCACTTTTACATTTCACGTCTGCCTTTCTTTCAAGCTGATCCCAAAATGCATTATTTTTTCTGGACTACAAAGATCTTAAAGTACATTTAAAAGGAGCAAGGAAAACAAAGTGAATATATATATTTACAAAATACAAATGCTGTTTACTTAAAAGCAAATACTGTCCACTGAGTGAGCTGCCTTGGCCAAGGTTTGCACTCTGAGTGCTTCTTCTGGCGTAATGTCTTCGGTTTATTGCTTATTATTCTGTTACTGTTCAGCAATAAGGATGTGCTGTCATTTTGTGTCATCATATGTGGTTGTGCTTCGAGGCTATTACTGATTGTTTTACTCAGGATTTCATTCTCACTGTTGCTTTCACAACTTGCAACATTTTCAGCTGCATGCTTAATGATCTGTAACCTTTTAGTCTTGTCCAAAGAAGTGGACTTTTCTGCAAAAAAACAAAGTGCACAAGGACAAAGTGAGCTTTGCCGGAAAAGATAATAACATTTTTTTAAAAAACCCACCAAAAAACAACAACAATAAATTTAAGTTAATTGAAGTTAAATCTTTGAAAAAAAGAGTTTCAACTGAATGTGTTAAATCTGAAGACAGGAGCCTGGTAGAAATGCTTTTTAACAAAAAAGGTACTGCATAACTCTGAAGTCTTCACACTGAGGTTTTGCAGACATGTGACCACTAACCACGTGGCGCTAACTTGATGTGTGATGTGTGTAGGATCACGTGAAGATGACCCCAGTCATACAGGCCTAGAGACTGCTGTGTGACAATCTGGTTGCTAGGGAAAAATTTGTATTCCCCAAACAGCTGACAAAAACCTCCTCGTGACTGTGGTTTAGCCTTTAGGCTAACCAGGCGCACATAACTAAGAAAGCTGTTTAGGTAATGAAAGCAGTCTGTGTATGTCCAAAAAGAATTTGTTTAAAGATACACACAGTAATAACTCACACAAACACGCTACAGAGGTATACAGTACATAACAGATAAGAGGATAGAAGGTACATACGTCTAGACTGTAAAGTCCAATCCAGTGTGGCGCTCCCAATCTATTGACAAGGAAAGTAAGGAAAGCCTGGTGGTAGGCATCTGTAACGCTCACAAGGTCAGAATCATGGCCTTTGCACTTATTCATCGCGTCGTACCAGCTCAGGTTGCCAGTCACAACCTTGTAGTTGCGGTTCCTGTACTCAATATTTTCTGGGAGAAGGTGGTGATACGAGTGGGTGGGGCGTTTGGATGGATCTGTGACAAGAAAGCAGGGAGGAGTGTGGGGAGAACTCAGGGTTCAGCATGATGGATTAGTTCATACACAGCTAATGGATCGCTGATTAGCTTTGGCATCCATCCATCCATCCATCCATCCATCCATCCAAACCCTCAGAGCAAAAAAACAAAAACGAAAGATAAAGAACCTGTGGGAGCCTTACCTTGAGGTTTCTGACATACAAAGCCATACCCGCTCTCGCTGCACTTCTCGTCGTACCACTTTCCCGTCAGGTGGAAGTTATGGTTGTTGGACAGGACAGTACACAGAGGCTCATCAGCATATCCTTGGAGCCACGTTTCTTCCTGAGAACATAAAGAACCTGTGAGTATCCCAAAATACAAACCTACTGACAACAGTACATTTATTAGCATGTGTCACCTCTGTTCACGACAGGCTCATTTCAGGAGCAGTGAATTACTACCTCCCAGTTGACTGCCCCAGAATCACCTGATTTTCTTTAATACAATAACTTTAGTATATTTAATAAAGTCAAGCAAAATTTTAGAATTAGATGATGAAAATGTCACCACTTGAGCCCAAAAACTGCAATCAAATCAATTTTATTCATACTCCAAGTGTCTAAAGCCAAAGTAATGAGATGAAAGAATACATTTTGCACAGCTTTAGCGAATTATTCTTTTTTTCATATTCTTCTTCTGGCTGCTCCCTTTAGGGCTCGCCACAGTGGATCACCTGCCACCATCTCACTCTTTCCCCTCATCCTCCTCTTTCACACCAGCAGTTGGCATGACTTCTTTCACTACATCTATTACTCTTTTCTGTGGTTTTCCTCCTTTCCTAATGGCTGGCAGTGCCATATTCAACATCCTTTATCCGCTATCCTTCCTCTGCACATGTCCAAATCATCTCTGCCCTTCCTTCAAATCTCTGCACTTCCTGATTCACTAACTGATCTCCATCCGTCATGTCTGTCTCTCATTTTCTTCATTAGCTTCTCAAAGTATTTCTCTTTGCCTGGCCAATCAATACAAGTCCTTTTCTCCTTCCTTAGTGTCCATAATGCTCGCTACAAGGTTTTTCCCTTGCCGCCTCTCTTTGCTGTGTGCCTATCCTCAAAGCACTCCTGTCTACTTTCTTCATCACTATTTCTATCCTACTTTTTTTTTTTGCTAACCTCTTCCTTTGCATACTTTTCTATACGTCTTCATTCCACCACCAAGTCCCCTTGTTTTCTTTTTATGTCTGACAGACATATAAAGAAAGTAATAAGAAGGGCCAGTTTTTACAGCTTACATTGAGAGGGTTCTTTGGTTCTACAGGAGACCAGTTGGTGTAGCTGACTGGCCTCCCATTGGTCCATTTCATGGTGTCCTCATCTCGCAGCCCAATCCACACACCTACAGAGCTTCCCTGGAGAAACATGGTGATGAAGGCTACAGAAATGATGACATGAAAAAGAAGTGGAAATAAAGCTGTTTGTCTTCACAGGCAGTGATTGTGCAGCGAATCATTGACGCATGGTTGTGCAGTTCACTTAGACTCTACCTTGTTCAATCTCATCTTCTATGGCAACTAGCGAGCCTTGAAAAGAAGAGCAGATGGACTGGGCATCTTTCCAACTCTTTCCCTCCTTTGGACTGGTAGGGAGGTGAAGCAGGAGACACTGCCAACACACACACACACACACACACACACACACACACACACACACACACACACACACACACACACACACAAAACATGAATGTAAATCAGTATTCCCAGATCACTGACAGGACTGTTGTTTGGAGTGTGCAGGACTCACAGATACAGAAGTCAAAGCATGTAGGAGGGAGGAGGTAATGTAACCACAATGTTACTGGTTAACAAAAAGGGAAAGTTTCAGCAACAAGAGCTCTGCTTCTTGATTCAATTTGAGAGAAATATGGTCGCGTTACACGAGGAAACGACAGCGTCTCTGTTCGCAGAGCTCGAAAACGCACTCAGATGTATTTTGAAAGCAGTTAAGGTTTCTCTGACTAAGGAGTTCAAGCCCCATTAACTATGAACCAAAAGGTTGAGTCTCATTGTTATTATCGT
The DNA here is from genome assembly GCF_013358895.1 of Oreochromis aureus. Classification (NCBI taxonomy): domain Eukaryota; kingdom Metazoa; phylum Chordata; class Actinopteri; order Cichliformes; family Cichlidae; genus Oreochromis; species Oreochromis aureus. The sequence continues at coordinate 15,878,840 of NC_052942.1, read as the reverse complement.
GTTTCTCTCCCTTCTCGTACTGTGCAAAAGTCTTAAGCCACCTCTTGTTTTTTTTTTAGTTTTTGAGGAAAGTAGGAAATAAGTGCAGCAATTTTTTTTAATGCACAAACATACATGGAATTATAGTATATAGGGCAAAAAAATAAGACAGACAACAATTAGATGGCATTAGATGTTGGATCAAACTCCAACGCTACTTTTCTGCCTTCATAATTCCATTAATTTTGACAACATTCTCAACATCCCTGTCTGAAATCCAGTCCCAAACCATCACAGAGTCTCCACCGTGTTTTACAGATGCTACCTGACCTTCTGTGTAAACACTGATGATGATTTGAACCAAAAAATCCAAATTTGGATTCACTTCATCAGTCCAGTTCTTGTGTAATTTGGCACACCTCAGCCTTTTCTCCATGTTTCCCTTCCTTAGGAACGGCTTCTTGACAGCCACCCTTCCACTGATAACATTTCTGCTGAAGCTTCAGTGAACAGCAGATCGATCAACTGAAGGGCCAGATACATCTCTCAGGTCCTGTGTCAAGTCTTTGCCAGATTTTTTCCTATTTCATTTATTTCAAAATTATGGTTTCGATGACGCAAAAAAATCCACAATTTAAACAATCATTCATTGCTTCATGTGAGCATGTGCTGGTTCTTGTGAGGTTGATGCAGCTTGAGTGCTGTCAGCGGGAGGGCTGCTCTAAACTTAACAACATAACAGTCCAGAAACAGTGAATGGAAACACAAACATCCTGCTTTAAACCCAAAGGCAGCTGGGAATTTAGAGGAAGCGCAGACAGTAAAATGAGCCACTTTTGTGCAGTTTGCTCTACGTAATAATAATGTGTTAGCAGTGTCGAGTAGTGTGCAATACACAGATTGTCAACAGATGCAAACATTTAATTTCCTACACACCTAACACAGTTTATTAATAAGATATACTGTACATATTACTTAACAGTGAACAGTTACAGATTGCTGAGGTGACTGAACTGGCAGGTTGCCCGGTTCCTCTGTGATTAGGGCGGTGACAGCTGGTTTGCTTTGAGAGGCAGTAACTGCCAAAGCAGATGATTTACTGAAAAGAGCGACTATTATTTCCTGCCTTTCATGTTCACTGTAGCAGTTTTTACTCGGTGTTCGAGGGTGTTTAGGCTACTTGTGGGAAAAACTTGCACACATTTGGTTTTGGTCATCCCTGCCAGCACCTGCGAGCTCTTCTAGTAAACCAAATGCATTTGTAGAGAAGTGCCCAGAACGCAGCTGCAGGTCTTTGGGAAGTTATCTTGCGAGTATTCACCTTCTCACCTTTGTGAAAAGGGGAAAGCTGTGAAAGGCCATGGGTGTCAAACATTAGGCCCGGGGCTCAGAATCGGTCATTACTCCAACCCAGCCCACTGGACATCTTTGGAAAATGTGAAGGAGGAAAAAGATTTTGGACATTTAACTGTATTTTCCTAAATCTATAATCTAATATAATCTATCTACAATAGAAATTTCTGTTTTTTTACAATGTGTCCACAGTACAATAAATACATAAAATAGAAAAATGTTTTGTGAATTAACAAAAACTTCCAGCTTTATAATAACAGAACAGTCTGGGCAATGAGCTACCAGAATTTTTTCTGTAATTTTAAATATTTATTTTTAAGAATTGAAGCCCTGACAGTCATGCTGACAGATTGCTTTGGTTGCTTTTTTAAACATGTGGTTAAACTGTTGAAATTGCACTTCTTTTTCTTATACTGAGCTATTGCAGGGATTAAATATGCAGCTAAAGTTATTTATACTGACAGAAAGGGGATTTTTACTGGTCCGGCCCACTTAAGATCATAGTCCGCTGTGTGTGGTCCCTCATATAAATGGCTCTGACATCCTCGCATTAGGCAATCACTGTGTGCAAGTTTGATTCAGTTCTGACCAACATGAGGAGCAGCAATTGACCGTGGCATAAACTCATCTGGTGGGATAAACTAAAGCGGGATAAACTGAAAATTACAATGTTGCACGTGAAGATATAATGTATTTTAGGTATGACATAGCACAAAAGTATTATAGATATATATCTGAAATTTTAGTTGCTGACAACAGCATTAATAAAAGCTTACATATGCACACATTACAAACTGCTGCTATTAAAGATATGCCAACTTAACAAAAAGCTGCAGTGTCCTTGCACGAATCACCAGATTAGGAGACTTACCACAGACTAATGCAAATGTCTCATTATCTGTATTTGAATGTATGCGTGCGTGTGTGTGAACAAATGTTTATCTGAACCTTGTGTCCGAAGTACAGCCATTTCTCCGGGCATCCTCCAATGTAGTGCGGTTCCCGGGGGGTCTCCACCACAGACACAGTTTCTCTCTTGCACACGTATCCATGGAGATCACTGCATCTGCTCTTTGTCCACTTCCCTGCAACATATGGAGCAGGTCTCAGCGCTGGCATAGGGTAATACACGCGAACGAGGGCGTGCGTTTCCACGTGCACGCTCTTACCTGATGAAGAAGACATGGTGACACACGACCTTCCCTGAAGATCATCGCCAACAGCCACTTCATCAAATTTCTGAAAATCTATTGCAGTCTTGTCACTCCACCTGCCAAATGAATAAATAAATAAAAATATTTTTAATGAGGACTGTTACACTCCTGAGTGTTCTCACCTTAATAACCCCATCTTTCATTGGCGCTAACCTCCACCTTATTACCTGTGACTGACAGGGTTTCACTGCTGCTGTTTTCGTACTTAATATGCTTGGCTTTAGGGCTAACAGTAATAACTGCTGGCCAATAAGTAAATGCAGTCATGCTCATACAAGTTAACTGGAGTAGATTTGCCCATTACAAACTGTGCTGTGAGCCACCGTACCTCAAACGCCTGAAGCTGCAGCTCTGAGCCTTGATATCGGTCATGTTTCCATGTAAATATTGCACAAATTTGAACCCAAAATTGGAAAAACAAAATGCAGTATTGATGTACGAACACTGATTTTCGGCACATCAAAACATCAACTTAAAGAGATGATGTTGGTACTGATGGAAACATGTTCTTTATGTTACTGTCTCCTCATGAAACCACACAGATGATTTCACTGCAGCTATTCTACAGGGTGGGCCATTTATATGGATACACCGTAATAAAATGGGAATGGTTGGTGATATTAAAGTCCTGTTTGTGGCACATGTGAGGGGGCAAACTCCTCAAGATGGGTGGTGACCATGGTGGCCATGTAGAAGTCGGCCATCTTCCGGGGCGATCGTGGCTCAAGAGTTGGGAGTTCGCCTTGTAATCGGAAGGTTGCCGGTTCGAGCCCCGGCTCGGACAGTCTCGGTCGTTGTGTCCTTGGGCAAGACACTTCACCCGTTGCCTACTGGTGGTGGTCAGAGGGCCCGGTGGCGCCAGTGTCCGGCAGCCTCGCCTCTGTCAGTGTGCCCCAGGGTGGCTGTGGCTACAACGTAGCTTGCCATCACCAGTGTGTGAATGTGTGTGTGAATGACTGGATATGTAAAGCGCTTTGGGGTCCTTAGGGACTAGAAGGCGCTATATAAATACAGGCCATTTACCATTTACCATCTTGGATACAACTTTTGTTTTTTCAATAGGAAGAGGGCCATGTGACACATCAAACTTATTGGTAATGTCACAAGAAAAACAATGGTGTGCTTGGTTTCAACGTAACTTTATTCTTTCATGAGTTATTTACAAGTTTCTCTTTGTTCACAGCCATTGACATGTCGAAGAGGTTAACACGTGAGGAGCGGATCGAAATTGTGTTGACACCCTATGAGACCTCCCATCTCCCATGCTTCAGTTAGCAAACTGCTTGCTAAGTTTCGTGAAACTGGTTCAGTGTTGGATTTGCCAAAATGTGGATGCAAGAAAACTGTCAGTAATGAAGAAACATCAGTGGCTGTCCTAGCTTCATTCAGCAAGAGCCCACAGCGTGGCACTCGCCGCATGTCACTGGAGAGTGGCATTAGTCGAACATCCCTTCGGCAGATATTAGCTACTCACAAATGGCACCCTTACAAACTCCAGCTACTGCAGCATCTCAATGAGGATGACCCAGATCGGCGCACAGAATTTGCAGAATGGGCAAAACAAAAATTGGAACAGGACTCTCAGTTCACGCAGAAGATTTTGTTCAGTGATGAGGCAAACTTTTATGTGAATGGTGAAGTTAACAAACAAAACCACCGCTATTGGTCTGACGTTAACCCACATTGGATGGATCCCTCCAAGACTGTTGGAACAACAAAAGTGATGGTTTGGTGTGGTATATGGGGTACAACGATAGTGGGTCCATTCTTCATCAATGGAAACCTCAAGGCCACTGGATATTTGAAATTGCTACATGATGATGTGTTTCCCTCTTTATGCACTGAAGCTGGCACGTTCCTGAGTTTTTCCAGCAAGATGGTGCACCACCACATTATGGGTGCCAGGTCCGAGCATTCCTAGATGAACAGTTTCCTGGAAAGTGGATTGGTCGTCGTGGGCCAGTTGAATGGCCCCCAAGGTCTCCCGATCTGACCCCCTTAGACTTTTATCTTTGGGGTCATCTGAAGGCAATTGTCTATGGTGTGAAGATATGAGATGTGCAGCACCTGAAACTACGGATACTGGATGCCTGTGCTGGCATTTCTCCTGCGGTGTTGCTATCAGTGTGTGAAGAGTGGGAGAAGAGGGTTGCATTGACAATCCAACACAATGGGCAGCACATTGAACACATTTTATAAGTGGTCAGAAACTTGTAAATAACTCATGAAAGAATAAAGTTACGTTGAAACCAAGCACACCATTGTTTTTCTTGTGACATTACCAATAAGTTTGATGTGTCACATGGCCCTCTTCCTATTGAAAAACAAAAGTTGTATCCAAGATGGCCGACTTCTAAATGGCCACCGTGGTCACCACCCATCTTGAGGAGTTTGCCCCCTCACATATACTAATGTGCCACAAACAGGACTTTAATATCACCAACCATTCCCATTTTATTATGGTGTATCCATATAAATGGCCCACCCTGTAGTCTCTTTATTAGAGACTTAAGTGATGGACAGTGAAGATTAGCTTTTAATTTAATTTAATTTCTGTTTAAGTTTTAATGTGTTTGTGTAGAAGTGTAGGTAGTTTATTTTAAAAAATTGAACTTTGTTCTGTTTCCCCCCCACACACACACACACACACTTTACACGCCAGTTGTTTATAATGCTTTTCCTTAGTCACGTAAGGCCCATTTCACCAAGTTTGCAACATGACTTCGTTTCCTCTTTCTCACTTTGACAAGTTTCACAAACTGAAACAGAACACCACACCTTCAAAGCATGCACAGGCCTTCGAAAGACTCACATTTTATAAATCACGTCTGACATTTATAAAATAACATCAGCATTTTTTCACTCACAGTAACAGAAACAGGATAGAAGCTCCAAAAAAAAAATCCCCACACACCTGACCTCCTGTCCAGGCGGACCAATGGACAGGCCAATCCACCAGTCAGTCGGGCCCAGCGAGAGCTGAAGAGACACAGTAAACAGAAAATAGATGACAAAGAAAACTCGTGAGCCATCCCTCACCAAGCCGGAAGATTGGCTTTTCAGAGCTCCTGACATGAGGGGTCTTTCAGGCACCCTGCCTAGCCTGTTCTTGGCCTCTTTCACTGCCTTGTTTTGTTCTCATTATCCTCTCACAAGCCTCAACGCCACAAGAGACTTCTTTAGTCCGATCCAAAAGGCTTTTTGGGAGCGCTCGAGCATTAAAGGGTCCACATATGAGACGCATTTTAGCTTGTCTGTATGCGTCTGTAAACACTCGAGTTTGGAAATCCATTGTGTTCACGCTTGTCCGTCACTGTGTGCGTGAACTGTTTGAAGAATGGATGTAGTGGCCCATTCAATGGAGACAAACCTCTGTGATTAAGCGCATTCATTTGGCTTGTTTGTCTGGATCTCTGAAAACAAGAAAATGCCTCAAAAGGTCCTGATTTCACTGAAATCACTGCAATTAGGAAGTAGGATTACTCAGCTGGACCATTAATCCTAAGAGAATTAATAGTGTTTAACATTAGAAATCATTGAAAACACATCTTAAAGAAATATAAACCACTTTGCTCTGAGTTTCATTCATTTCTGTTAAATTACTTTTCAACTGTATAAACAATCTAGCCCTGGAGCCTCCTTGTAGATTCATCCAAAGTCAAGAGAGTGCTAGAGATGCTAGGAGCATGGTGAATGGTAGCTGTGAAATACCACATCGCTGATCTAAATATGGACAATCAGCATTCTCCATTAAGACCTGCCATCTGTGAAATAGACTAACATCAGTCACACATATTAAATCTTTCACAGTTCAGGTCAAAGGTTAGTGCTAAAAGCACATTTAGAGCTGCAGCCATTTTAATTAATTATACTAAAGTATCATAATCATCAAAACAAAAAAAATGTATTTTCTTTTTTGTATTTCCTTACAGTTTTGCATTTTTTCTCCGCAGCTAATGTGTATTTATTGTAGCTTTACATTATTAATATGTTGTGGATGTATTTAACTGAATACTTTAAATTTTGTCTGGTTATTGTGGCTATAAAAGCCCAACAAGGGTTGGAAGTCAACAATAGCTACACAGTCTGTCTGTCTTTCATGTTCTGTATTGGGGCTATGTTAAACCTGCAACTTTGATAAATAAAATTTAATAACAATAATTTAAAAAATAACAACAACAACAACTGATGCTACTTTGTTAAAAAAAAAAAGTCAAATTAAAATTATCTGATGCAAAATGTATACTGAGGGCCAAGTGTGATGGAGGGACAAAAAACAATTAAGGAGTATTAAAATGATCAAAATACATTTTTTATATCTATTTACTATATTTATGTAATTATTCAATAAATTATTGGATCATTTTCCATTTGATTACATTTAAATTAAATTATTAAAGTGGTATAAATTTCAATATAATAAAGAAGAAATTGTGTGATATAATTATCTTTAATGAATTGTATCAAATACTATTATAATACAATTATTGTTAAAAATAAATGCTAATAAATAAAATGCTAACAAGTAATCTGTAAATAAATTATGTTACCACCTCAAAGTGATTATAAAAACTGATTTTGTGTCTGTGGAATCTCATTATTTTGTCCCATCTTTCTCCCAAAGCCTGCGATGGCCCCGCCCCTCCCTGAGCCTGGTTCTGTTGGAGGTTTCTTCCTGTTAAAAGGGAGTTTTTCCTTCCCACTGTCACCAAGTGCTTGCTCATAGGTGGTCATTTGATGATCTTTATTATTGTCGGGTCTTTATCTTGCAATATGTTTTTGTGATTTGGAGCTAGATAAACAAAACTGAATTGAATTGAATTTAACAGGTTGTGAATTTAAAGATTTAAAGTTGAATCCATGTCTACGAGCAGTGGCAGTAACAGACCCGCCGCAAGCGTTCCTTGACAAAGTTGAGCTCCTCTTTGGAGTGAATGGACAGCAGGTAGGCTCCCATCATCTGACAGGCCAGAGAGACAGCGTGCCAGTCAAAGGGCTGCTTGGCCAGCAGGTACTCAGCTCCACGGTAAAACACCCAAGGCTCGCTCTCTGTGGCCGAGGACAAGCACAGAAACAGGACACAATTTCATGTAATAAGATAGGACTACATATAGACAAACACTTGGCTATGACACAAATACAGAAAAAGTGGCTCTGGCAGCAGGTTAAAGCTTAGTATCAGACAGGAAGAGCTGGATTTCTCTACTTCAAAATAAAATTTAAGTATAGCATTCTGGCATCCATGTAGCTTAAACTAGGTGAACTCTTTAGGAACATGCCTTGAAGTTATGCTCATTAAAATGGTCGGTTAGCACTTTCTATCAAAACTTTTTTTTTACCTAGCAGGTCACATGATAATGATGTAGTTGGGTACAACTACCCAGCAGCAGACTGTAGACACACAAGGGAAACCCTCTATGAAGTTTCCAAATGTTGAAATTAAAGACAAGCTTTACTTACGCTCAGTGTACCAGTAGGGTTTGTTCAGTTTATCACCTGCAATGTAAAACAGAGTTTGGTAAATGATGCAGTCCTGATATGTGTATAAGCAGCATGTGCGTGTAGATAGTGGAGGTGAATGTGTTTGTGTGTGTACGTGTTTACCTCTGGACAGCTTACAGATCCACTCGTGTTTGGAGTCGCACAGCTGCGGCATGAACGTGTTGGTCAGGTCACTGTACGCAGCACAGTCCCGCCTGTCATCCTCCTCGCTCTTATCATCAATGAACGAAGTCACCACCTGCACAAAGACAAATCTGTAACACTCCACGGAGCGTTGATGGGCTACCAGGACACTCAGTGAATGTCTCTGTGTACTCACAGGAGAACCATCAGACCACTCCCAAGCTCCGGCATATTCAGGGTCTCTCTTATTTAAACCCACCCAGAACCGACGAGCCTCTGTTCTGAAAAAAGTGAAGCACAGTACAAACACAGCTACAGATAAACGGGTCTTCTAACCTTTTAGGACTCGGATATTCGGCACTGATTTTCCTCCCATCACCCCTTGGAAGACTGTCTAGCTTTCGTGAGGAGAAACAGTTCCCCTTGTTTTATATTTTGGATTTAGCTGTAGATTTAGATCTCATCATTTCGATCTTATTTGGATTGTGCAGTTTGTTGCCACAGAGCCAGGCAGCTCTCCCAGAAGTGAAAGATCCTCCGTCCAAAAATGATCTTCAATTAAATTCCTCAAAACCCATCCAAGTCTTCACTGTGCAAAACAAAATTGCATATATACATCAAAATAGACAAGTACGTTTTTTGTAATAATCTGATTGACAGCTGTGTGCTATTTTAAACTGAGATTGTAAAATGGGCTTGAATGTCTTAATTTCTTTTTGGTTTCATCCTGTGCAGTCATACAAAATAAACCTTGATTCCTTTTTTCCCAAGACCTAGAAATGAAGTCATAGCCCACCGCCTTAGCAACACTGTATTGGCTAACCATTTGTTTTATATTTATATTTCCGAGCTGCTGGCACAAAACAAACTCGAGAACCTGATGACTGGTTTTCCGTTTACATGTAAAAATAGACAAATGTATGACTTCAGGGCTTCAAAGTCCTGGACTGCTCTGATCTACATGAGAAACTCATTTTACAACTTGTGTCTGCTCATTTTTTAACCTTAATGTAAAACACATTTTTAAGAAAACATGAACCAAAAAAAGGTCAAACTGACCCCAAAGACATCCTGAGATTAATTATCTCTAATTTGAGTGACGTCTTTCTTACGTAAATCAGAGAAATATGCATCAGAGAGTTAAATCAGTCTTATCTGGAAATGAAGACGCCCTGATGTAACTTCAGAATCTGTGGTCACCTTGTCCTTGTTCTTGATATTGAGATTGCTGCGTTAAATAACTGTTCAAATCTAAGTCTCCTACACACAACTAAACAACTAACACCATAAAAAAGGTGGACATCTGCTCTCCAAAACCAAATAATTAAACTCTGTATTCACCGCTCCGAGCACATAAAATAAAATCATCTCAATCGTCCCACAACATTCCTGTACTGATGAGTACCAACCCTTCAAACATGGTACTGAGGAGCTGTTTAACAAACACCTGCTCCTCATAGTGTTGGAAACTGGCCAGCTGAGCCCCGAGGGCCTGACAGAAGAAGTCTGCTTCCACCCAGGAGCGCTTCATCAGGACTTTCTCATTGTGGAACACCTGGAAGAGCAACACTTGGAGTCAGCTGAGGGTTACAGGGTACAAAGAGCAGAAATGTATCCCATTATGTGCTCGCTGCTCAGAAACATGCTGATAGCAGGGGTACAATTTGGCATTGGGGTGTCATGTCTAAAAAAAATGTTTTATTCCATCCCGCTTTTGATTTGTAGCGCTGCGTCAGTTTTATAGTAAGATGTGCTGCATTTTAACTATTTTTTCAGCTACTCCACACCTTTTTCTATAAACAAGAAGGAGAGGAAACGTATCAAAACATCAAACCTATTAGCAATCATGATGTATGGAGGGGGTAGACAAGTCACTTCATAGTGTAGTGGTTTACACATCTGCCTAACTTCCTAAAGGTTCCAGTTTGAGTCAAGGGGGAGACACGGATCCTGCTGGGAGTTGCTTCAGAAGGGCAGCGTGGTGTAAACATGTGTTAAATCAAATATGCTGCGATCCCTCGTGCATAAGAACAGCTGAAAGAAGATGTTCATAGAAGGCAGGCAACAGCAAAATTATAGCCATCCAGGGGGATGTGTTTTCAGTAAAACCAGTGTGGGAGTGCAGTACTGACCTCAAACAAACACACACTGAGACGCATTTTCAGAGCTGGGATAGTAAGCTGATCGACTCATTAGTCAAGCGACAGACAGTTAATAAGCACCAGACCCTAAAATGTCATTTAGGATCTGTCTGTTGTATTGAAGTAAATATCTTGCAGCGGTAAACTGGAGTAAACAGATACTATAGGAGACGTTTTAACTGATAATGAAAATAACTATTAAGTGTAGACCTGGTTGAAATTGGAAATCATGAAAATAAATTGCCTGTCAGTGTGAATGTGTGAGACCCCAGGTAGCCCTGCCTGTTGCACAGTGCATGATGGGATAGGACACCCAGTGACCTTAGCGTGATAAACAAAACAAAAAAGCAAATATCCACATGTGTGTGTTTCAGACAGAGTGCATGGTGATTTATTTAGTGTGATAAAAAAAATAGGAGGATAATCTAACCTTAAAGCAGTGGAGCAGCCCAGAGTTTGATTCCCACCCTGGGGGGCATGGGGCGTAGGCATCAATGTGATGCTCCGGCAGCTGAACATCATGGTAGCTCCTGATGTTCTGCTTACACACAGCCAAGGCCTTGTGAACCTTGCAGTCTTTCACCTCCCAGCGACCCAGAGCAGGTCCTCCTGACATAGCGACACAGCCACTGGTGCTGACTAGTGAAAGCAGAAGATGTAGGAGTTAAAAAAAAAGAGTGAAAATGTTTACGAATCCGATTTTATTACTAATCTTAAAGTAAAAAACAAACATTTCCAAACAGTGTGCTACCTGGCTGGTGTTTATTCCAGTTTGTGAAGGTGAGAGGCAGAGAGGAGCCGTTATGATGAAGCCATCTGTACTCTCCCTTCCTCCCCTGGTCCTGGTCCCTGAGACCAATCCAGTAATACATGCTACTTTTGGCCCCACTTTCACTCAGCAGACTGTTGACAAAGGCCTGCTCAAACCTGCCAGCAGATGGAGCAAGAGAGGAGAAAAGTAAGAAGACTGGCAAAATGTGAGTAAAAACTTAAAATTACAAATTCAAAAATGACTTGAGAAATCACCTGTTTTCCACAGTGAGAAGAGAACCCTTGCAGTAATATCCCATCAGGGCATCTTCAAAGCTCTGTTCTTGACCTGTCACCATGTAACAGGAATGGCCGTGCTTCTTCCAGCCCTAAACCCCCCCCCCCCCCGACAAAAACACCCGTTATCAGGCTCTCTCTCACTGCTTAAGTCCAAATAAGAAAAATACATATTTACAGGTTAGACATATTTTGCCTTTCATCTTCGTTGTTCACATTTCAGCATTCCTGTTCAATAAACTATCTAAAGAGCAGCGATAGAGGTAAATATGCATGGTGCTTCTATTTACAGATTGTCCGGTTTTGCCTCATTTGCTTTGCTCAACAGTTTTCCATCTATTACTCACTGAAATGTCCCTGATGCCGTAACAGGTTAGATTAATGAGGCTGAACAATCATCCCCTCATGCCACTGATTCGAATCCAGGTTTAGCCAGAAGCTTAACAGGAGCTGACATTTTGGTTGTTGCCTACAGCTGTTTGTAGGAGTCTTTTTTCCTCTCTTTATTAAATCGAGGCAGCTCTTATAAAGCAACAGGATTTTCAGAGAGAGAGAGCTGAAAGGTATATTTAAGCACACAGCACAGCAGGTATTATTTATTTATAGTGATTAATGATCCCTGACGTGTAGACACGAGTGGTCAGGACCTCAGTACAGACTGCAACATAACATGGCTTTCTATACATTTCTGTACTTGTTGCACACAGATTTATAGTTCACATAATTTGTTAAAGTCGTTGTTATGGTAATGTAAGTAAAAGTATGACAGTTTTACACATACAGTCCCGTTCCACTTTATTAGGCAAACCTCCTCAACTGCTTGTTAATGCAAAAATCTAAAAGCAACTCAGAGCATTTATTCCTGTGGACATGGTCACAATGGCCTGCAGAGTTCAAACTGAGCAACACAGTAGAGAGAAAAGGTGATTTAAGTGACTTTAAACGTGGCATGGTTGTTTGTGCCACATGGGCTGGTTTGAGTATTTCAGAAACTGCTGATCTGCTGGGTTTTTCCCACACAACCATTTCCATGGTTTACACAGAACGGTCCAGAAAAAAAGAGAAAATATCCAGCAAGCAGCAGTTTTCTGGGAGAAAATGCTTTGTTGATGTTAGAGGTCAGATGAGAATTCCCAGGCTGCTTTGAGCTGGTAAGAAGGCAAAAGTAACTCAAATAACCGTTTATTACAACCAAAGTATGCAGAAGACCATCTCTGTATTCGCTACACATCATAGAAAGTTGAAACAGATGGGCTACAGCAGCAGAAGACCACACTAGAAGCCACTACAGTTAACCAAAAAAAGAAAAATTAGGTTTTCCAAAACACAAGATTGGAAAAAACATTGCAGTTATTGTTTTAGTGCTTGGAACTGATCTTGGTTTTACCACAGAGGCTGTAATCTCTAGTCATTATGCTGCTCGATGGGTTGCTGTAGTTACATATATGGTTATTACACATGGACAATGCATTCAGGGTTTAGAAAAGAAAAGGAAGATTTTATTAACAGATCAGTTAGCACAGGCACAATTTGAGATGCTTCTTCTGTGCCACTGAAAACATCATTTCAGCCAAATACTGCTACAGTTACTATTTTCTCTATAATCTCCAAAAATTAAGGTTGTGCACACAAATTAAGGTATTTTACAAACTAAATCATTTAAAAGTGAACAAATAAAATGTGTCTGTAACTTTCGAGGAACTGAAAGGTGGCACTGATCACTCAGAGATAGATAGGGCCTGACTAATTTCAAAACCGATATAGATATTTGGTGACATAAGAAGACAATATGTCAGCCGATATCTTTTTCTTTCAGACACATGAAACATAAATAGATTTTCCTACCATTTCTTACGTGTTGCTATTTATGAGTCCTTGCTAAAATAAGACGACAGAGCAGTTTAAAAATAATCTAGTTTAATTGTTACAACTTGTGGATTCGTTGTTTACGCTCTGCAAGATTCTCCTCTCATCAATCATCAGACTCAGAATCACAATATTTTATTAATCCCGAATGAAATTATGTGGTTACAGTTGCTCCAAGACAATAACAGTAACTGAACTAATTAAATAATACAATATATTGTAAAGTTTACAAAATATAAGAAATAGCTCAAATATAGACAAATAGCTCACTTATAAATTTCAAGAATATTACAGAGGTGAAATATATATGATTGACATTTTACTCTAACCTGTAAAACCTGTGATTTGTTATTTTACTGTAGAGCGTGTGCAAAAGGGTGTAACTATTGTACTGTGTAGTGTGCATTAGATGGGCAGGATTGATTTCCTGTGTCGTTTATTGGTGAGTTTGTGTAATCTCAGTCTCTCACTGAATGTTCTCCTGTGACTGGCCAGCACGTCATGGAGAAGGTGGGAGGTGTTATCCAGCATTGTCCTTATCTTGGACAACATCCAGATCTCCGACACCACCTTAAGGGAGTCTAGCTCCGTCCCCACAAGATTACTGGCCTTGTAGATAAGTTTATCGAGTCTGTTGGCATTTGCAACCCTCAACCTGCTGGCCCAGCATGCACCAGCATAGAGGACAGCACTGACCACAACAGACTCGTAAAAAATCCTGAGCATTGTCGGACAGATGTTAAAAGACCTCAGCCGCTTCAGAAAATAGAGACAACTCTGGCCCTTCCTGTAGAGCGCAGTGGTGTTTTTAACCTAGTTCAGTTTATTGTCTATGTGTAATCTGAGGTATTTATAGTCCTCTACAATGTCCACATCGACCCCCCTAGATCGAAACGGGGGTCAAGGGTTTCCTGGTCCGCCTAAAGTTCACAATCAATTCTTTGGTCCAACACGCAGACTGCTTCTTTTAGCAATATAGTGTAACTAATATTGGCTGATAAATAAGTCAAAAGATATTTCTTTATTAAAGCACTCAACAATCATATTTCTGTCTTATAAAAATCGCATTTAAGCCAGTTATGTTAAATAAAATATCCTTTTGACATAACTGCTAAAACTAACCCGTTACATCTGTTCTAACATGGCAATACTGTAATAATATGCATATCAGCAAGTATACACGCTTGTGTGTGTGTGTGTGTGCGTGTTTTGACAAGAGGTGAGAAAACCCCCACATCCCCCCTTCACTCCTGTTTCCTGTCTAGTTTGTTTTGATTCTTAAAATACTGTCAGAAAAATTCACAGACTGCTCGAGCATGTCCACTGATACTGTGTCATCGGGGTAATTTCTGGCCTCCTGTTTTAGGGCATGAAGCACCCTGATGACTCAGGAGTCTGATATTCCTTTAAACACAGTCAAGGAGCAACATGCATGCCAGACAACACGTCAGAGGTCCAATGAGTCAGCTAATTGTGCATTTGAAGGAGCAGAATGCCCTGAAATTGAACCACAGCAGACATGTGGCACTTTCTAAGGCAAGTCCTGATCTCTGTGGAGCTATTTTAATGCTACACAGCACACAATATGCCTGAAAAACCTAGAGATAATTTTTTTTAATGTCAGGTTTCTCATCAGAATGAAAAAAATCTAAATACTTAAATACTAATGACTATATTAATTTTTACAATGTTCACAAGTATTATTGAAACTATATAGCTATTTTTCACTGGAAAAAAAGCAATATTTTCACGTTTAAAAGTACAGACAAGTACCATAATGGTTCAGTTCTAACCCTAAGCCTTCTAGATGTTTCTTTGGATTTCTCAGCTTTGCCCTGCTGTGAGTAAATGTTTATCAGAGGTCGCTTTAGTGTCATGCCGTCATATAATGTGACAAAGCTCAAAGCTCAGATATTGCCAAAAGATGATTTCTCTTATCTTGCTCAAAGAAATAGCACATTTGGACTTGTGTGTGTTTGTGGGTATACTTGTTTCCATACCTCAGGACAGCCCTCGTCCCAGGTTCCACGGTGCTGAACGCCATTCTGGCTCTCTCTTCTGCACACAGCAGGCAGTCGCTCGTCACATGACGCTAGCAGCCAGTTGCCACTCTGTGAAAGACGTTTTCAAAGATGATGCGTTCCATGATGAATGCATACAAACATTATAAAGTGATTAACCCTGACATAATTAGATGGTTAATTTATTAGCTGATTGACAAAAAATAAATTGGCGGCTATTTCTGTAGCTTATTAATCATGAGTCCATTAAAACCTGCTTTAATGGAGTCTGATGGAAATGCATTCAGCTACTGAAAAATGACATTGGCACTTTTCCTGGTAATAGATTAGGGTGAAATATCCTTTGTTCAACTGTTGGTAATAATAAAAGGGCAGAAGTGGGCATATTTAACATTTCATTTAATTAGATTTTTTGTAAATACTGCAGAGTTCTTACACCAAAACAGGGTTTCCCACCTTCCTGTCCACTTTAGTACACAGTGTTCCATCCGTCAGGTTATGAAGAGGGTGATACTGGTGCCAGAGAGTGAGAGTTACTGGTGAGCCATCAGACCACTCTACAGCTGGCAATAACGCCTGTTTCCAAAGTCCAATCCACATCTCTGTACTCCCCCCAGAATCTGTCAAATATGAGGACACACACACACCGTAGAATTTAGCATTTAGGGTGGATAACAAACACACCACGAAATATCTGCGTTGCATAACGCTCCTTACAGTTAGCCAGGAGGTTGACCAGCATTTCCACCTCAGACAAGGAGTGGATGCTGGTGAGATTTGCCCCGTAAGAATGACATTCCTGAGAAGACTCCTCCCAGCTTCCTGCTTCTGCTTCTGGCAGCACCCGGTAGCAAAAACCATTGTGAGGCCACCAGCCATCCGCACACTCGGTATCGATATACTGCCAGTTCTCTGCAAAGGGAGAGGAGACATAAGCCAGACCAGAATATTAAAAGCTGCAGACATTATTTTTGATCTAGACGCCAACAGTTCAACACAGAGGAAGGCCAAAGGTTCGGTCCGCAGGTGCAGTGCAGCTGCCGAGTCACGTTCTAAGGGCATATTCACACTGGACGCAGCTGCCTTGTACTGAGCTCAAGCACGACTGTTTCCTGTCCACATTCCTCCCCTGGCTTGGACTCTCACTGCCCTATACTTTTTGTTTTATTTCTTACTTAAAAAAGCAATATTTACAGATGCAGCTTTGGCTGTGGAAACATCTGAGATCCATGTTGGGGCATGGATAAAGTCATACACAGTGTGCCAGAGTCCAGCTGAACTGCAGCTGGCCTTACTTTCACAAGCATGCATTGATCATGTAAGTCAAACAAACTGGATTTTGGGGGTTCAGACATGTGAGGGCACAGCACAGCTTGTTTTGTGTAAGATACCTCCAAGGATGCAGAGAGGTCTCCAGTATGTTTGTGTCGCCTGTGCGTTAACATGTTCTCACCTAATGGCTCAGCTCCGCGGGTGTCATTAGGTGTCTTCTTGCAGATGTAAGGCAGAGCAGATTCACAGGATAGACTCTGCCAGTGACCCTCGAATCCTGAGTACACCCCACACTGCTTATTGTCCTGTAGCGGGCTGGCTGGGAGATCTGACGGGCACAAATGGAAAAAAGGCTTTGTTGGCTTTATTTCCTCAACAGTTACACAAGTTAAAGTTTTGCAACTAGACATATTTAAACATTAAAGTGTTAAGAAGGAAGGATGTTTAAGTCCTGACAGAGCTGTGGAGGTACATCAGATGAAAAGACTAGTTTAGATGAAACTTCTATAACATAGGTTTTATAAAGTAAGTCTTTTATGCTTTACTTTCATGATAAAATTGCTTCTTTTTGCCTTTGTTGGAGAGGCATTTCTAATATTCCCATTAGTGAAAATGTGGGGTACTTTTTAAATTTCCCTCTCACTTGGTCCTGGATAAACCAGTAGTCAGTACCTGTGGTGAAATTCACCAGTGACAGAGGGGCTCCGTCAGACCACTGCCATCCATGCCCATCCTTAATGTGGTTCAGCCCGGTCCACACCATCGCCCCAACGCTCGCCATTCGATCTACCACAAGATGCAAACACAGAAACGTGTTGTAGTAGTTCTCAAAATACACTTCTGACATAACTGAATATACACTCATGTGACACTTTTTTAGGTACACCGGTTCAGCTGCTTGTTAATGCAAATATCTAATCAGCCAATCACATGGCAGCGACTCAGTGCATTTAGGCATGTACACATGGTCACGAAGACCATCAGAATGGGGACGAAAGGTAATTTTAGTGGTGAACATGTCATGGCTGGTTGTGCCAGATGGGCGGGATTGAATATTTTAACTGTTAATCTACCAGCATCTGTAAGTTTAACGAGAATGTTTGGATGAAAATGCCTTGGTGATTCCACAGGTCAGCAGAGACTGCTTTGAGCTCATAGCAAGGCAAGAGTAACACAGGTAACTGCAACAAAGATATGCAGAAGAGCATCTATGAATGCACAGCACTACAGCAGCAGAAGACCACGCTGGATGGCACTCATCTTAGATAAAAACTGTTCTAGTGTCTTTTTTAACATGCGCGGTACCTCTGATATACTTGTGCTCTGCCAGGCTGGTGATGCTGAGCAAATTTCCACCTTGGGCCTCGCAGGTAGACAGCGCCTGACTCCAGGTTTGGATAGTGTACAGGTTGAACTGGTAACATGCACCCAACTCCTGGTTTGACTCCCAGAAGTGCTCACAACTGGAAACTATGAAAAAACAGACAAATGAAAACTGATAAGCACAAAGGTAAAGTGGGTCACCAGGCGTGACGAAGATAACATGAGCACGCAGCAACAACGGCCTGTGATGACTTGTCTTCCTGTCTTGCACGGGTGCGTCTGTGTGTCTGCTTTACCTTGCACTGGACAGAAGCCCCATCTTTCGCCTTTATCGTAGCGAGGGGTGGTTGAGCACCACAGAAGATGGTCCTCACGCCCCTCAGTAGTACACTCAGAGTACCATTGGTTGTTGTATTTAAAAGGAAAGGCACAAGGCATTCCATGTGCATTCCCCAACAAAGTGTGGATATCTATAAACAAAACATGCCGAGTTTCACTTGAGGTCAGAAATATCTTGTGCAGACAAGGCACACAGGAAGTTCGGGGTTGTTTACCTTCATATGGATATGAGCAGGGACCCTCTCTGGGAGTGTTGTACCTCTTCCACTGATGGTAAATGTTTTTCTTTACCACCACTAAACCTCGAACCACAGTCACCCTCCACTGGGACGCTCCATAAAGCGTGTTTCCGCTGCAGCGCCACCACAGCACAGGGAGGGACACATCGCACTCGAACATCCCGAGGGGCTGCGTCGAGTTGGAAATGTTGAGGCCCAGGCACGCGCTGGTGCCCAGATTAAAGAGACGATGCTGGGAGACCCACTTCCACAGCATGCGGCGCGTCGGACGCTCGCAGTCCTCCAGCACTAGTTTCGAGCGATTCACTGAGATGCACTGCTTCAGCGGCTCACTCTCCAGGATAAACAGACCTTTCTCTGGTAGGAAGTGATTGAGAGACGTGGAGAAGCAGATAAAATGAGGCAATGTGGGGCAATTCATGTGAACGTGTGCCGTAAACAACAGGGAATCCATTCAGCTTCAGAGATAAAACCGGTTCAAAAAGTAAAGTACAAAGACATGCTTTTCCACATTTCCATATGTGACAGAGCAAAGCTCGAGGAAGGCCTTGTGTTTAGAAACAAATCATGGTCTTTTGTAACTGGATACTCAAACAAAAGAGAGAGGATGATTCCAAGCAGCGGTGATGAAAAGACTGTGAGGAATCATCTCTTCCTGCATCTCGTTAGTTTGTACAGACAAAGAAAATCAGCAATATATGTTACCAGATCTAAAACAAACAACTAAAATTGTTTGCTGAGAATTTACATGGCTCAATTGGTTTGAAAAAAAAAAAGATGCTGGCGTGCACATCCATCACCAAAATGGCATTTTCAGTGTCCAGATATTCTTTCTCTGCATTTTTAATATGCACACTGTATTTGATTGCATTCTGGACGAGAACATGGGCTGATCTGAACAAATATGAGCAAACTGGGGTTGTTGCTCATAACTTTCCTTGCAGTTCACTAGGTTGCAGATATTTTTGACTAATTCATTGTTTAAACATGCCCAGATCTTCACATTTTAGAAGCTGGAAAATGCCAATACGATGCAGAGCTCTCTAAAACGCGGGGATGTAAGATGGTGAAAGACGGAGAAAATCAGCACATTCTCACACATGCAAAGGTGAATGTTTGACATTTTTCCACAATAACCCAACTGCTTATCACTCGAATGACTGACTGACCTATTGTGCTCATAATAAACAGACTGCATGCTACTGGGGGGTAAAAAAAAAACATATTTTTCCTTATTCACAACATGTTTTCAAGTATTCAGCAATCTGTTGCTTTCTAGGAGATTAAAAAAGAAGACCACGTAAAATTAACTTACAGGCAGAGGAAATGTTTTCATGCTGCTCTTGAGCTGCCTTTTATTACACACACACACACACACACACACACGGGAGGGGGGAGAAAGAGAGTAAAAAACAGCAAGAAATGTGAGCCTGGTGCAGCTGTGGGGTTCAAACTGTGGTCCACAGACCTCTTTCCAGACCTGAGGAGAGTTTAGGTGAGTCTTTAGATCACCCCCTCCATGCACAATTCCCTGATGTTAAACAACATCTTCATGAAAAAAGAAAAAAGGGAACTACTACATCCTTCCCATCATGTTGGCCATTGAACTTATACTAAGGGACCAGCTGGTAACTTACTGTAAAACTCCACGAGCTGTTTTTTCTCCAGGACTTCATCGTCCTCGTCTTCAGTGACACACACACAGCTTTTCGCCAACAACACAGTCACGCAAATAATCGCCAGAACAGGCGCGGAGTCCACGCAGCGGCACAACTGGATGAACATTTCGACAGCGGGATGCAGCGTTGGAGAGCCAATGTCCGCACATTCCGAAGATCAGAGGCGAAGGGGGTGTTTTGGGGTTTCTTTTTTTCCTTCTTCTTTCTTTCTTTCTTTCCTCCCCTCGTAGAAAAACTTCCTCTGGAGTCTGGTTTTCAGCGGGGAAGCAGCGACGTCACGTCTGACGGAGGAGCCGCTGCTGTCCGGCCTGGAAGCTGCATTCCTGCCGCTCAGGACTGTTTTCGCTGGGGCAGAGCCACAAGTCTGTATTTAGACCTGACCGAAGAAAAAAACAGACAGAGGGCAGACAGACAGTTTCTCTGTAGGCTGTGTAAAGTACATGACTATGAACAGGCTGCTCTCAGGTAAACTACACACAGCAAACTGTAGCCTACAGCTGTGTCATGTCTGGGACAGGCACCCAGATATCAACAAGTACTCTGGAGTTAGGCTATGCTAAGCAAATCTATCTTTTATATTGCCTCTGTTATGTATAATGTATTTAGAGTTAACAAAAGACTTTGTATGCTTGTCCCAATGTAACGTGTAAACACCTAAAAAACAAACAAACTTAAGTGTACAAGTTTTGGTGTGACCTGTAAAGGTTCACAACTTTGGAATAGCTAAAAACACCTAAAACAGCAGTTGCTGCTAAAATATGTTTTATATTGCACCCTGTATGGCAAGGATCTCTCAAAACTTTTAACAAGTCTCTATGTGAAGTTTATGCGATTATTTTTATGTATTGGATTGGTATTATTTTTATGATAGGATTCCTCGGGCTATTTTAGGATATTGAGTCATTTATGTTGGGATTCACATGTATCTGCACTATTGTATTTTATCCGACGTTTGGGTCCCCCCCATAAGGTGCGGTTAAGCTTTTTGTTTATCATTATCATGTTGGAATTTGTATTTTAATTGATTTATAAGCAAATTATTTATTTCATTGAGCTCACATGCACACAGTGGCCTTGTTTGCTTGAATATTCCTGCTTTTGCCTTCAAATTACACCTTGTCTTTTGAATCACCATCACTTCTGTCTCCTTCCTGGTCTCCCTGTCCTATGGGACAGCAAGAGCCTCTGTACTGTGAGACCTTGAGTCCTTCTTGATCAACATCACTTTGGTTATTTGCGCTGAATCCTCCTCTGTTCCAGCCCCGTTGCCCATCCCCTCATCCCTATGAAACCTGCTCCTTTCTGATAAAGGTTGTGTGTGAACAGAATTTCCCATCTGTGGGGATAAATAAAGCACCCTAGCTTATTGCAATTTCAGTCAGATTTGCAAACAAGTAATCAAACTGACACACATTGAACAAAGGGCCTTAGTATTCAGAGCAAGTTGCCTTGTTAGAAAATGGAAATACTGAGCACTGAGTGATCCCACTGTAAGCAAAACAAACTTCAAATTTTGTTTCTCGCAGGTAAATCAAATCAGTCTGCTCACTCTTTGTGAGAACTGTGTTGTAACCTGCAATTAAAACCCGAATTGCAGAGGAGTCATTTCACAAATGCCAAATCCAACTTTAATTATGTGCCACATACCATTAAAAAAACTCAGAACAACAGTTATTAAAATTAAAGGCTCAGCCTTGTTTTACAGTAAAACAATAGACACATTATTACCAAAAAAAACATCTCTTACACCTGTATATTTATACATTTTCATTCAGTAGTAGATCACTTGTAGTGTAGACTTTTCCTTTCCAAGTTCCAAGTTGCAGTACATGTAGGGCCATGCAATAGAAATGTCCAGTGTTTGACAGTACAGTGCACTTCTACAGCAGCAAATTCATCTCGCAGTGTTCGTCTGTTCACAGTGTTGTCTGCTGTGCTAGGACATCTCTGAATTAACACAGGGATTCGTACAAAAACTATTCTCTGTCTCATGCACACACAAACTCACAGACTTAAGTGCACTCAGACGCATCCAGTTCGTCATCAGTAGTGATTCATTGTGATAGTCTTTTCTTTTTGTGCACTTTTATAAGTTACATTTCTGTATGTAGATGTCGAGCTCCTGAACAGAGGGTTGGTCCCCTGAAAGAAAACAAAGAAAGAACACAATGACTTTTAGATTTTTACAAATGCCACAGAAACATCAAAACCAACAACACACTAGTCCTGTGAACCTTCCAAACTGCCTGAAGCTCATTTGGCCCAAATCAGAAATCTCAGTGAGCTTGTTTAATGTTAAAGTTAATGATAGCACAGTTAAAAAAAAAAGACTGAACAAGTATGGAAGGTTTGCAGGAGAACCCTCTTTTTCTCTCTAAAAAGAACACGGCAGCACAGTTTAGGTTTGCAAAGTTGCATGTGAACAAACCACACGATTTCTGGAACAATGTCCTGTGGACAGATGAGACCAAAGTGCAGATGTTTGGCTGTAATGCACGCCACCACATTTGGAAAAAACAACAACACAGCATATCAGCACAAACACCTCATACCAACTGTCAAACAATGTGGTGGAGGGGTGATGATTTGGCCTCGTTTTGCAGTCACAGGACCGGGGCACCTTGCAGTCATTGAGTCCACCATGAACTCTTCTGTATACCAAAGTGTTCTAGAGTCAAATGTGATGCCATCTCTCTGACAGCTAGAGTTTCAGAGAAATGGCCCAAGTGATCCCAAGCAGATCAGTAAATTTACAACAGAATGGCTGAAACCAGACCTGAAGTCCAGACCTCAACCTGCCTGAAATGCTGTTACAGTAACTTTTCAATTCAATTTTATTTATATAGTGCCAAATCACAACAACAGTCACCTCAAGGTGCTTTATATTGTAAGGTAGACCCTACAATACAACAGATAAAACCCCAACAACCACACGATGTCCTATGAGCAAGGCGAAAATGGAAAGGATAAACTCCCTTTTAACAGGAAGAAACCTCCAGCAGAACCAGACTCAGGGAGGGCGGCCATCTGCCTTGACCGGTTGGGGTGAAGGGAGGAAGATAAGACAAAAGACATGCTGTGGAAGAGAGCTGGAGATTAATAATAACTAATGATTAAACCCAGAGACGTGTATAAACACATAGTGAGTGGAAAAGGTGACTGTGCATTAATGAATACCTACAAGCCCCAATGACCTGAAGCACAGTTGTAAAGTTGTAAAGCACAGTGGGCTAAAATTCCACCGCAATGATCTTAGAGACTGATAAAGTCACACAGAAATTTTTTTTCTCTATTTATTGCTGCCAAAGGTGTTTCTACAAGCTACCAAGTCACGGGATGTACATTGGTGGATGTTAGTGGGAACAGTTTAGTTATGAGAGACACCTCACCATCAGACTTTGAAAAGCCCTGTTAAAGACTTTGTCTGCCCTTTTGAATATCTAATGAATGTCTAATACATTATTTTGCTTTCTAATTATTCATCTGAGCCCAACAAAAAGATATTAGAAAGAATCAAAGCAAAGTCATCCACGGTCTTACCGACTGCCAGTTTGCCTTTGCCCTCTCAGCCTCAAACTTGGCCACCTCCTTTTGGTCATGGACTGACACCAACACCTTCCACACACCCAGCAGGATCAGGCCAATACAGACGACAGAAAGGGAGACCCCGAGAAGAATCATGGGGATGTTGGGCGGCTCTGGACATCCTGAGACAGGACATGAGAGCGAGATCAGACTTGCACCGGGAGTACCTTTCACTTTAGACATCTACGTTGGTGTCAAGCTTACCGTACATCTGCAGATCATAGGCAGTGGTGTCGGTCTCACCTTCCACCACTTTAAATGACGCCCAGCACTCATTCTCCATCATAAATGTGCATGGCATAGAAGGACTCTTGTCATAATCTGTGAGGAAATGTGAACATACATATCCATAAGGAAAGGCTATCATCTTCCCTTTGACATTGTGCTGAGAATGTCAGATGATATACTCTGCTCTGTTGTGCTGTCAGTGTGACTTCATTATCTAAGACTAGAATCTGGTGTGTGTGGACCGAACCATTGTGTTTCACATCTGAAGCTTGAAAATCCTCTGTGATAATCAGATATGCCTCTCAGCTTGCACAAGTATAGCGGCTTTAAAATCAACTCCTCTACAAAGGAAGACCAGGTTCTTTGGCTATTCACAGGCACCATAATAGCTTTGCCTGTACAACAAGGTAAATAATATGTTCCCCATTGTCCCACGCTGCCCGAAAGGACATGGATGGCGTTGTGTTAGAGAGGAGGGGGTGCAGACTTCACAGAGACAGCCGAGTCAATGGAGGTCAGCATTCCTCCAAAGCAGCGACCCTGGCTGAAACTTAGCAGGCCTCTGTGTTGATAGCACCACCAAAAATAAGAACCCTTGCAGGACGGGGAGGCAAAAACTTGATGTTATTTGATTTTAATACATTTTGCTTGGTTTTGAGGAGTTGCTACATTTTAGCACGTAAAAAACAACCTATTTTAAATATTTTGCTCCTGGCCATTCTTCAAAATATGTCATATATGTTTTCTTTCATTGATTTTAATGAATGCCACTTGGGGGTGCCTGTAGCTCAGGAAATAGAGCAGGTTATCTATGAATGTTGGCTAGAAAGCACTTACACATAGAAAAAAGTGCTTGTGTGAATGGGTGAATGAGACAAGTTGTATAAAGCACTGTGAGTTCTCTGGTACAGTAGAAAAGCACTATATATTTACCATTTACCCACTAAGAGGCGTTAACCTGCATAGACTTAAAACCTGCATGAGATCTAGTATCTCTTGGTGGCAGTTAAAAACCAGCTAGGTTTATTTGATTGATTTAAATCAATACCAGTAACTAAGGATTGTTAACATGCATAGACTTGAAACATTCGTTGACAGTTGCAAGCAGGTCCTGTTTTGCAAATTCTTCCTTGTGAACATCATACAAGAGACTCTGACATACAGATTTAGGTGTCAAATTGCTGTTCACCCCACAGCGAGTTTCCAAAAAGTAACCAAACAGAAGTGAAAAAGCAATTTCTCTCAACAGTCAACAGGCTCTCCTTCTAGCTGTGGATTCACACAGTTTTCATACCGTCACTTGCAGTGTATCGTACTATCAAGCCAGAGAGACCTGTGGATTTAAACGTGTCACAGGACTCGAACAAAAGCACTCGCCGTTTGAAGGGCAAGGGCTATATTAAAACCTTTAATGCCATCATTGTGACCTCGTAGAGCATCATATTAAAAAAAAGACAAGTGTTGTACAGCCCTATGCATGTCCTTTAGCTGATATATTACTTGATGTGGTTTCTTGAAACAAAATTTTTCAAGGTCAACTTTGACCTTGGGTGCTGACAATGAAGGTCAAGGTCAAATGCTTAGCCAGCCTAGGTACTCATATCCCCCAAGGCCTAGTATATTGTTGTGAAGTTTGAAGACGGTCCATATTAAATTGTGGGTGATAGTTTTTACTGATTTTCACATTTTGAGTGACCTTGATCCGATTTTCAACAAAATGAAATCAGTTCAAGCTATCATTGGCATCTACAATAACAAAAAAATATTTGAAAATGATATCTTGAAAACTGTGGACACTAGACTGCTTACATCCTCCTTCTCTTTGGGGGAGAGAATAACTGTTTTGTGTTTCTGAACCAGGAATACCTGGAAGGCCTAAATACCAGCTAGCCCTTTCTGATGTAACATAGTGAAAAGGCAGGACTGTTTTTTTTAGCCACACCACCCGCCCAACTTGCCAGATTAGTCTCACTATGACTTTGTCCTTTTCTCTGAAATGCAACTCAAACTGTTTGGTCATCATTTTTGACTCAGTGGAGGAGTGATCTAAAAATAACAGCAGTCTTGAAAACCTTTGCGGGGCTTTCCAACAAGACAACAGTGAATAAGGAAGGGCCGAACTTAAAGCAGGTATGGTTTTATGACTTTTATAGGCAGAGTTAGAAAACGTATTGATGACATGAGAGCGACATTACGAGAGACAAATGGGAACGTTTGTATGTGGTGATTTAGTGATTTACCCCATTAGGTAAGTAAGTTTAGGTTACGGTTAGAGTTCAGTGAGTTAGAGTAAGAAGCTGAATGAAAGTAAAGTAACAACAGGTAAATCAGGGAATCCTTTACCTCCTGTTGTATTGATGGAAATTGTAGTAGCGCTGCACCTTTGATCACATGACTCAGCATCATCCTTATCTTGAAGATGGCACTCTACACAGGTCCTAGTGTTGGAATGAGCAGGAAAACAAAAGGTTAAGATGATGCAGCAAGCATTCCTTGAGGCTTCAATCACTGACACGGGGTGAAAGGAGAAATCACAGTCGTGGTCACTTATCAGCTTTTTTCCCAAGGCTTCTCTCACTCTCTATCACGGGTTCCCCCCCTCCCCAGTAAGAGTAGTATCAAATGGTCCTGGCCCTGACAGCTGCTTTACAATGAAGAAAGGAAATCTCTCAATGCTGTGTTGGGGACATTAGTATCTTTTGAAGTTACATGGAAGGTGTAGACACATGTGAACAACAGGACCAGAACCTGATATGCCTGAACTCCAAAGAGCAGGCAGATCACGCGGCGCAAGGAGACGATATCTTGTATCTCTGAGGTAAAGAAATACCAATCACCGAGGTGACGCTGACAAAATACTCGACATTACACCCCTGTTCGGCCGAAAGAAGCGTTGGAATGACTGCGCTCTCACCTTGCAGATGTACAGGAGCTTCCACAAGTTGGACACTTCTCACACTTGTCCCCAGATGCTCCGGGTACAGTGCAGACACAGTGGCCACACACACATTTCCCCCTGCCGCTGCAAAATGAGCCATCCTCAGATGTGCACGCCTCCATGCTGGTGCTGCAGTTACAGTACTGCCCTTTCCATCCCTTTTCACAAATACACTCTCCGCAGTCACACACTCCATGGCCTACAAACAAGAAATCTTTGTTTAAAATAAAAGCCTTTCCACAAAAACACATGAATAAGTCATAAGCATTCACACGAAGTTACTCACCTCCGCAGAGCTCCCCATGGAAGCGAACACAGGAGTAATTGTCACACTCGCAGTGGGGACCGTAGATGCGCCCAAAACTGGATGCATGACACACACACTGTCCACAGTAGCATTGCCCCTGACCACTGCATATTTCAGAATCATTGTTTGCGAGGCAGTTGCTCAACAAAGTGCTCTCCTCATTGCATTCGCACTGCGCTCCCAGGAAGCCCGGCTGACATACGCACACGCCGCACTGGAAAACCCCTTGACCCTCAGTGCACTGGCTGCTGTCTGACTTTGGAGGCTGCCGGCAGTCACAGGAACAAAGGGACTGCACTTCTATCTCCAAACTGTCCTGAAGGCCTACAGGTCTGAGGGAGAAGTGCCGAACTCCTGACAGACATCCCAGAAGCTCCACAGACACATTGAACACTACCTGAGGAGCAAAAACAGGGAGGGCATTAAATTAAGATCAAACTAAGAACAGACTGCAAATATTCTGAAAAGTCAGCGCTATTGACCCCCACAGGAAATCCATTGATAATTTGGGGCTTTTTCATCTGTATTAGACAGCACAGCTAAGAGAGAGAGGAAAAACTTTGGATTTGAACCAGGTCACTGCATTTCACTCTGAGCTAAACAACATCATTAAGCCCTGATGCTGGTGAAAGTGAGTAAACTAGTTCCTCTGTTCTCCTTCTTCTTCTTTCAGGTGCTTCCTTTAAGGGTCACCACAGCAGATCACCCATCTCCTTTTCACCTATCTGTAGCATCGTCCTCTGTTACACCAACCCTCTGCATGTCCTCCTTCACTACATCCATGAATCTTCTGTCATCTTCCAATGTTCCTCTATTCCTCTATCTTTAACTTTGTCCAATATATCCACCATCCCTCCTCTGCACATGCCCAAGCCATCTCAGCCTTGTCTCCCACCTCTCCAGGCTTTCCTCCACCTGCTCCCTACTGTCACTAGATCACAATGTCATCTGCAAACATCATAATCCAAAGAGGCTCCTGTCTGACCTCATCCATCAATCTGTCCATCACCACTGCATATCAGCAAGCTCTCGCCCTTTACCATTTATAGTCATAGTCCCTCCATTTAAAGTCCATATTTTCTTTCATGCATACTGTGATTTTGTTATTTATTTACTTGTAAGGTGTCCTTAAGTATTTTAAAAGGCATCTAAAAATATAATATATTATTATTATTATTATTAATAATAATATTAGTAGTAGTAGTAGTAGTAGTATTGAGTAAGACACAGTGTCTCTGAGAGTCTCTGAACTGTGTTTGAGTAACAGGCGCTCCACAATGGCTAGCTCCTTTACAAGTTGAATTTCAGTACTTAGTTTAGGGACAAAAAAGGTTGAAGTGAGGTTAAAAAAAAAAGATAAAAACTAACAGATATAAAAATTCATTCACACCATCTGTCATTTTTTTTTAAAATGTTTATGAATGAAATTCAATTAAAAACACTACTTTTAGTTTTATTTAATTTTGATATTATTGATAGTTGCTTCATATACTGAATTACCCGGAGGAAGCCACCCGAGGGATTAATACGTTTCATCTAATCTGATCTAAGTTCTTATCCTGTCCTAGTGTGTTTTATGCATTTGTGTTTTGCCGTTGTTAAGACAAACCGGTTGATATTTTTTTCTCTCAGAAATATTGACTGATCTATCAGTTACAAGTGCTAAAGCCTCAAATTCACCAGGTCTCCCTCTAACCAACATTAGTCTCTGAAAAAAACAACTTAAAATCTTCCAGATTTACACAACACATTCCTATCTGACCCAATCCAAACAATTCTTCAGGTACAACTAAGGCATAAGTGTTGACGAGGCAGAGTGCACGTTGTGTTATTTTTTCACCTGTCAGTCTGTGTATTGATTGTTTTTTACATACTTTTACAAGTTTATAAAGCACTGCAGGTCTTGAGAAGTTCTCTGCATACCCTAAAATTAAGTTTTTACTGCTGTAGTGAAAGACCTAACACAGTTAGACAGACAGTCCGGACACTCTTGAGCTGTTAGGACTGTCTGACTGTTAGAATAGTCTTTTGTCCCTTCCAATATTTAGTTTCACAGGCATAACAACAGAGCAAACACAGCATCCCATTCTCTCTCTGACACACGATGCAAGTGCAAAAAAAAGCATATAATAATAATCGATACTATTAATAGCATAATTCCAGCGTTTTGATCAGCACCATGGACAACATCCGGGGTCAGAGGTCGTGGGAATGAACGCTAACACTATTTTCTTCAACTAAGCTCCCACAAACTCAAAACAGATTTAGCCTTGTTTCAGTTCATGAGGAAAAATGTACACGGCATAAAAGCTAGGCTTTGATTCACAAGACAGAACCATGGGCATAGTGGAACTCTTATAATATGTCCACTTCATCATAACACCATGATTATGAGCATCCAGTATATTTTAGAGGAGAGGGCCCTCCTACCTTCAGGACCCAGGGATGATGCCCTCCTGATGCCTTGTGAGAATTTATGCCTTTGTTTAGTTTCCTTTAAGTTTTCAACTTTTGTTCACATTTAATCTTAAATATCTACATTTTTTATGTTATGTTTGGCGTTTCAGTAGAATTGTTAATAACTGTTCTTGTCTGACGAGATTGTCACAGCGAGTTTAATGAAAGGCGCTCCAAAAAATTTAAAAAATGAAGCTATTTGAAACAACAGCAACTCACCATCTCTCCTGGTTTGATGTTGGAGCAGCGTTTTAGATCAGGGAGGATAGTTCCATTAGGGCAAATGGTTGTGAAGGACATGTGCAGCTCCTTCGTGTCTCCAAGGACCTCTAGTTCAATCTCTGAGCGAAGTTCCTGGAAAACAGATTATGTGTATTGTGAGCCATATGAGAACACAATGGGCAGCAAGCCTGCGGACTGATCAGGTTTCTCCTTCAAAAAAGCAAAAAAAAAAAGCAAAACTAAGTTAACTAAAATCAAATCAGATTTTCCTTTTGTTCAGTCAAGATGAAGTGGGATTTCCAGGGCTGTCAGATGAATTATACTTTTCACCCTGCATTGACCTGACCTGACACCTCATATCTAATTTGTTTGTGGGGGTGAGTCAGCATCCCAGGTGCGCTGCGCTGTACAAAGCACCTGAAGAAAGTGTGACAGCTAACCTCAGCTTGAGAAAATAGTGTGCTTGACTGACTAATGAACTCAGTGACGGCCCGTCTGACTGCTAACAGAGGGTATATTGTGTGCTTCCTGGCTTTGGTGTTGGTAAGGAAGAAGAAAACCAGAGCACTTATGGGATACACCCAGCTGAGGATGGATTAAGTAGATAAAACGCATCTAAAGAGACTTCGCTGTTACTCATCAGAATTACAGGTGAGTGCAAGTACTCATCACCTGTGCAGTATCACTAAATAGTCCCCTGTTTGCGCCGCATTCCAGTTAAGCACCACATCTACAATCACTGTGATGACAGGGACTCCTCTGCTGGTGCGGCGGAGACTAAATGTGGGTTTAAGTGACGCAACCGATGAAGTAATTAGAGGACTGCACAACCACCAGTCATCGCCGCCAAGGGGGATTTACAAAACGACGCACGGTGGATGAGATGGGCAGAACGAAAACGACCAAGAGAGAGAAAAAAGAGGCAGCGTGTGGGAGAGGGAGGGGAAGTTAAGAGCAAATCAGATTTGGAGGGGGCGAGGAGATGAAACGGTTGGGACAAGCAGAAACATGCTGGCCAACATGCTGATGCAGAGCGTTGGGTGGTACAGGGGAAAATGTGATAGAAGAAAGTATAAAAGAAGGAAAAGAAATAATAACAAAGGGGTGGAGAAAATGAAAATAGTAACGTACCAGTTTGCTATATATACTTTTTCGTGCCTGCACCATAAATATTAGTTAATTTTAAAAAAAAAAATACACACACACACACACACACACACACACGCACAGCCCCACATCCACTCTGCCAGCACATCCTGATCATCAGGCCCTTTTATTTACTTTGTACGCTGTTACAATCAGTTCCAGGATGTTCCGCGAGTCTTTCGCCACGACTCCAACGGTGGCACCAGGTATGAGATTTGCATAGTTCTAAGAGACACAGAAAACAAAACAAAAAAAAACAGATAAACAGTAATGTCACTGTTACAAATATGGGAAGCTCATCACCACACATCTTCCCTAAAAGAACAGTATGAAAAGGAGTGTGGAAGAGAAACGGGGCCAGTTGTAACAAGTTGAATGCAACTCAGAAGATAAATATGCTAACCTCACAAACACTTGTGTTGTTCAGCTCTCTAGTTTGGATCGCTTCTAACAGGGAAAAAAAACAAGGGAGCTGTTACCATGTAGTTGTCTTTCTGGTCTTCTGTCACTGCAAATATCAGCAAGATGTTGTTTTCCACCAACTTATCAATCAGCTGACCAAGAGTTGGATATTCCTGGGAAAAAAAGGTTACATTTATAAGAGGTTTCAGGTGATTATTTACCATGAGTTACCACAGTGTTAAAGGAGAAAGCCAAACAATAATAAAGAATAATAATCCTACATGAATCAAATGATAAAATCAGGTTTTACATGCACTGTGGACTTTGAGTATTCATTGTTGGCATCCAGGTGACACTGCCCGTCATTGGGAATCACAATACCGGCCAGCCTGCTGTCCATCCCGAAGTGTGAGTTGCCATCGCTGACAAACACCAGCAAACGCATGGAGTCGTTCCTCCAGCCGATCTTGTCCTAGCAGGAGACACACAGCTGCTTTGAACAAAACAGTTGGCGAGGTGGCGTCACAAACGAACGGCCGGCCGGCATCTTCGGAACCTTGAAATGGGAAACGTTACCCCACAAACGGCTGCTTGCATGATGGCGTCGAAACCACACTCCGTGTCGTCAATGTTTGCAGATATATGCTGCACGGCGATTATCTCGTTGAACTTGCTGGTGTTGCTCGTCAGAGACAAAACATGCTTGTAGCCAAATGTCGGTAAGCAGGTGTCGTCTACACGGCTGAAATGTAACAAGACATCAAAAGCAAGCGTTAGAAGAGTAAGAGTGTCAGATTTACGAGATCAGAGCAGTTTAAAAAAACAAAAAGAACTAAACTTCTGGTCATGTCTAGATTTTTATTTTATTGTAAACCTGCACGGGTTGACCAGTTCTTCTTCTGTGATCTTGATGAAGGGCAACAAGGGTTTCTCCACAAAAGAGCCAAAGCCCATTCGAAATTTACTCGTGAGCTTCGCCATTTCTTTTGACAAAGTAGAGCCCAAGTCTTTGATCATCTTCAGATCGTCGACCATGGATGCTGACAGGTCCATCAGATAGTACATGTCCACAGGATAGTCCTCTGTGTGTTGAACCTTCACCTGGAAGGTCACCTCACTGCCTGTGCAAGAAACAAAATCAGGCCACGTTTTATCTCTCTGAACTCAAAAAAACTGCTTCAGAAGACAAATCGTCACTTCAGAGGATGTCGGACTGCATACCAGGTCGGAGCTTGAGGGACATTTTTTGAGGGAATATCTGCGTGCTATTAGCGCTGCCCATCTTCTTCCCAAGTGGCTGATCCTGGAGGATCTGGTGTTTGGAAACAGGGAACTGCAGCTGGTCCCTGTCGCATCCCTTTTCCAGTAAGACATCCAGTGTGTCACATCTTTGAGTGACTGAAAACCAGTCTGTGAAATTCTGAGACACAAAGGGGAACATGTGACAAGTAGAAACCTCAGTTTGCAGGCTGTTTTACAGCAGGCCATAAAGATTATTACTTTGTCATCAGCGTCAACATGTGAAGCAAACATGAGAAGATCTTTTGCAAAAAATTACTTCACTTTAAACGTTACTGTCTTCTCGTATAGCTGCTCACCTCCTGTGTGCACCAGGCGCACTGAGGGCTGAGTTGCAGACAGTCGTCACAAGTCACAGTACTGCCGGCTGAACACAAACCTGCTGCACAGCACATAAACAGGTAAGGGTTGTCAGCACAGACCAGAGTCCAACACTAGAAAAAGTCTGCATTTATGGTGTCATTTTTTATTTACTTATTGATATGATTATGTTAATCTGTGTGTTTATTCTAATCCTTAGTAGTAAATGTGTAGTCCAGTGTAGTAAATGTAACATAATTCTTGGTTTCAAATTTTGAAAATACTTTAATACCTTCTCACAATAAAACATCCCAACCACTCTTCAGTGCCAAGACAGCATTGTTGACTTGCTCTTGAGTGACTACTACTTTGCAAATGAGCTTTTAAAAAGAAAGCCAGGACTTCAGCTTACCTTCCACGGCGTTGATCCAGTACCGGAGAATCAGGCTCAGCAGTAGAAGCCCCATGAGTCCGTGAGGTTACTGGTTGATAAGAAACACAAGGTGAATGTTTCAGGTTATTTCATAGCGCGTTAACAGGAGTGAAGCCTATCCAGCGTCATGGCTCCTCTCTTCAGCCAAAAGTAGGATAGAATAAGCTTCCCTCTCGCACCACCTGGATAGAGGAGGAGTAGGAGGAGGAGGTGAGGGGCTGCCTCTACCTGCCCTGCCTTTTTAAGTCAACTTCCGTCCAGGTGAGAACGCGAGGCGGGCGCGAGGAGAAAACAAACCGCAAGCAAACGGCCGTGACCGCTAGCTGATGTCACCCCTTCTCTTTTAGCTGTTCGTTAATGAATCAGGTTTGTTCCCACCGTCTGTGTCTGTGTGTTATTAAGGAATAAGACAGGAAATAGGAATTCTTAGTTAAAAGTAACCTGAAGCCAAAAATAAATGGCATTGCAAACAAATGAATAGGTAAATAAATAATATTAAAAAGGCCTATTTTTCTCCTAGAAATAATTAGCTTATTATTTCAACTGAAATATATATATATATATATTTTTCCATATATATATATATATATATATATATATATATATATATATATATATATTTTTTTTTTTTTTTTTTTTTTATATAGACTCCTCAATTTGACTTTGTGACCTTTGGCAGATACCCTGGCTTAGGGTTGGAAACCAGTGGCCTAAACTCTGCAGCGGTATATAAAGTAGGTAAAATTAGCTCCACCTTGCATCAGTTACAGTGTTTCTGTAGAATGAATGGCCTTAAAAAAATAGTCGTGTTTGTGTTATATAAGTGAGAGTGACTTTCTTGTTAAGGCTGGATTGCTTGTAAATTTGAAACTGAAGTAAAAGTACAACATTCTGTTGTAATGACGCATTAAATGTGGCTTAATACTTCATATTAAGCTACGCTATCTTGTTATGAGCTAATGATAGCAAACTAATGTTGCTTTTGAATGTGCTCTCTTTCTTTCTGTTAGGCCATCCCCTTTTAGTCTCTGTTCTTTTAAAAATGTTGTTGTTCTCTGTGAGGCCCTGGCGGCGCACCTTGTCACTCTGGATTTGAAATATGAGATTGTTTATACCCTCATTACACTGCTGCTACAGTGTAATAAGCTAGAATTAAGCTACAGTCAAATGGGATCGCTGAAACTGTGTGTGGAGAGGAATAATAAAGTGCAGACTGGGCACGCCATGAGCAAATAAATCCTTCAAAACTCTATTCTGTGGGCTCTATAACAGAAGTTATGTTAATATTTAACACAGAGACTCAGAGAACATGAGTCAGTGTCATTCTCTCACAAGAATTTTCCAGCTTGACGATTAACTCACGATGAAAACCAGGCCTATCGCAAGATATGAAATATGATCAGTGTGTGTGTGTGTGTAATAGAAGGGGAGGAGGGGTGTGGCTGAGTAGGTGTTGAACTATTGACAGCTGCAGTGCAGATATCCCCACTTGTCCCAAGTTAGAGGAATCTCACAATTCAGCACCACACCCCTTCTGAATCTGTGAGACCCATCTGCCACCCCGAATTAAACCCCACCTCCACTCCTCTTACAGCAAACCCTCTCACCCCTTAATGCCTCTTCTCCTTTTGTCTTTCATTGGCTCTCTTCTCCCAAGTTCTTTGTGTTGTGATCCATATTTTCCAGTAGCCTCTGCCATTTCATTCATGCCTCCTTCAGCTTAATTCTTCCCTTGTCTCACACTTCACTCCTCTCCTCTCCTCCTCTCCTTTGAATTCTTCAACATGATGCAGTCCAACGCCACTTTTGTAGCCTGTCATGTCCTGCTGTTTGTCCTGTGTAAGAGGTGTACTGCAGCATCACTGCCTCTGCGCCTCACCTCACTGTCTCATGTCTCAAAATGACTTTAAAGCCTGTAGCCCTTCACTAGCATTTCAGAGATATTCAGGCTTTTTAAACCCGATGGGACTCTTTAAACCACAAAGTGGCATTCTCAATGAGTATCAGGCCAATCAATATTTACAAATTCAGAGATCTCATTCCCCTATCTCTCTTCTCCCAGCATTATACGCAAGTGTAATACTGCAGTGAGCCGACTCACCTTCAGGGCTGTCCTCTGATAACATGCTGTCCCGTCTCAGTCTTTCTTCCTTGA
The DNA here is from genome assembly GCF_013358895.1 of Oreochromis aureus. Classification (NCBI taxonomy): domain Eukaryota; kingdom Metazoa; phylum Chordata; class Actinopteri; order Cichliformes; family Cichlidae; genus Oreochromis; species Oreochromis aureus. The sequence goes on along the minus strand of NC_052942.1, from coordinate 15,843,270 downwards.
CATCAAGTGAAAAATGGAGAGAAGTGGAGAAGCATCAGCCCAGCACATTCAGTCCTATTGTATCCCAGCAATTGGCAGAGTAACAGTAAACCTATTGTAACGGCGCCCTTTATGAAGCATGGCGCTAGGATGACCCTGCTGCCCATGCTCCTTGGCTCATGTGTGTGTGCGCGTGCGTGTGTTAGTGTGTGTGTCTGGAAGTTTGTAAGTATGTGTGCATGCATGCATTCTGGGGTCGTGTGTGGGTGTTTGTACAAGCTCTAGCTTGCCTGTGTGTGTGTGTGTCTGTGTAGGGGGAGGCCGCATCGACAGTGAGTGACGGTAACAACTGCTGGCTGTGAGACCTCCAGATCCAGCTTCTTTATTAAGAGTCGATCTGACTGATGTGCTAGTGTTGCACTCTAGAGGCTAAACCCTTTATGAACTGGATCACAACACTTCTGACTCAAAGACCTTGTGATTAGTCAGGGTTCTGTGTGTGTGCTTGTGTGTGTGTGTTTTGCTACAATTACTTCCTGCAGTGAGGAGGAGGAGGACGCTAAGAGGAGTGTCAGAGCGTAATACAGCCTCCTTCTTGCAGTGGTATGGTAGGAATGCAGGTGTACATGGATATGTTAGTGAGAAAAATAATAACTTTAAGTCTTCTAGGTTTCCCTAAGTTATTACTGTTAAGACAACAACAAAGCATTCTTTTCTTTGAGCCTCATTTCTGATCTAAACAGTCTACAAACAAATGCACTTGAGCTGAATGCTAATAATCACCATATTACCAAATTTCACAGCATGCCATGTAATGTGAGGCTAAAAAGTCAACCTCATCAGGGGGTTCAACAAAATTTGTAGCATTAATATTTCAGCAGACCATATAAAAAATATAAAAACGTCTGAGCATAGGATAAGCTGCGGTTTGCGTCGAGATTAAGAAGGGATCAGGTCACAGGAGTGGTTGTTACTAATTATGATCCATTCCAGAAGTCTGAATCGCTGTTGGTCTTGAAGTCTGCTTACTGACAAAACAATACCCATTGTCTGCCAAACAAAACTGATGTGAGGTGGTCAAGCCGTGGAGCTGTGCCGACATGTACATCAACAGTGTTTCTTTCTCTTGACAGTAGTCTGATTCACTGTGGAAAAAACTGAAACATAAAGTGGAGATTATTCATTTGATATTTGACTGGATGGTGCATCAGTATGAATGTACTTAGATTGAATACCCATTCAATCCACACCTTACAGAAGGAAAACTTTGGAGTTCCAGCTTTTCCCCCTTAATAAATGAAATCACTATTTAAAAACTGTATTTTGGTTTTACTCTGGTTATTTTTTGTCTAATATTATTATTTTTGTTTGATGATATACATACAAAATGTATGCAGGGTGACAAATATGCAACAGAACAAGAAATCAGGAAGGAGCACATAGTGTTTCACAGCATTTTACATGCTATTTTTTTTGCTGGACCATTGTTTGATTTGAATGAAAAAGAAGAGAATACGTACACATATATAAACTACCAGTCAATATTATTGGACACACCTTCACATTTAATGTTTTTTCTTTATTTTCATGACTATTTACAGATTCTCACTGAAGGCATCCAAACTATGAATGAGCACGTATAAAATTGTGTAGTAAACAAAGTGTAAAATACTTCAAAACATGTTTTATATGTTAGAGTTTTCAAAATAGAAACTCTTTGCTTTGATTGCTGCTTTGCACACTCTCGGCATTCTCTCGATGAGCTTCATGAGGTCATCACCTGAAATGGTTTTCCAACAGTCTTGAAGGAGTTCCCAGAGATGCTGAGCATTTGTTGGCTGTTTTGCATTTCACTCTGCGGTCCATCTCATCGAAAACCACCTTGACTGGGTTTAGGTCAGGTGACTGTGGACTGTGGAACCATGCATATAGAGACCATCCGTTCACCTTTTCTGAGTCCCACAAAGACACGGTGGGTGGAACAAAAGATCTGAAATTTGGACTCCATTGTTTCTTTGCCCAAACAAATCTCTTCTGCTTGTTCCTTTTCCTTAGTAGTGTTTTTTTCTATTTGACCACAAAGGCCTGATTCACACAGTCTCCTCTGAACAGTTGATGTAGAGATGTGTCTGATACTGGAACTCTGTGTGGCATTTATCTGGGCTCTAATCTGAGGTGCCAATAAGACTTGCGATTTCGGAGGCTGGTGAGTCGGATGAATTTATCCTCAGCAGCAGAGGTGACTCTTGGTCTTCCTTTCCTGGGGCGGTCCTCATGTGAGCCAATTTCGTCGTAGTGCTTGATGGTTTTTGCATCTGGGGACACATTTAACATTGTAGCAGACTAACTGACCTTCAGTTCTACAAAGCATTGATGAACTGTCGTTTCTTTTTACATAGCTGACTGGTTCCTGCCATAATATGAATTCTAACAGTTGTCAAATAGGGCTGTCAGCTGTGTACCAACCTGACTTCTGCACAACACAACTGATGGGCCCAACACCATTAGGAAAGCAAGAAATTTCACAAATGAACCCTGACAAGGCTCACCTGTGAACTGAAAACCATTTCAGGTGACTACATCATGAAGCTCACTGAGAGAAGGGCCAAGGGTTTGCGGCGCTGTCAACAAAGCAAAGGGAACCTAAAATATAAGACATATTTAGAGTTATTCATCAAGTTTTGTCTTTGATGTATATATATATATATATATATATATATATATATATATATATATATATATATATATATATATATATATATATATATATATATATATATATCTGCTTTGTATTGTATTGTGACTGAGCATGGGGAAATGCATAAACATGACTCGCATAACAGGAACTAGGAATGAGAAATGACAACAAATGTTCCCTTCATTGCTTTGTTTAATAATAGCATTTGACCTTTGTGATACTTCTGAAAAATGGTGTTGACTACATTTGGAAAACCACAGTTCATCATAAGTCAAATTTCTTTATAATATTAATATTTCAACTATTTATAAACAAAATAATGTTTGGCTCAGATGTGGAAGTATGTTTTAAATATAAACTATTTTTAAAATTGGGCTCAGTTGATGTTTAGGCAAAGCAGCAGAACTCAAAAAGCTGATTGACAGATTTTTAACGATCCATCATAAAAAAAACATTTTCACCCGGTGATGTAAAAGCAGAACATGAGCTTGCAGCACTAACATTTATTCATAACATTAGATATCATAAAACAACATTTATACGACATTTATGCCAGGAATTGCCTTCAACAGTAACAGTGAAAGTATTCAGACTAAACAACAACAACATATTAAGGTAGTTTCTCTTTTAAAACAACTTTTGATGAAGAAAAATGTTGCTTGTGTCTGTTCTATAGATTGCTTTACTGATGCCTGAAGCATCATTTTACTGTTTTTCTTAATGCTTTTATTAGTAACTGAAACTAATGTTAAAGCCAACATGATAATCCAGAGCCCACACCTCGTATAAACTTAACGATTATGTATATATATATATCAGAATTTTATTGTTAATAACTAAAAGATTATAATAATAAGTTTTGGTCTACCCTCAAATAGTCGCTGTTAGCTAGCTTCTGCTAGCTTTCTTTTTGTTTTTGATGCGACTTTAACACTGATCTTTTTGCGCTGTTGATTAGACCTTATCTGGGCTGTACCAGGGAAACTCTCGTTTTTCTCAGTGTAAAGATATTTAACTACACACTTCATCCCATTTGAGAAAAAGTAGTGCAGTTTTAACAGTTTTGCTACATGATGAAGTAAACAATGTATTAAATGAAGGAATTTGTCTCCACAAATAAATAAATATATAAAATTAATTATATATAAAGTTCTGGTGGCTCATTAGCCAGACTAATTGACAGAAAATGCCCCCTGTGTTTTTATTGTTACTATTTATTTGGTACTTAATTACTTTCTTTTGAATGGCAATGGGGAAGGTCTTTATCAGTAAGAGAAAATATAAAACTTATGAAACTTAGAAGTTCAAAATAAATGATCTCCTACACATTTTCCAACACTTTCTAGTGGTCTGGATTGGACTCTTTACCAGGCTTATTCAGGCTGATTGCATTTCACTTTTGGATACATGCGTATTTCACTAAATGCATGAAAACAAATACTGTAGGAGTCCTCTCTGTGTCTATGCCCCAACTCTGACCTTGATCTTTCTCAAGGGATCAGTGCCGTGTGTCCTCTCAGCTGTGAAGAACGAGAGAGAGGGATTTGTCTTGTATGTGATGTTCAAAGGTCTGATTACAATAAGCATTTGATTGACATGAGAGTGTGCATGAACACGTACATGTATGTATATTCCTGGTGTGAGGGTCGGAGAGGTGTGGGGATGATGGCTAATCTTGCACCCCGAGTGCTTTTGATCCCTTCGACTGGTAAGAGATGCGAGCGTGGTGCCTTCATGTCCCTGGGATCAGCTGTGCTATGTCAGAGCTTAAGAAGGGAGATCCGGCACATGAGTGAAACTACAAAGCCTGTGTGCCCGAAATAGTGCAGGAAAGGGCTGGGGTGCGAGCACACATGTCACACTTGTTGCTAATCTGATCCAGTATAAGTTACATAGATAAGAGCAGACTTACAGTCCTTCAAAAATTATCTCTGGATTCAAATATGCTGGACAGCTTTGGCTCTCAGCACCCTCTGCTGGCAGATAATTGGTACAGCCTCCACTCAAGGGTTTGAGTCCAGATATGTCTACAGCAGGGATGTCAAACTCATTTTACATCGAGAGCCACATACAACGTAGTTAAAGACGTTTAACTACACATTTAATCTCTGAGATTGTCTTCATGTAGGAAAAAGAAGTGCAATTTCAACAGCACGTCTCAGTTTTTCTACATGATAAATGTCTAAAAATACAGGGAAAAGTTCTGGTAGCTCACTTTAATAAAACGTAAAAGTTTTTGCTGATTAATAAAGTATTTCTCTTTTTTGTTTAAGCCAAATTTCTGTAGTGGAAAATGAAGAACAAGAACTTTTCTGTCATTTAATTCTTTATCTATTACTTAACTACATTTAGCTGTGTGGTATGATGGCTGCGGGGAAGCTATTTATCAGCAAGAAAAACTATAAAACCTATAAAAATACAGATAAAAGTCCAGAATTTATGCCCTCCATCACATTTTCCAAAGCCATCCAAGTTTTTCCCAACCCAATTCTGGTCCCAAGGCATTATGTTGTATCAATTTATATTTATTATGTTAATCTATTTACTTATCAAGCACGGTGCTCGTCAGCGCCGGTAACTCAAATGTGGCAATTAAGGAATCCCTGTGAGTGTAACATACCTAAAAAGCCCAGTTAGCTAGCCCAAAGCTACAGACAGTACAGAGATGTGAACTAATGCATAAAGTCTGTCAGTCAATTAAAGAGACCGGAGTCATGTCTGAAAAAGAAAAGAGCATTTTATTCAGCACTGGTTTTGTTCCAAGGAAAGAGCAAGGGGAAACTTGAGAATCAGCAGAAGGTGGTAGGTGAAAGCAATGATTTTTTTTCTCTTTTTTTTTTTCATTTTTACTTTTTTTTTTCCAGCAACAAATGTTCAGTAAGGGAAAGTACACTCAGGTAAAGCCTGGCTGTATTTTTCTACGTTGAGCATTTAATGCTTACTATTGATTGTGGGCAGATGAACGGTGACCATACATCTTTTACCATTTCTCTTGTCTCAGAGTGGTGTAGAGGTAATACATCGTAAATGTCAAGGAGAAAAGCTAAGAAAACAATAAAACTGTTCACTTTTGGCCCTGAACGTATATAATTTACACATCGCATCCTTAAGAAACACAGGCCATCAGCCGTGTGATTTCACCATCCATCTAATATTAATGAAATACCGCAGTTTTTATTTTTTTAAGTATTCCATCCATGATTGTTGCATATATTTTGTTTTGCACAAGGCAAGGCAAGATTTGGGTTTTTTTCCCCACTCATCCAAATAGTTTGAGATCTACATTGTTAAATGGAGAGTAACCAAAATCATAATATTAATTTTGAAGAGGGAAAATAGAAGTCAGAGGCAGAAGAATGCAGCAAATTCATGTTGCCTGCATTTCATTTGTTTCAAGCACACACTAAGCCATCTAATTTACAGAGAAGCCGGCATTTGTCTTGCTTTCGAAAAGAGGGAGCATCGCACCTGAAAAGCACTCATAATGTCTAGAAAAAGAAAACCCGGAACAGAAGCAATGACAAATACGGATGGAAAATGAAAAATAAAGCACAATGTTGCCTTTTTGAAGATCAGAAAGTGTAATGCTGCATGTGGGAGAAAAATGTTAGAAGTCCTGTTTAGCCAGCTCCTGAGCGTGGCTTCTGTTCCCCTTTTGTCCACCCTGGTGAAAAGGGGCTTTACCTGCAAACCCCACCACCCCAGCGGACGCTAGCAGAACCATGAGGTAGATTACGGGTCAAAGTGACCACAAGAGAAACAAAAACCCTCCCAAAAACGATGCCCACTGGGTGAGATGCATGCAATTTCATAAAAGTACAGCTCTCGTTTCAAATCATGTCATGAATTTGTTGTTGTTTTGTTTAGTTTTTTTTTTTTTTTTTTAAAAAGGAAAGAAGAATATAAGGATTTACCTTGCTCTGAGTTTGTCACCGTTCTCATTTCTCAGTATTGCCGCGGGACTCTCGTTTTCTTTATTGCTACCAGACGACTAGATAGCGCAACGCTCAATGGAAAGCCTCGTGATTCCACACACACCGTTTTGCTCAGTCCGATAAGAAATGTGACACCTGATCAAGTTTTGATGAAACAAGGTTGGAGAATGTTCGATATCACGTAAGGAAGGCACCTTTTCCAATAGTAAATTCCTAATGAAATGGTCACTCGTATCAACTGTCGAGTGCAGTTTTCTGAGCTGTGGCAAAGTCGAAAACCAAAGTGAAGTTATTTTAAAACTTCAAAATTCAGTGCAAACGAGGTCTGCAAGGTTTTTGTCCATATACCACGAATAAAGGAACTATCAAATCATAGAAACCTTGATGGGGTGAGGAGGGGGGAGCGATATCTCCATCTCATGCATTTATTATCACATCGTACTTGAATGGGGAAGGTGAGGGTGAATGGGCACAGGTGGGGATGGAGGGAGGTACGGGGGTCATCTGGCAAGTGTTTGAGAATCCTTGAAAAAGAGGGAAACAAGAACAGCATTTTGTATTTGTTTTTTTTTTTTATCAAAATAAATCTCGGTTTTTCTTTTTTTTTCTTCTTCTTTTTTTCCCCCTGTGACTCGCTGGCTGCTTGAGTCTGTTTACACTGTCCTCATTTTCAACTACAAATGTTGGGGCTGTGCAAAAAAAAAGAAAAAAAAGTTCATGTTTCTGGTCCAATCAGAGCAGACGGAGACTGTTATCCCTGTGATGTCATCAGCAACTTCCCACCTGCCAACTGGCTCACAAAACAGGAATGTGGCCTGAAAGATACAGAAAGCAGAAACGGGGATATAAAACTTGATTTTTTACTAAACACGGGCCACAAATGTACACAAAAGTACACTTAACTGGTACAGGTCAACTGCTCCTTAACGCAAATATCTACCGTATTTTCCGCACTATAAAATTAAAATCCTTTCATTTTCTCAACAATCGACAGTGCGCCTTATAATCCGGTGCACCTTATGTATGAATTCTGGTTGTGCTTACTGACCTCGAACCGATTTTATATGGTACTTGGCGCTCAAAAATCTGTCAAAAAATGTTTTAGTATGACTTTGGTAGGCTAGGAAGCCGCATGGACTGTCAGAGCATTACGGCTGCCGTAGTCAGGAGCCTCGCGAGTAATCTGGGTCCAAAATTCCACCCGCTTCATGTCCCAAAGTCAAACGAACACTGTGGCATCACTGAGAGTTAAAAACCCTCTAAATTCTATCATCTTTAATAAAATGATCACTGTTGCTGCTTTACCGGGTGTAACAATTAAGCTTAACATCCAGGCATCCATGAAAACAGAAGTGATTAAATTTAACGGAGTTAGAAATTAGCAGGAAGTTAGCTCGCTAGTTTTCACCTAAACATGATATAGCATGTTCTGACTAAGAGATTTCTGAAAAAATTAAAACGTACAGCTCTGCTATCACTTCCAACATAAATGAAGACAGAAAACTAAACAGCAGTGACTTTTGTGGGGTTACTGAAGTTGGGCTAGCTGGTATATAATGATGTGCTACGTGATCGCTAGCGACACGGCTATGTTAGCATAACATAAACACAGTGAAGCTGGAGGATGAACGCTAACTTTTTTCCACTAGATAAAAGTTAACGTGAAGGTTCCCGATGGTTATGGACAAATGCAACCGCATGGCAGGATGCTGTAAACGGACCAAACTTCAGTCAGGAGAACAACTGAGATAATCCATCCACAATACCAGGTTAGTCATTAATATACTGCAACAACATGGAAATAGAGCAGCTGTGAGAGAATTCAGCATTAGTGAATCAATGGTACGGAAGTGGAGGAAGCAAGAAGAATGATTTGAGTAAAGTTTGATTTATCTGATTTTGTTTCACCTAATGCACCTTATAATCCAGTGCGCCTTATGTATGAAAACAGACCCGTTCATCAACAGTGCGCCTTATAATCTGGTGCGCCTTATGGCCTGAAAAATACGGTAATTGGCCAATAACATAAATAAGTTGACTGTACTCAAATGTCATCCGCAGTTAACTTATTTCCATGTGAAGATGACAAAAGTGAAGAAACTGGCTGTGATGCCATCATGTCAATATGGAACCAAAAACTCTGAGGGATGTTTCCAGCGCCCTGTTGAATCTGTGCCGCAAAGACTCCAGACAGCTCTGAAGACACAAGGGGGTCCAACCCGGTACAGGCAAGGTATAACTAATGAAGTGGCCGGTGTATATCTACAAACACACTTAAGATTTGAACAACAATCCTGAACGCCGTCCGGAATTAATCATTACAGAAGTCTCGTCGTTCAGGGTGGCCCATTGCTAGCTAAACCATAGCGTCGCACAAACACAAGTCAAAGGTTAAATAGAGCATAGCAGACATAACAATCACAACCGACTAAATTGACGATTTGAACTCAGACATATACATTCCCGTGAGTCTGCAATCTACATTTTCAGTATGTTTTTGACCTTGTGGTAAATAAGTGAGTGGGGCTTTGACTCAACATGCCTTTGCTCAAATGTTATGTGTGCACTCAGGCAGCCGAGTGAGGCCCAGATCTTAACTTAATAAAAGAGACAACTGTAACAGAGTAGCTTATATAAACATTTACAGTACTTTGCATTCACACAAAGGTTTCTCCTCAAAAGTTTTGTATCATTACAGAAATTCGTCCCGGGGCTTTATTAGAATGTCCGCTTGATTGTTACGTGTCAGTGAAGCTGCTGAAGTAAACATTTAAGTTGTTGAGATTTACGTTGGGAAACCAAAGCATACCTGCATCTACTTGCTGAGTTGACTGTAGGGGGACGAGTTGTTGGAGGAATCCACTTGCTGCGGCGTGCCATTTTCCTGAAAAGCAAAACATCAGCATCTCTCATTTAGAATCTGATAATAACCATCCTCGCTGTGTGTGCATTGAGATAATTGATAGTTTTAGAGGACAAGCACTTCAAAAACAACCCAGGCCCTTATGAAGGAAAGACCACTGGACTGGCTGCTGCAATTTTGTTTAAGCGGTTTATTGTTTTAAGACGTATCGCACCTTAAAGGCAGAAGCTGAACATTTTAAATGAAAAGTTGAATATGATAAAGATAGAATAAACCTACTGGTGCTGCCTGCATGGGGGGATACTGAGGCATGTAAGCTCCCTGGACACCTGGGTTTGCTGGAATATACTGAAAGATAAGAAAAAAATGAAAATAATTTAATAGTATATTACATACGGAGATGCCTGAAAGACAGTTAGGCGACTCATTTATGTGAACAGCATTTTCAGGGTGACAACATTGATCCAAAGGAGAATGTCAAAGTTTGGTTGACAAAAAACCCTGTAACTGTAGCAGTTAGATGCTCATGTTATGTTCTTATGACAGCATCTGGGGATATGCAGATGCAGTTATAAGAACCTAAAACATCTGTCACGTATGAATGAATTTAACTTCCTTAAAGTGCAAAAAAGAAAATGTGTCTTCTGGCTCAGGCTCAACAATTAAAGTGTGCCAAAGGCCCTTTTTTTTTTTTAATTTACATGACCTTATTTGCAATAATGACACACACACGCCACACACACTCACAACGTGCAATTACCAGCTATACTACAGCTGGTAATAACCAAAAATAAAGATTTCATCTTGCCAATTCACAGATATCTGCGCACAGTGTTGCAATCGTAATCATAATTGCTGCTAGTGTGCTGTTTAATGGTAGCACAGATTTCATTTGATTAGTGCTCTGTGTGTGTGTGTGTGTGTGTGTGTGTGCGCATGAGAGATGGAAGATATCCCAGAATTCCACTCACCGCTCCAGTGTTTCCCAATGACAGCTGGCCCATCTGCTGAGTAATCATGGCTGTTGGGTGCAGTGACATGGAGGGATCCACAGAGGGCGACATCACAGCAGCCTGAAAACACAAAGTGGCTCAGTTTTGCAGCTCACGTCACATGAATCAAGTCATTTTGATAAAAACAGCAACACCACACAGGGAAGGCCGTGATTGGTACAAAAATAACAAGTGTTACTCTGTGACATATATGCGGGTCAACACAGGCCAGCGAGCTGGGGAAAAGGACGGGCTTTCGAAATGTAAACTAACATATCCGTAACACTAACTGTGACGGTGTAGTAGTTTCAGGTCAAAATAAAACGCTGCACATTCAGAACATTGTCTTCTATGCTGGTAAATTATGCAGAAGGTTTGGTGTTGCCAGCTCTAGCCAGTTTTCAGATGGAGTATTGCTTTAAACATGATGCCCTCAGGGAACGGACCATTTCCTAACAAAAAAAAGAAAAATGGGGGAGGGGGCAGATCAGCAGAGACACTTGTTCCACTGGAAACCATCTGTTGGAAGAGTCAAAGAGTCACAAGACTGTCTCTGCTTCAGGCATTTCCTGCTGGATCCAGAAAGCGGGAGAAGGAGGGGTGGGGGGGGCTAGTGGCTGGAAGCCTCTTTAGTTGTTCCATTTCTCTTTCATACACAGTCCAACACACACTTAAAGCATGCAGCGGCTATTTCCCAGAACTTGTCTCAGCCTCTGGCCTTCTCATGTGTTTGGGGAAGTTTTGTAGCTGGACTTGACTGCATCAGCAGAACAGGGGGAATAAAGTGACACTGTGAGCGGCTATGAGCTCAGAAGTTTAGCTGCAGTGGCACCACACACCCATTTCCTGTGCACAGAACACGACGCAGTGTATAAAGCCTCGGCTGCAGCTGCCTTACCGGGTGTTGCATGATGTATGGTTGATGTGCCACCCAAGAATGACTCTGCACCTAATGACGGGAGAGGCAGAAAGAGAGAGACATGTAAAGAAAGAGGATGAAAGCAGCAAAACGTGTGACACATTTAACTTTACAAATGCAAGAAAATCAATCTCATCTCCACCTCTTAAGTTTTATTTGTGGACTGTATAAGAGTAGCTCTGCACAATTTACAGTTCAAAAGTAATCCTTATTTATCTCAGACTTTGCCTTGCTGCAGCCACTTTCTACTCATTGGCTGCCCGCCACAAGCAAAGCAGCAGGTGATCGGGGATTCGTGCTCACTGTCATGCCTGTGTGTGCCTAAGACGACCATATTACGTATATCCTCCTCTCTATGGCATCACAAAGATCGAAGAATAGAAAATACTGTCTGAAGTCTGAGATTTTTGGCTCACATGGATCATTTGAACCTTTGGCCATTTTTAATATGAACATCTACCCCTCTAAGAATGAATATATATGACAAAAAAATTGGGATCCATACTAGGATAGAAATTGAATGATTCTAACAGTCTGAATCACAAGCCACAGGCGAATCAGCATAAACGCCATCTATCATATAAAGACAGCACACTCCTGTTCAGATATAAGAGCCCCAGTAATATCCAAAGCCATCATCTTTTTAAGTAAAAGCCTGGTTGCTTCTCTTGGCGTGGCACTAAGCACACCAGTGGCTTCATAACTCCAGTTCTGCTTTCAGTACTGAGGCTAATCATCTCCATTAAGGAGTTCATATGCCTTACTAACAGCCTGGGTGAGGTCCACCCTACTTCTGCTGAATTGCTCTTTTCCCGAAAACCCTTTTTTAAAAGATTTGTTTTTATAGTCTTTTATAAGCTTAAGCTGATTTGTTGTTGTAATTGGCTGCCTTCCTCGTTTAACTGGAAAAGTAAGCCTGTTAGATGTTAAACAGTTATCACTTAAATTTGGTATGAACAATATACAGGAAAGCTCTGGCAGTAGAGGATCATAGTGTTGCAAATGTAAAGGCATTACTTTCTTAAGAATCTATTGGAGAAAAACAAACAAACAAAAACCTTGATCCGAGTGTCTACTACACAGGTCTTAAAACTCCAAGTGAATTTATCTGCGACCATCAGGCAGACGGCTGGTGAAAAAAAAAAAAACCCAAATCAAAACTTAAATTTATCCCTCCTGTGCAAGTGACAGACCTTTTCAGTGGTTTGAGGCATTTCCACACAGAATGTCATTCATTAAAACTCTTTGGCAACAGGAAGGAAGACGTGAGAATTCAGAGAAACCGTGACTCAGAGATGATGACTGTGCCTGCTCAAATGATGAGTTTATTCCTACGAACTCCTAAGCTTACGGTCAGATACCACAAGCTCTGTTCACACATTAAAAAATGTAAAACCACATGGAGCTGCCAACGTCTGAGGCAGCCCAGGAAAATTACATTCATCCAGCCATCTTAACTGATTTAGGATGTGGGGGTTGGAGAGGTGGAGCCTATTCCGGCTAGCATTGAGCAAGAGGTGGGGTACACAGTGACTAGGCTGCCTATATGCTGTAAGTTGCATATACAAACAAAAAGACCCACCAGTCCACACACTGTAACCTCAAATGTGGAATACAGAGGAGCGGACAAGTATCGAGAAAGCGGTTCAGCTCTTAGAAAGGATTTTCTTGTCCCATTAAAGGGATATTGTGCAGTACCTGGTAAGCAGAGAGTGGAGACATGTAGGGAGGCATTGTGGGCTGCACAGTCATTATCCTGTTGGTGACTGGATAAGGAGAAGCATAGTACCTAGAAAACAAGACAGTACTTCACAACAAAGCTCGGGCATTATGAGGCTAGTAAAGTGTGAAATGAGGGCATGAACTGTTGTAACCAGACGGCAGCTTACCCGTTCTGTATAGCTGCTGAGGAGGGGTCATAAGTGAGAGTCATTGCCCCCTAAATGACAAAACCAAACAAAAAGGTAGAATTACATACTGAATTATTAGTTCTTACTACTTTAGCGTAACAGTAAAACAACATGAAACAATAATCGGTGGATTCAGAGGTGAATAATCTTGTGTTTGAAAGATTACCCTCAACAGACCCACACAATATTCTTGATAGACTTGTTAGAAGAAGATTGATTCTCAGTAATAAAAACGAGGTCGCGTACATGCAAGATAGATGACATTACGTACTAGTCTGAGATCCGCTGTCTGTCCGTTGGGAACAAATCCGCCATGAGCGTGTTTCTTCCTTTGACTGTCAGCAAACTTACACAGCAAGGGCTGAGAGGGTGCTGGGGAGGAGGGATGTGAAAAAACAAAAACAAAAACCCTGACATGTTAACAATCACTCAGCAATTATTAATCACCGCCTCCGCGGTTTTCATCTGAGGGAAAGTATCCAGAAAGGGGAAACTCTTCCCTACCCAGAGCTCCAGAAGCCGTCTTGATAAACTTCCCATTGAAGTGGGAGATGACTGCATTGCACTGCTCTGTTGTGTCCATCCTGACGGAGGAGAGGGTGAAACAACAACAATGACTCATCAAGTGAGACAGAGATCATCTAAAGTGAAATCTTCTTCAACGCAGTGATGCTGGCATGACTGACATGACATAACTCGGATTCTCATTTTTGTGACTGTTTACATTCTGTAGGGTTTATAGCCAATAACCGACATAGATATATGAAGTGAAACAGGAGGCAGTATAGGGTTATATGTGCAGTTATCAATGACTGCTTTGGGTTTTGCACTGCAGCGCCAGTTTCTGGAGGAACACAGACAACACAAACACAGCCTGTATGCTTCGTGTTTGCCGTTACTGACAGCGGTGTTATAGAAAAGCATGTCTTACACAGACAATGGGACATAAATGACTCTATTTAATAAGTCTGAGGGCAGAACACAGGCTTGTTTGCTCTACATTGCAATAAAACTGTACCTCAAGTGAGCTATTGTATTACACAATGTCAAAAGCAAACGGTAACAGTAACTAATGCACTGTTAATTCCATGTCTAATAAAGGAAGGCAGGTTACAGATTGCTGTGCTAGGACAGGAGCTGCACAGTGCCACTGCTACTTCATAACACAATTTATCATCATAGGTTTGCTGAAGGTTTATTCTGCACCTCCTTTAATAGCGATCAAACAGAAAAAAAAGAAAGAAAAGAATGTTCTTTCTGTGAGTCTCCTGTGACAGACCTGGCAAAGCCCACGCCTCGGCTGTTGCCGCTGTAGTCTCGTAGGATCCGCGTGGAGACGACCTGACCAAAGGGCTGCAGCATGTTCTCCAGCTCTTTCTCATCCACACACAGAGGCAAGTTGGAAATGTACAGATTTGTGGGGTCCTGTTCCTGCTGCTGCTCGCGTGGAAGGAGACAGAAAAGAAGAAATGCACTGAATGCGTTTGCATCATGTCAGGATAAAATGAAATCAACACTCACAAAGGCTGTGTTGCGCTTTTTCTCCACTGACAAATGAATGCATGACAAAAAAATTATTTTCTCTGCATGAAACTTGCCTGGGCACAGATCAGCTAAAGTGTGGTTAATGGCTAGAGGAACATTTGGTTAAACAACCTCTTCTGCACACACAGACACACACACACACACAGTGTTACACACTTCATCCGCACTGTGCAGCAGCTCAGCGCCTCCACAGTCTTCCCTAGAAACAGCAGGAGAGCGGCGTAGCCTAGCTACCGCAACACACAAACTGTGTTCAGCCATGTTTGCTCCAAACAAAGCAGCTACATGCAGGTCTCCAGTGAGCCACCGCACACCAGTGAACTCTCACCCGTGAATTCAATCACACCCAGCATGCATGTGAAAGGGAAAGGACTGGAAGACGTTTGCCCACTATGAGAGAAATCACAGATATTATGCAGAAATATCCTTGTGTGCTTCACTTTCAATTGGCCACAGAGGCTCGAGAATGCCTCAACGCTTAAAGTGCTGCTATAACAGAGCACTGCTGCAGATATCACTATGTATAAATAGCAACTGCAAATACCCAATAGCAGTAAAGTTCCTGGTAAAATTCTGTATAGTCTATAAAGGATAGTGTGTAATGTGTTGCACTGACTGACAGGTTATTTGGCAGACAGAGACGTGACATCTGGTTTCTACAGTGAAAGTAAATGGGGTCACGGGAAGAACAGCTTGTCAGCTGAGGTCATGTGACCGGTCTAATGTCATTCCCCAACACACACTGGACTCAAGCGTGCATGCATTAAAAAAAAAGGAAGAAAAAAAGCACAACCCCAAAGAGATGTTCACAAGCATAACAAATATGCACAGACACGCACATGTGTATGTACCAAACTCACCTTGGCCATCTGGGCCTGTATGCCGCTGGTTTTCAGAGCATGGACTGCTTTTAAAGCAGCCGCTGGGCTGTCAAAGTCCACAAAGCCGTAACCTGGAGTTTGCAGAATAGTATTTATATCAGCAGTCGGTAAGTGATAACATCACTTACTGATATAGATATGTATGTATATATATATATATAAAGAATTGCTTATTCTCGTAAATATAACAACATATTTTATACGTTTTTGAAAGAGTCATAAAAGAAATCTTGTAATTGAGATGTGTGGGAAATCTTTTAAAGGAATTGCTTTGGGAAGTCTGCTTATTCATTTCCTTCCCCAGAGTTAGACCAGAAGCTCGATAACACTAAGATCCTTGAGCGGGTAAGCTCGGCTAAGAATAAACACTGAAAACTATACTTGGCTTTGTTGAAAGATAAAAAGATAACCGTCTACCAGGACCTCTTCAGAATGAGCAGGATATAATTAATGCATTGTATCCTGTTTATCTGTGCGAAACCTTTGGTTTTTAGCCACCTTTCTGTAGTATTGAAATCAAAATGCTGTACTATTCCTTTAACCCGGTATCTATGTCTCACCCACATTCTATGCATGCCTTTTCACCACTTTCTAGAGCATTCCAACAGTGTGAAAGAGATCTGTAAAAATGCAGTACAGTATGTTCTGCATTTCAAAATGAAGAAAGTTTTCCGTATGTTTTAACGGTGCATTGAATCTTACCATCTGCTTTCTTATTATACAGCCAGCCATTATGCACTGTTTTCCATTTATTTCCATAAAGTGTAAAAATCTGATAAATCTATTTGCGGAGACTCGGTGAAACCTCTGTGATATTTATCACACTTCTGTCTTCATAGTGTTAAAATGGAATGAAGATTTTACCAATCAATCGACACTTTCACCTGCGATGCAAAACAACAGCACACGTTTGACAAAATTATAAACCAGGCGTATTCACAGTTGGCTTCAAGTCATCACCGACTTATAGGTATGGAAATTCAACAGTGTTCACGTGTTCGGTGGCTCTCTGTACTTAATTTAAAGTTGAACTGTTAGTATATTTTGGCAGCTACAACTTATTGATCTCACTGACCTTTACACTTGTTGGTTGTCTTGTCCAGGATTGCCTTTGCAGACTGAATCTTTCCATACCTGCGTGCACAAAAGAGACTACCGTTAAAGACAACGATGAATCAACAGCTGAGACTGTTCTCACTGTGTATTATTTAAGGAAAGTCAGATTTCTCTGGATTTGTTTCCAGAGAAATCTCTACATGGAGAGCCTTCATTCAACTTTACAGTGAGGTTAAAGAAAAGAACAGTTCACAGGACGAATAAAAATAGAGACAGTTCATTTTGAAAGAACCACACAATGCGTAACTGGTTTCAGTTTACATGTTTCAGGCTTTGCTTTATCTCTGACTTTCACTCAAGTTGAACTCTGACACAAACTGTGAGCTTCTCTACCCGCACGCCATACACACTGAATGCCTAGCTTACATCACCATTCAGACCTTGTTGCTATGAAAAGCACTTTCATTTCTGCTTTGTGCTGCCAAACACCACTGGGAACACGAACAAAACACAAGCAAACATGACACAAACAGCTGCTGTTGCTGCTGCGGGTTACATGAGTGGACGTCCTTTTCCATTTGCTCGTGAATCAGAAGGAAAAAGATTGGACAAAACAGCACTAATTATGGCAACCCACCACATTAACCACTTAGACTGGCGTCTGTACTATCAGCATGTATAAGGCATTCTCACCAGTTGCGTTAAATGAGGGTTTCTCAATCTGCTTTGCATACCAAAGATGAGCTGTGACTTTTCTATATGTGCCTGTTTAGATTTATGGTGGTTGGCACCTTTTATGTGGACACTATGGTTAAACCAGCATGGTTTTTGCATGTCTGCATTGATGTTTTGGCACTAAACAGCAAACAGACTTTTATTTTTAAGAGTCCAATATTTTACTTTGATCTCAGTAACTATTAAACCACTTAAATGCTATTTATTTAGCATATTCAGGAAAGGTCTCTTCTTATTGTGTAGGTAACCAGTTATACACAAAATAATAACAAGAAATCATAACTCACCTCTTTATATTGCATTCAGACTTAAAATTATGCAATAACAGGCAGACTGCTAGGCTTTACTTAAACTAATTACTATCCAACGACGTTGACTGTGTTTGTAGTGTTGGTGCCTTTTGGAGAAAGTTTTAAGAAGTGTGCTTAATACATGGTGAGTGAAATATTCCTGTTACCAGGCACTGAGTAGCAAAAATCCAACCATCTTGTCCAAACATGGTCACTTCTGGCTTCAAAAACTGAAGATTGTAAAAGCCGTAATATCAAAGCAGGAGTCCACATAACACGGGTGTGTTTGATGGATAAGTCTATCTGCTAATTTGCTTAGCTTACTACAATGTGATGAATTGAAAAATAAATATATATTCTGCCCAAAAGAACAAAATATGTCTCATGTCTGCTCTTTAAATCTTACTAATTAGCTTTAAAAACCTTAAATGTAACAATTTCTTGCTGTGCCGCTACAGATGTTAGCTTTCTATTTTCTGTTCTTTGTCCTAAGACAAGCTGACCCTGACCATAGAAAATATTGAGATTTTGCAGCCATGAGATGGCAACTTATCCGCCATTTTTGGACGCGTAACAATCATGCTGACAATGTTAAGTTAAGTGAATAAAACCCCAGATACACAGGCCTAAAGACCGGTCTGTGACCATCTGACAACCATCCATTTCTTGGGAAAAATGGATTCCCTGACCGATTGGCAAAAACTTTGTTGTGATGGTTTTGGTTGCTAGCAGAATGCTGCAGTCGCCTGTAGTCTGCATGAACCCAGCTAGCTTGTCTACCAACACTGGCCAACTATTCTAAAAATGGGAGTAAAGCTGTGAAAAATGCGCCTTTTGAAATGTCTCGGGTAGGCGAACATTATTCTTTTCCAGTTTGTGTTGCATTTTTTCAGGGTTTACTACTTGGCTAGCAGTTAACAAGTGTTTGCAGACAAGCTACTGCTAGTGACCAAAGCAAGCGCAAAAGGGTTTTTCTTGTAGTACAAGAAAGCAACCACTTACGAAATGGTTGGGGAATATAATTTTTTTCCCTTTTGATGTCCAGTGTGGAGGACAGCTCTTGAACAATGGAGTTAGCTTCTAGCTGTGAAATGTGAATCTAAGGTGGAATTACTTTGGATTCTCTAACAGCCAGCAGGGGACGACTCTTATGGTTTCAAAATGACTTTGGGCTGGATAGAAACCCCTGGACTGGGACCTCGGTTAACATGTTCCTGATACATTTATGGTCACAATTGCTAGTTTCTGATTACACTGAAAAAAAGATCAAATTAATGCTGCAAATTTAAACACGATCATGTTTAAACACTCAAGGGTCGATAGCAGGACTTCACTAACCTTTGGATCAGTGATTCCCAGTGTGTGGGGCTTATCGACCTGGTGAACCACTGAAGTGCTGCTCGTGTACCATAAGAAATCACTTACATAAAAAATTTAATAATAATTTTCAATTTTGTGAGTTATTTTAGAGCTACCATAAACTACTTATATTTTGCCTTTTCTGGGCCACTATCTGAGCCTGAATTTGTCATATATTCTTTCAATTAAAATGTATTTTTAGAAACTGTTGCTGTCATTTTTTAGAGCTACTATTCAACCCCTTTTCATTTGCAAAGTACAATAAGTGACAAAACATTAGTTTGCACAGCCACAAGCATATATGCGCACGAACTCACTGGTGACAGAGTTTGATCAGGTCCAGGTCTGTCGTGGCAGGAGGCAGGCCACGGATGTAAAGGTTGGTTTTGCTGAGCTGCTCCAGGCCTGTGCTGCTGCTGCTGTTGCTGCTGGGACTGGACGGAGTCATGGGGTAGGACTGCACACAGGAAACACACTGTTAGGAAATGTACGGGAGCTGGATAATCTAATTTAAACCCAGGTCAAGAGTGATCACAAGAACATTTCGTCTCTGTGACAAACACACAGGGAAAACGCTGTGTGCACTAGTCCATGCTGTACTCGTCTAACATCAATAAGCACTGCTCAATAAAGATCTGCATTTCAGTTGGTCTTCTACAGCGAGACACACCTGAGACCACAACAGGTCTGGTGGTAGCAGAAGAAGGACTCAAGGATTGGGCAACTTTGAGCTGTTTTTAGGTTATTTGCTTGTATGCCACTCACATTCATTTTAAAGAATAAGGCATGCTAAACATTTATTGAGTTTGCAGTGACGCGGATTACCGAAAACTCAACAAATCTTACCAAATGTTACTAATTGACTACCCAGTTGTGCATATAGGTACCTAAAATTAAGCAATCAAACAAATTACATTATTTAAAGGGACAGCAGCCTGAAAGCAGCTTTCCTACATCTTGAATATGTTCTTATAATAACTTTGTACGTTTACATATTTCCATCCATGCATGCGTGTTCTTAACTCGCTTATCTGACTTAGGGTCACAGAGGAACTCTTTGAATTCTCTACCTTTTCTTAAACTGAGTAAAAGGTTTGCCCTTTAACCCCATAGCTGTAAAAAGACAATTTTGCCCTTTCCTGTGCATTCTTGTAGGTGGGCCTTTGGGTCTGCTATCAGACAGAAACTTCCGTTTTTTTTCTTACTTGTACACCAAACCACACCACTGCCCTGCAAAGCATTTCCTTCCCTTTACTCATTCATTAAAATCCCCCCACCAGCCACCGCAACCCTCTCCAGATCAGATCAAAGACAAAGCGTGGCAAAATAACACCATCTGTCCATAACCGAAATACAATCCACATTTTAGGAGCCAAAACTGTGCACATGGGCCAAACACGGCCAGCTATGGCTAAATGTTCATAGCAGGTATTTTTCTTTCACACATGAAGACCTGATTCCTGTGGCAGGAACATCTGTTAGGTCTCTTATGTGTTCAAGTAGAGGCCTTACACTTTTGTTGGTATGCAATTACAAAGCTTAACTTAAAGCTAAAAAAAAAAAGCCCATCAAAGCTTCTCCATTAGAGGGCAGCTATGGTATATTTTACAAGCAGGGCCCTCTTATAGCTGATTAAACACCTACACTGAAGACTCATTCTTCCCCTGAAGGGATTCATAGGAGATCGGATTCACATCCCCGTCCTCAAAGTAACGTACAGTACCTTCCGATGAATATATATTACAAGAAAATTGAACCCTCGCTCCACCTTATCTGAAGCAGGGTTCACATTTCCGTCAGCAGCAGAGGTTAAACACCCGCCGCTTCTCTCCTTCCATCTTCCATCTTCAGATGGAAAAGCACAGGGGCACGGCCTTCATTCAGACCAGCCTTTTCTCTTCACCTGAGAGGTCAAAAAGAAGAATGCAGGCAGGCAGGCTGCATAGTTCACCCCAGCACACTGACATTCATCCCAGCTCTCTCTCTCCCTCTCTGGATCCAACCAGAATGCATTAACCTATAAAATGGACTACAACCGTCATGCACATTGACCAGAGTTGGCCAGCAAGGTTATACGGACGTAATAATTAAAGTATCGGTTGTACAACTACAGATCGGCTCGGATTTTATCTTCTTTTATTTTTAATCTCTTCATCTTATTAGGTTTTCCCTTTTGACAAGTGCTGAGAGCAGATGATCTGTTTTCCAAACGGGGATTTATTATTATTAATATACCAGAATACCAGAATGTGGCGTGAATGCATGTAAATCCTGAAATGGCTTTCCAATGTCATGTCCTATTATTCAGCCCATTTTTCCCTCAAAGTGTGATTAAAAAAAAAAGTAGGAAGAAGGGGGAAAAACCCAATGTGTGTATGTGTGTGTGTATGTGAGTGTCTTTGGCCTACCTGCTTACGATTGGCTGTCTTCGGCGGGTTGCCCGTGTTTGCAAAGATCATCCTGGAGGTTACAGATGGATTTTACTTCCTCCCCCCCTGAAAAAAAGGAAAAAAAAAAAGAAGAGGAAAAATCGCACCGATGAGAGCCACTATAGAGACGAAATCCGAGCGGGGTTCAGGAGCCTATCAAATAGCCAGTCGCTTTATAACATCCGCATCATGAAAGGGCTGCTGGACACTTTAAAAAAGAAGCCTCGGTCCCGCATAGGTACACTGTTACATCTATACAGTCAGATGCACACCAGGCGATGGACCAGCCCTCCGGTCCGGTTCATTGATCTACGACGTCCTGCTGCAGACCGCTCGGCAGTCCCACCTACTACAGACTAAACCATCTCCGCCTCTGCAGGGTGTTTGACATCAAATAAACTGCGTTGCCGCCACCTAAAAACTCGCAGCGGACGCTTGCTTATTGCGATAAACGGACGTGTGGTGTCTGAGGCTCGGTCGAAATTCAGACACAAAGCGGGTTTGATTTTGGGAAGCACAATCAGTTTGGGCTCAACCCTCGCCGCCTTTCATGTTGTCGTCGTCCGCACATACCAAGCATTCTTCACCCCCACCTCCTCAAACCACACACACAGAATCGTACACACACACCCTCTTCCTCTTTGTACCCTTCCCCCCGCCTCCCCCCGACACACACACACCGTCCAAGCTAGTACATGTCACAGAAATCAGGATGCAGTGAAATATAAGCAGCCGCCACCGGCCCGGAGACGAGGTCACAGTTTCCCTGTAAACCGCACAATGTGGGACGGAGGCAAGAACACAGAACAAATATTGAATTCAAAAAACATAAAAACATGCTATTGATGTTTTCTGGAAGGCTTCGTGTACTTGATGTCACATAATTATGAGGTAGAAGAAGAAATACTTTTTTTTTTTTTAATTGAACGGCTTTACAAGATTGATGAGTTCATGAACCCTTCGTAAAAGTGCGTTTTAACACTAACCACTTCACTGAATGATGGGAAAACAGGAACTGTACCTTTCTAGATTCTCATCAGCGGCTTCACGGTGTATATGAGACTTCATTTAAAGACCAAGCGCTTTAAAAGTCCCCCCCGCCCGTCTCCTACCTCTAAGGCCGAGAATTTTATTATAAAAAACAACCAAACAAAACTAAAAAGTCTGTACAAAAATCTGAAATTTTGAGTAAAGGAGTCTTTTATTTATAGGGCAAATAAACTTCACATCCACACAGCAACACATTGCTTCTGTATATGGGTCAATTTACAGTCACGGTAGCCTAGTTTGACATAGATAGTAAGTAAAGTACCGCAAAATGACACCACATTTACCACAGTGCATTGCCTTAATTGTGTAAGAAAACGAATCCACAGCAGTGTGCAGGTTATCAGAATCTTTTCAGGATTGAGTTTGAGTCTTTCACCTGTGCAAATGATGCAGAGCATTTCAGTGTAGAAATGAAACAAGCTGCTACAGAAAAGGAATAAATAATAATAATTAATAAGCACATAGAAAATCGGTATGATGCTCTTTTTTGGGTTTCTAAAGAAGGTAACTGCTATATTTTCAGCAGCGTTTCTGCCTTTGTTTTTTTATGAAGGGATAATAGGAAAATGATGGCATACAAGCCCAAGCTGAAGCATGGACTTCGCATAGTGCACGTCCTAACCATTATCAAGAGGTTTTCATGTTTATTCACACATACAAAAAGGGGGAAACGGTGTCAGAGACCACACACACACATAGATGTGGCCGTGGATGTGTTGGTTCTAACTTTTAGAGCACCCATTTCACCTTTTTCACTTTGATCTAATTACACTGATTTTGTATTCACATACAAACATTTAAAGGCTCAAAGCAGTGCCTGCCTCTTGTAGTCATCCTGCTGCAAGTCCTGCTGGAGATTTATAAAGCAGCGCTAAATCCAAATCCCATCAGGGTGCAGGGAAGCTCTTAAAGCATCAAATTTCTCTTCCTTATTTCCTCTGCTGGTAGGATTAAGGTTTCATGCTGGTTTTGAGTTACAAGCCACTTCTGATGTGACTTGAAAAGTCCAATCATTCCTATCTGAACAGTCAGCTGCACCATTTGTTTTCATAAATGTGTTTGTGCACTTGTTTTTATGAAGTCAGGCCATGTTTGATTAATAAATCCAATACATCCAATGTGCTGGTGACAGATGAGGTTTCACAAAAGATTCAAATGTAGATGAATTAAATCTGTGTATGGAGCATCTGTTTGTTCGTTTGTTTGTTTTTTCATTCTATTTTTTTCAAAAGCTCTTCTTTATAAATAATTAATATATCCAATAAGTCGATTGTTTCATAGAATTTATTTTTAGTTTTCTGAATAATTCCTCCAGATGTTTTAAGAATTTCTTCTCTCCCTGTTTTGACTCTATCATCATTTTTGGTAGAATAATGACTGTATGTATTAAACTATAATAAACAATAAGCCAGCAGAAAGCCCTGAAACAATGTACTTTTGAGGCAAAGTTAATAATGTATGCCCTACTAATTTAGCCCTGGATCCCAAAGGTCAAAGAAACCCATCATAAGGAAGCACATCCTGGTTAAGACTGCTGAGTGTATTGAACTGTGTTGATGTAGCAGGGGGTCCTGAGGGTTTAAAGAGGGAGGGACTGAGGAATGTAGATGATTATCTGCTCTGTCCACATCCACCAAAGAATTAGGGAATTTGAAATACCCCCTTGGCGCCATCAGCGTGGCAGCTGACGCGTCTAGCGTCGCAGTGTGGCTAGTAACGGTGCTGGGTGAGATCATACGAGTTGTTCTGTAGAACTGGCTCCTGTCTGGCTAGAATACAGGAAACAAACAGAAAAGCTTTTTCACAACTCCAGTAATGGTGTGGTTTGACTCAGCGTTTGCGGCTCCTTTGGGAGCAATGAAATGCTTGATTGCTGAAAAAGGAGAAACCATGCAAACATCACAGCAGTCTTCAGCTTTTATATAAAAATACTATTTACTTTATACACCACTGTTTTCCACAGAAATGATACTGATGTGAGGGCTGGAGTTGGCAACTGGTTAGATTCATTACATTTAGAAAATAAATAAAAAGGATTTGTTTGACAGCACTCACTGGATTGAGCAACACTCAGAACAATGGGAACATCCAAGGAACTCAGTGAAGATCTAAGAAAGAGAATTCTAGAGTTATACAAGTTGGGAAGATCTCTTGGGCCATTTGCAAACAGCTGCAGATTCCAGGGTCATCAGTAATTCGGATGTGTCACCACTTTGGCAAGTTCTGGAAAAAGATGAAAACTTTCACTCTCAAATGAGAGGAAATTGGTGAGGATGTTCAGAAACCAAAGCTCACGCCTTCTATTAGCTGAAAACAGCTGGAAAACCAGCGTCACTGTCCACAGTGAAGCTAGTTTTACATGGCCATGGGTTGAGAGAGAGAAAGAAGCCACTGCTCCAAAAAATCTAAAGCAAGCAAAAAACCTGGTGGTTGTAGTGTCATGCTCTGGGGCTGTTTTGCTGTCAGTAGTACATTGCAGAAAATGGATGGAAGAATAATAATGAAGGGCTGCCTCCAAATTCTTCCACTTCACCTCAAATCAAATCACATCAAAAACAGTGAGACAGTTGAAACTTGGTTACAATTGGTCTGGGTTGACTTGATGGCTAGCAAAAGCATCTGGTCAAGGTGTTGCTTGTTAATAGACATTTAAATATAAGTTGATGTGTATATTTATATTTGACCCTGTGTGGTTTAGAGAAAATCCAAAGTAAATTCAAGCCTGTACACCCAATTATTGTTTCTTGAGTCACTAAATGTGTAACCTGTACAATCATTCCTCCCTGGAAAACTATACAGCATACACAAGGGCCGAGTTGTCCACAATTAACATGACAGTCATGTCCATGATGAGGGTATGTAAATGACTTCAAAAATATGTATATATTGACAGAAAGATGAGCTGATATATAAGTAGCCATAATTCAACTGGTTAGATTAACAGAAAAGTTAATAAATAAAATATTATTAAGAAATTTGGTATAAATCTGGTTCTTCTTATTCGTGTTGTTGTTGTTGTCGAATTCTACACATAATCGATTTGTTGTCCTAAATGACTTTACATAAATAACTGTGGCTCCCTCTAGTGTCTCAATGTTGCAAATGCCAGTCGGGCTCCACCAATATACGTCATTAGTGCGACAGTTACTCTGTGGAAAAAAGACGATTCTGGCTGATTCATTGTAGCCGGGTGGTTTGTTACGGCTACGACCAGAAAAACAAACTCTTCTGAATACCACACAGGTCTGACAGCAGGTAAGTGGAGGCAGACGTTCAACATAGCTCACAGAAGTCATTAAATCTGATGAAAGGGAATTAGTGTAAACAATTTGTTAGTCATTTTCTTGTACTAAACGGTGCAGGCTAAGTTAGCACAAACAGGCTAGCGCTAGCACCTCGCTAATTGTGTCCATGAACTGAGCTAAAAGCAGCTTAAAGTAGTAAACAACCTAAAACTATAGTCATCAGCCACAGGCATGTAATGATACATTAACTAAAACATAGGAGCCGATAATGTTTTATCAGGCTTATGATGTTGCCGTATTGCGTTTGACGATTATGTGTGAATTAGCACATTGAAGCTAACTGTCATTAGCCTTTCTGCGGAGAATGGATATTTGATTAATTAATGTATTTCTTTGTGTTATTTACAGTGCAGTTTAGCTCAATTTCTGCACACAGAGCTTAGAAATAGTCCGAATTTTCTGCTCGAGTTTACTCGTTAGGCCTACGTACACTGTATACATAACGTCTAATCTCATAAAAAACAAAATATAACCAAAATATTAAAATAAAATATGTATAAGGTACATTTATTTTAATGTTAGCAGTTAAATATAATTTTAGGTAATATATAGGTAATCTTATTAATTTGGAGATTGTCCAAACAGAGTAAAATCTGATCTTTATAAGTTTGCTTTGAATAAATGTGGACTCACGGAGTTATATGTAATAGTTCCTTATCTTCACAAATCATGTCCTGATCACGAGTTTAACAAAGTTTTTTTTTTGGTTTGTTTCTGTTTTTCAGTTAACACATCTCATTATGGACCGGCTGCTTAGGCTCGGAGGTGGAATGCCAGGTCTTGGCCAGGTAACATAAAGATAACCAACAGTATAACTACATTACATAGAAAATACACCGGCTAAAGGGGAGTGTTTGTGTGCTGCAGGTTTACCAGATGGTTACTGCCATTAAGATAAATATTACCCCAAAAAATATAATGCATATGTACATTGTATGCTCTATAATTCCAACTGATACCTGGATTGTGGTGATTAGTAAAAGCTGCTGCTATCTTACAAACGCCTGAACTAATAAAAAAAACACTGCTCCGCCTCCTCAGGGCCCCCCAACAGATGCACCTGCTGTGGACACAGCAGAGCAGGTGTACATCTCCTCTCTTGCCCTGCTCAAGGTAACACCTCTGCACCACATCATCAGCAGTAAATATATGATGTCCATAAAAAACCATCTCGATGACTTTTCATGGTATTTGCTATTCCTCAGATGTTGAAACATGGGCGTGCTGGTGTACCCATGGAGGTCATGGGATTGATGCTGGGAGAATTTGTTGATGACTACACAGTGC
The DNA here is from genome assembly GCF_013358895.1 of Oreochromis aureus. Classification (NCBI taxonomy): domain Eukaryota; kingdom Metazoa; phylum Chordata; class Actinopteri; order Cichliformes; family Cichlidae; genus Oreochromis; species Oreochromis aureus. Next base: position 15,816,037 of record NC_052942.1, on the reverse strand, counting down.
GAGTGATTGATGTGTTTGCCATGCCGCAGTCAGGAACGGTAAGTTCATTTGTCCCAATCTCCTCCTCTAGATTACCAAGGAGTGCACAGTTGGATAATAAACACCTTGTTTGTATCATGATATGACCAATTTTGAAATAAATTTGTGATGATTAATGTTGACTTTATACTTTTTGACAAAATCACAATTTTGTGCCTCACAGGGTGTGAGTGTCGAAGCAGTGGATCCTGTGTTTCAGGCCAAGATGTTGGACATGCTAAAGCAGACCGGCAGGTAACACGCTAATACTTGAAACTATATAAAATGAATAAAAACTCATTTTCAAAAGGACAGTTTGATCAAATACCTGCTTAGCTAGTAACTGATGTATAAACTGAAGGCTTACAAGAGAAATTGAAAAGTTTCATGAAAAAATTTACATTGAATATGATTTTAGAGACATTTACATATGTCTGCTGTCCTCTTCCTGTGCTGTTTAACAGACCAGAGATGGTGGTGGGATGGTACCACAGTCACCCTGGGTTTGGTTGTTGGTTATCTGGTGTGGACATCAACACACAGCAGAGCTTTGAGGCTCTGTCAGAGCGAGCCGTCGCAGTGGTCGTTGATCCAATTCAGAGCGTCAAAGGGAAGGTAGGGATGAGTGGGTACCAAGGAGAAACCCTCTAATCAGCCTCTATTATTTCAAGTGCAGCGCACAAGATCAGTTATTAAGTGAGAATTCATAATGAATTAGTGATGATGATCATTTAATTGTAAAATGTTTTTTCCTCCACTGTCATCTTCAGGTTGTTATTGATGCCTTCAGATTGATCAATGCCAACATGATGGTGTTGGGTCACGAACCAAGACAAACCACATCCAACCTGGGTCATCTGAACAAGCCTTCAATCCAGGTAACCTGCTGTTTGTGTTCTTATAACATGGGTTTTTTCTTAAAATCCCCTAACAGATGGTTGCAAAGTGTATTGTTATCTCCAGTTTCTGAACATCATATGCAAAGTAATAGTCACTCATGCTTCTCCATAAAATTATGTTCAGATTTTTCTTTGAATATTTGCAGATAACATCAGCTGTTTGGTGTTTTGTTGTTAGTGTTCAGTTAGCCTCAACAACCAGCTTGTTATAACATGAACAAACACAATTCAGTTAACTTTATTTACATGCAGTTAAATCATTGCATAGCAGCATATACCTGAAGCAGTTGGCACCAGTATGGTTGCATTCAGAGACACGTGAAGAACAGGAACAGCTGTGCGCCCCGCCATTCATCACACTTCATTTCCAGCCATTGTATTGAAACTAAATCAATGTAAAAGATCTAAAGAAGATTTTTTTTTTAAAATTCAAAACAAATCCAGTGTTAGGGATGTTTTTGTACAATGTTTGTTGACATTATCCAAAAAGGAAAAAAATGCTAAACTTGATGTTTCTTGTGTTTTCAGGCCCTGATTCACGGACTCAACAGACACTACTACTCCATCACCATCAATTACAGGAAAAATGAGCTGGAGCAGAAGGTTTGAGTCTCACAACCTATTAAAGAGTTATTGCTTTTGTTAATTTGTGGTAGAACATATTAAACATGACTTTTCTTATTCAGATGCTGTTGAACTTGCATAAGAAGAGTTGGATGGAGGGTCTGACCCTGCAGGACTACAGTGAGCACTGCAAGCTCAATGAGACCATCGTCAAAGAAATGCTGGAGCTGGCTAAGAACTACAATAAGGTACGACTTGAAATAGTGTAATTCAGCAGCAGATAGTGTTTTTTTTATTTTATTTTTATTATTTTTTTACCATACTGTTCCACAATACTGACATACTGTCATATTTCCACCTCAGGCCGTTGAAGAAGAGGACAAAATGACCCCCGAGCAGCTGGCAATCAAGAATGTTGGAAAACAGGTAGATTTTTATGTATTTATTATAAACTTTATTGAAACCAGGGAATTCTCAAAAAGGATCTGAAAATCTTGACCCTGTGGTTGATGTTTTCCATCTTTTTAATTTTTTAAAATTTTTGTTATTTAATCTACAGGATCCCAAGAGGCACTTGGAGGAGCACGTAGATGTTTTAATGACATCCAACATTGTTCAGTGCCTAGCTGCCATGTTGGATACAGTAGTTTTCCAGTGATTGGGCTGTGTGTGTATAACTGTTAATATTACAACCCTTGTTTTCTTTTATATAAAATAAATGTATGTATGACAGTAATTGCTGTGCTTGTGTCTGGACTGACTTGTAGTGAACTGAACTTGTTAACAGTTACAGGAGGAAGGAAATCTAGTTTAATTAACACAGGACACTTGGAAAAAGCTTAATCCAAGACAATGTTACAAATATAAGAAAAGTAACCTGTCAGATAATGCGACGCAAAAAGTGCCAACTTGTGAATAAGCAAAAACATACCCAACTATTTATAGGAAAGGACCAGAAATGTCAGATAGGTTTTATAGGTGATGTAATGTCTGTCAGAAACTGGAGTCCAGTTGACATTTTGCACCAAGCAGTGCAGTCTATTAATCAGTTATTCTGAAACAGATTGTAAAAACAACTCTGAACATTGATAAATAAGTGCCAGCACAATATACATGACCACCTTACTCCTGATACTCAACTGTAGTGTTTACAGAACATTCAGGTATTAGCAGCCAGATGTTTTCCGTTGTTGGTGGTTTCAGTAGCTTAAAACAAAAACTGGGAAAAAAAGAACTACCATGAAGAAACTGCTTTTATCAGAATATATTTTACAGACATCACAGAAGGCAAACAACTTTATTCTTTTGTGCCAAAGCTTCTAATGGCACTGAGCTGACTCAGCAGAGACTCAGTCTGTTCGTGTAACGCCTCTCTTGACCATTAGATGGGGACAGGGTTACATGCCACAGGGCCAGTATCCCCACCTTCAGTCAATACAGTATTAAAATCAGTTGACTGCTGACCTTGTAAAAAATGGGCTCCTTCCTCAGGGCGTGGAGCTGTTTCTTTTGAAATGGTTGAGAATCCCCAACACTATAATGCTCTTATATAAAATACACTTACATAATTCAACTAATGAAGAAACAAAGGTTTATATGCATACACACGCTCTTATACACACAGGGAGAACTTTAATTATTTTTTTTCTTCTGTACTTATAGAAATAAAGAAATCAAACCATTTGTGAGGCGCAGACTTAATTTGAGGCTTTATTTTGATGGGTTTTATAAAAGTTTTGGACTGATGTTTTTTTTATATGAAGGGCTCCGTTTTCAGGTGCTCAAAGTTAGTTGGACCACTAATATATTTTTCACCGACTTCAAGTGCTGCTTGTTTGTGGACCTCTCTGCCTTCAGGTTTGTTTTCAGGAGCTGCAAAGCATGCTTTGTTGAGTTGAAATGAGGTGACTGACTTGGACATTGAAGAATATCCAATTTCTGTGTCCTTTTAAACTCCTGGGTTGCTTTCACATTTTGCTTTCGGCCATTATCCATCTGCACTGTGAAGCACCGTGGGATCACTTTTGCAGCATTTGGCTGAATCTGAGGGGAGAGTACAGCTCTGAACACTTCAGAGTTCGTCCTGTGACTTCTATCAGCAGTCACATCATCAATAAACTGCCACTGAACGAATACTACTGGCATCCACACATGCTCATGTCACAACACTGACAGATGTTTTACAGGATGTTTTTCGTCATCTCCTTTTCACTCCCTGCCATTGTGGTACAAGTTAATCTTGGTTTCATCTGTTCAAAGAATTTTTCCAGAACTGTGCAGACTCTGTTTTCTGGGAAAGTCTAAGCTGACCTATTTGTTCTAGAGTACAGCTCTGTAGTTTGCACCTTGTTGTAAACCCTCTGTGCTTGCATTTATGAAAACATCTCTCAGTTGTAGACTTTGACAGTGACAACTGGCCAGATGTTGTGAAAGGTTTTTCTTGACCAAGGAAAGACTTGTTTGCACAAAGTCAGTTTACAGGAAAAATATGAGTAATAATGATGTTTCCCTGTTTTTAAAAAAAAGACTAATCAGTGAGACTGAAAGGTCCTTTTTAGTGTGATTCTGCTGACGTTTGCGTCACTTCGTATGTGAATCAGCAGTGAGGATATGGAAAAGAAACTGCACAGATAACAGCTTTTCTAGAAAGGAGGAACAAATAAAGTAATGATGTATTACTGTAGACCTTGGTATGAACTGAGAGGCTGCACTAACAGTAAAGTTTACAAATTACATGGCTGAACATACAGCATCTTGACAGAGATCTCATTCTCAGCTTATGCAAAGGCGTGTTTATGTGTGGGTGAACTAATTTTCTAACAGCAAAAGCTGAGCCTAACAGCCGATGCTCGTCTTAGTTCATTAAAAAGGGAAAAAAGACACAATGGGTTCACAGGATCTCAGCCAGACAAACAACATATATCACATCAACTCCAGTGATGGCGAGGAACGTGGAGCATATGGTCTCGCTCCTCTCTATCTAGTATATACTAACTGGACAGATAGTTATGACAGACGTGGCCTCCTGCCCTTCTGTCAACCTTAAGGTATTTTGGGCTACGTCATTTTTGCTCCTCACCAAAATCTCTGCAACCCAAAGCTGTGAGAAATTATTTTTTTATAAAAAGGGCTGTTCAATTAAGCAGCACACTCAAAGACATTTGGAAATGACAAAGCAAGCCCACACATAATTCATAAGAGTTTGATATCAAAAACATGAAATTCCAAGATGTACGGGAAGCATTTTACAGCTGGGTTACACAGACTGGAAAGTAGGGATGGGTACCGGTGTCCGGTGCCATGATGGCACCGGTTCTGACATAAACGGTAGTAACCAGACCGAAAAGCAGCGCACATTTCGGTGCTTTATTTCGGTGCTTTTTTTTTTTTTCCTGAGCCAATTCTAGCCAATCATTTTACGTTTCCGAGGATAGTAGGCGGGGCCAGGTACGTACGTTCTTTTAGAGCAGAGCTACAGATTAAAAACGCCCAAGGCGAAGCGGTAAAAAGTCTGGCTGTACTTCACAGCAAAAGATGCAAACTCAGCAGCCTGCAACAAGTGCTTTAAGCTGATACTGTGATACTGTCAAAGGAGGTAACACCTCAAATCCGATGAAACACCTGGCGATGCATAGCGGTTTTTTAAAAGCCGAGCACATCTACTGCGGGTGTGGTGCCTGTTATCGGACCCGGAGTTAACATCTCCCAAAAACCCGAAGAGTAGAGTCCTGGCCCCTAGCCCTGTTAGCATAGCAGAAATGATGACGGATGATGATGGCAGCAGCAGTCGTTCTCCTCTGCGTGAGTAGCTTCATGTTGTTCGTGTGTAATTAACGTTGAGTACGCTAACCACATTATTACATTAATGCATGTAAGGTGAACTAGCAAACACTGTTGTAGTTACATGCGGCTGTCTTCTTGTTTGATGGCAGATGCTCCCTTCACCCTGGCCAAAAAGGCTAAAATGACCAAAGAAAAAGTGGAAAACAGTTAAACATGAGAGGTTTTTGGACAAAGTTTGTGTTTTTTCCATTGTTTAAGCACTGCTTCCAGCCAAGAGTGATGCCATATATGCCCTATAGCTGCAGAAAAGGCTAACATTGTTATCTTTTTACAAAAACAACAGTTAAACATGAGAGGTTTTTGGACAAAGTTTGTGTTTTTTCCATTGATTAAGCACTGCTTCCAGCCAAGAGTGATGCCATATATGCCCTATAGCTGCAGAAAAGGCTAACATTGTTTTTTTTTAACAAAAAAACCAGCTAAACATGAGAGGTTTTTGGACCAATTTTGTGTTCTCCATTCTTTAAGCACCGGTTTGAGCACCGTTTAAGCACCGGCACCGTTTCAAAAGTACCGGTTTGGCACCGGTATCGGATAAAACCTAAACGATACCCATCCCTACTGGAAAGCATCTGTTTTCTCAACTGCTTGTCCAGTTCATGGTTGCCGGGAACTGAAGCCTCGTCCAGCTGTCATACAGTGAGAAGCATGGCACACATTGGACTGGTCACCAGGTCATCACAGGGCTAACACACACACACACACACACACACACACACACACACACACACACACACACACACACACACACAGAGAGAGAGCGAGAGACAATAATTCACCTTCAAATTCACCCCAATGTCCAATTCATGATCCCTAGTTGACCTAACTAGATATCTTTGGATAGTGGGAGGAAGCTGGAGTACCCTTTCTAATTCTTTGACCTAAATTAATGAAAAAATAATGAAAAGCCAACAGGAAATCAGTAAAAGCCTGGCATTCTTAATAATTGATAATGACTCAAGCTGTAGTTTTGCAAACACCAAAAAGTATCAGTAACATTTTGTAAATGTATAAAGTTATAAACATTTCAAAGTATCAGTTTATGTAAGAATGTGGTGGGATGATAATCTCTGGTTATAAACGTAACTTGTCTTTCCCTTTCTGAAATTCTTCATGGGGTTATTTTGATGCACTCACACACTCAGCACTCTACTGAATTGCTTGTTAATGTAAATATCAAGTCAGCCAATCACATGGCAATAACTCAGTGCAGTTGATTTAAGTGACTTTGAATGTGACATGGTTGTTGGTACCAGACCGGATGGTCTGAGTGTTTCAGAAACTGCTGATTTACTGAGATTTTCCACCATCTCTAAGGTTTACTGAGAATGGTTTTTAAAAGAGAAAATATCCAGTGAGAAGCAGTTGATGAGGGTCAGAGGTCAGAAGAGAATACCCAGACTGCTTAGAGGTGATAGGAAGGCAATAATAACTGAAATAGACAGAAGCAGAAGCAGATGCCATGACCATCTCATTATGAATGCAGATTATACATATTGATGGCTGCTTCCCGTAGCATAGAGCATCCCAAGGGTGCAGTTGATGCATCTACAGTGACTGTGTGATGGTGTCATGTCAATATGGACATGGATATGGTTACCGTCACCTTACTGAATCTATGCCATGAAGAATTAAGACAGTCCAGCCCAGTGTAAGCAGGTGTATACCTCACAGAGTGTGTGGTGAGTATATGGAAGTGGGGCTTTGTTGCCAGTACAACAGCAAAACTGCTTAGAGAGATTGGGATCAGAGGACAGGCGCAACGGCAGGCTATAAGAGAACTAGCTAACACTGCTGAGAGGACCAGTCACTGGCTATGGTTAAAAAGGGCTGACATCACTTGGGCAGCTAAGGCAGTCAGCTAACCATGAGAGAAAAGAAATATTCCGCTCTTCTCCCCTCTGCTCTTCTCCCCTTTTCTGGGAGGCAGTGGGGAGGTAGAGCGTACAGCCCGATCCGGCGGGGAGGTGTGGGAAGCCAGATCGGGCACCCCCCCTTCCGGCTCTCCTCTCTGCTCTCTCCTATCTTGTCCCTTTTGTCTTACTTCTCTCTATCACCTTTTCTATCCCTTTGAAGAAGTTAGGCTCCATAAATGCTAAAGAGTCAAGTATTATTTCTCAGTTGCAGTGAATAGATAGAAAATAAACTGTAGGAAACTAAATAGAAGAAAGAAGAAGAGAAATAACAAGTTAACATAAACCAGTGACACACTCCAGGGCCCGATCAACCCTGGCGGGGCCTCCTTGGATGAGGGTGTCTAGTGATAATGGCCGAAACACCCGATGAATCCAAGGTCCACTACTGACGATGTGTCCCCAATTTTAAAATGATAAGCTAGATCAGATCTCTAATCCCTAAACCTAACCAAGGAAGGAAAATGGCAGATTAGCCTGGGTAAAAGACCGAAAGTTGAGGCACACAACAATGTGTGCTGCTGGCAAAGTTTCTGGGCTGCTTTTGATCATAACAGCCATCTCTCAAGAGTCTCTCCATCTAAAGCAATGCATTATCAGGAACTGTAACATCTAGTCTTTTTTACTGAATGTGTTTGACTCTCACGCTTTCAACCAAACATCTTGACAGCTTTAGGGTGAAAATTTTCAGTTGGTAACTTCCTTAGTGCTTGGAAGATGAACCCTGTTCATCCACTGTTTGCATTCAGTGGAGCTTATTATAATTGATTCTTTTGTATAAACAGATGGATATCATGATATTTCAATAATAACTCATGCTTCACTTACCTAAAAACATAGTCAGCATGAAGGGCCAATTCATTTGCAGCAAGTCTGTGTATTTAGGTACAAAATGTACCTTCATATTTCTAGTGCTGAATCATGATACAGTATTTTTTTTAATTTCTGCTAGCTTGCACTGGAGGCATTTTCAGACATATTCTTTTGGAAATGTCAGGAGATGTCTCCCTGAGATTACAGCACAAAACCAGTCATGCACATGGAGCAGCAGCCATAACAACAAAACAATGTTATCTTCACCCTCCAGAAACTTCCAAACTTCAAGTCTGAGCTGAACGTATTTGTTGTTGGACACTTTTTCTGAGAATGAGAAAAGAACGGTCTGCTTTCTTTTTCTTAGATGACTTGGGAAGTTTGCTGTCTCTCCATGTTTGAGTATACACCCAGGTGATCCCTCGTGGTCAGACATCATCTCCTCTGCCTCCCCGAATCTAACAACATCTTCTCCTGCAAGGAAACTGAAAAGACACTAGCTCGTGGTATCTTTCATAAAAAAGTGTTTTTCTCCCTGCTTCCAAAGGACTTCCAAAGAGATGAGCTAAAGAGGGAGGCGTAAAACAAGGCAGGCTCTTTAATAAATGCTGGAGCTGTTTGGTGTGGTTCAAGAAGACAGATTGCTCCCACGGGGCCCCGGCCAAGCACACAACACTCTGCTCCACCTTAGTGGAGCGGAGCCAGAGGATGACAGAGTTAAAGCTTTTTAATTGTCTGCTTTTGCCAGATGGACAATTTAAATTATAGCAACAAAAAAAGTTTTTGTGAACAGTTTAAAAATTCTTAAAATGCTGTTGACAAATAAATAAATAAATAAATAAATCACATCTCATAACTTTTAACTTTTATTAGGTTTCTGGAGGTTTTCATCATCTCACATGATCTTCACCTGGGTTTTTTTAGCCATACTCATAAATGGCTCTTAGGATTTTTGTTCAGTTACTCACCGCTTTGATCCAATCAGAAATATTTTGACAAATATTTGATGGTTCGCCATAAAACTTTGCACAAACCATCTGCAGACGATGACTCCAGAGACTTTTCATCCAGGCAATATCAGGTCAAATGTTTTACTGATTCTGGAAAATGGGAAAAATCTTGATGAATGGGCAAAAACTGTGATATTGACATATTTGGTTTCCAGATAATAAATCTGAAATACCTTTTTCTCCAGCACTACTAAGAATTTCTAGTAAAATATCTCACCAGCTTGGCTGCTATTAAATTTAGTGCCCATATTTAACAATAAATCGCAATAAACTTCTCTGGGTTTTGATCTCATGCCAGCATTGGGGAAGATTTGACTTTGCTTAATATTTTTAGTTTTGCACTGGTGCGATAATGTCTGAGTGCAGCTTTTCTGTTTAAATGAAATTATTCAGTTCGTGATCTGTAGGTGTTTCTTTTCCATAAATGATCATATTTTATATGTTTTAGAAACCGAATAGATCATCTCAGAGTTTATTTAACATTAATGATTTATGTAAGCAACATTTCTTGCACTTGTGCCGCCTGAGTTTGGCAGCTGCTTTCAATTTAAACATGATTTTACTTGGACACATGTATTAACGCTTGCGACTGGCAGAAAGAACACACATGATTTTTATGGTAAGTTGATGATTTCCCAGATTTACACTGCTTCTACCACCTGACATTTGACCAGCCTGTATTTGAGTTAAATTTGAGTATTTTTGTTATCCATATTCACAAGACACTTATCAACCTTTTTAGTCACATAGAGTTCTCTCTATGAGTTTTTTGTTTGTTTTGCTTCATAATAAAAGTCTAATGTTTATGGTTGTGCCACCATGACATTTGAGAACATGCAGTGCTGGTCAACATTAAATTATCTGAGTATCTTTAGGGTTAGAGTTAATTCCTACTATAGTGTCAGGTATGTATTGCGTTCTGTGGCACTTATCACATGCTGGTATGTTAAATTGCGCAATCAGTTAGCACTGAGGTTGTGACTGCGTCATCTATTTTGAAATGTCCAGTTATTTTCAAGCACTGCTGAGTTTGCACCAATGTGAGGTTTTAGACAGTCTTTTTATGCCTGGAAGTTATACTTCTACCACCTCTACTGTTACACAGTGAAATTCTTTTAGCATCCTGTTACTTATTTTATGTCTTTTGGTATTAGGCTGATATTCAGCACAAAGTGTTGGGCTGCCTTTGTAAAACCTCACAGAGCTGCTTGCAGACTGTGCATAAACTGAGTTCCTTTAAGTGCTCGGATAGAGAAGGATCATTTTCCTTTTCATGAAAAACAAGAAAAACTCCAGAACAGCCAGCGATTGGAGCTTTGGATGATATCACGGCCCTCTCTCTGCCTTCCACATGTGGAGATCTCCACAATACGCTGAAGGTGTGGAAAACTATTTCTGCTTGTTCGTTATTGCACGAAGCTGTGAAGTTTGGCCTGTGGTCTGCACATCTGGAGGCGCATCTCTTTGGGTTGGTAAGGACCTGCCTATGAACCCAGATCTGATTTTCCAGAGTCTTCCTAGAGCAATCCCATTTTCCTCACCACCTTTTAAATGATTCAGAGTAAATGTGAACCATTTGGATGTTTTAAAATGCAATGTAATCTGTTAGACAGCTGTGGTATGTCAGCTTGGTGTCTGTTCTTGTGCACCCTGCCCCTCCAGGCAGAATGCCCTTAACCTGCAAAGGTCCTTCCCTTCTCAGCAAATCTGTTCAGCCAAGAAATAAACAGAGCTTCACTCTTAAATCATCCTGTTTAGTTCAGCTCAGGCTGCTTTGTACCTGCAGTGTTCTCTTCCAAACATATACAGGATGTGATAGATGGTACCTGCCACTGTTAGAACAAGGCATTACATCTCTGGGCCATACTTTATGGACTTTAAGCAATAATGTGACACAATAGGCAAATAAATAAATTAGACCTTTGACTCTAATGCGTCAGTGAAAAGAAGCAGAAGTTTGAACCTGGCTTCATCCAACATTCTGAAAAAGCAGACATCAGTGATTTCTGCTAGTAAGATTTCAGCCCTGTTTATCTTCCTCTTAAGCTTTTAATTAATCAAAGTCAGAGAGAAAATGATCATAGTTTAAACCATCAGTTACCACCTGCCTTCTAGCCTCTTTCACCAAAACAAAAAAAGAGAGAACAAATGAATTGCAAAAATGGAAGCAAGTAGTTATTCTGCCTCTAGGGATTCATGTTTTATGACTTTATTCGTCCCTTAAATATGCACCAGACACCAGGCTTTATCCACTTTTCTTTGTAGAACATTTTTAATTCCTCTTTTGAGATGATTTGAGTTTTGTGACATGTGCATTATCGTGCTGGAAGCAGCTTTCAGAAGATGCGAACTCTGTGGTCAGAAAGGGATGGACATTGTCAACAACAATACTCAGGTAGGCTGTGCCGCTTTAATGATGCCCATTGGTATTAAGGAGCCCAAAGTGCGCCAAGAAAATGGCCAGAAGCCTGAACTGCTTTCATGTTGTTTCAACTATCCAAATGTTGCAGCGGCAACCGAGACTCTTCAGATCAGCCAAAGTTTTTCCAATGCTCTGTTGAAAAAATTTTGCTGAGCCTGTGTAAATTGTAGCCTCAGTTTCCTGTTCTTAGCTCACATTAGCAGCCAGTCTGGTCTTCTGCTGCTACAGCGCATCAAGGTTCAGCGTGCTGTGTGTTCAGAGATACTGTTTTGGATTGCTTGGTTGCAACAAGTGGTTATTTGAGTTACTGTTGGCTTTATATCAGCTTGAGGCACTCTGGCCATTCATCTCTGTGTGCTTTTAGGGTCGTTGTCCTGTTGGAAGATGACCCTTCACCCCAGTCCAAAGTCCACAGCGCTCTGGAGCAGGTTGTCATCAAGGATGTCTCTGTACATTGCTGCATTCATCTTTCCCTCGAACCTTACTAGTTTCCCAGTTCTTGCTGCTGAAAAACATCCCGACAGTATAATGCTGCCACCACCGTGCTTTACTGTAGGGGAGGAATTGGTCAGGTGATGAGCGGTGCCTGATTTACAGACACGATGCTTGACATTCAGGCGAAAGACTTCAATCTTTATTTCATCAGACCAGAGAGTTGTTTCTCATGGTCTGAGAGTCCTTCAGGTGCCTTTTGTTAACCTCCAAGAGTCCTGTTGGTTCCAAACTTCTTCTGTTTACAGACTGATGGAGGCCACCATGCACTGAGACTCTGGGACTGTCAATGCTACAGAAACCTTTCTATACACTTCCACAGATCTGCACCTTGATACAATCCTGTCTCAGAGGTCAACAGAAAATCCTTTGAACTTCATGGCTTGGTTTGTGCTCTCACGTGCACTTTATGCAGACTGGTGTGTGCCTTTTCAAATCATGTCCAATTAAGTAAATTTACCATGGGTGGACTCCAGGCAAGTTGAAGAAACATCTGACAGATATCAGTGAAACAGGATGCACTTGAACGCAATTTTGAGTGTTGTGGCAAAGGCTATGAATTCTTAGGTAAATGTTATACTTTTGTCTTTTGTTTTTAATACATTTGCATTATTTCAATCTAACATTTTTCACTTTGTCACTATAGGGTATTGTGTGCAGAATTTTGAAGTGAGCACTGAGATGCTGCCATTTGATTGGCTGATTAGATCTTTTCATTAAGGACTGTGAGTGCTGAATGAAATCAAATAGATTTGCTTGTGCTCCTGGTACTATGCAGAGGATTGGACAAAATAAGAAGGAAAGTAAGGCCATAGTAGCAAATGATGTGAACATTTAAAGGTTTAAAAATATAACATAAAAAATGCTACAAGTGTTATGCCAGACTCAGTGTAAACACTGAATTTTTTGAATTTGTTCTCTTTTTAAATATACTTATCCAGTAAATGAAGCTTCTGGTCTGTATTTAGTGAAGTGGTGTAACAGCAGACCAGACCAAAACGCAAACATGGTAATTATTATGTTTAACCGTCTGTGTTAGAACTACGTCACATTTAGAGACTAATTTTTGGCTTAAACTTTTTGTTACTGTCCCGATTTGTTTTCGTTCTACTGTGACGGGGAATGCTTTGTCCTCTGGGCTTTTTTTTAAACTGCCAATTACCTGGAAACGAAAACACTGACTAAGACTTCATTTGTGTTCAGACATGTGCAAAATAGATCAGGTTATGTTCAGAAGATTAATGGCCAAACTTAAAATTCACAAAGGGAGCCTGCACACCTACTCCTTCTAATAACGTGAAGTCATTTCTCCCCATGATTACCTTCTTTGTCAGCGTTATGCAATGAAGCCATATGCTTCCAATCCACAGGAGAGAGCAAATAAGTGCGGGAATTTACCAGAAACTGTTATCTTTCAAGGCAGATAAACACATCAGGGATTAGCTCACCCCCACCAGAGTGTTTGTTTAAAGGTGCCTCTTGAGATACTGGATGGACAAATGATTGTTAGGGAGGGATTCGATAGTGAACAAGTACACAAAAGTCATCCGGTGCTGTCCAGAACATGCAATTAAAGCAGCAACGATGATTCATTTCTAGATGGTTTTATCATGAAGCAAGATCTTTGGAAAGCAGTGAGGACTTTAGAGGGCTCAGAGTTGTCTCCTCAGAGCGCTGATTTGCTGCATTTCTGCACTTTGTTTGTGTACGCTGGTCCTTCCTGTGATTGGTGCATCCTGGAGTCTCTGCCTCCGTCTCTGTGGTACAGCAATGACAGTAACCGTAGTGTGATGTCTTTGCCCGGGACTATATTTCCACTCTCCGTCTGTAATGTTCCTCAGTGGTCTCAGAATGATGATGTCAGCGTCCACAGAGTTTCCACCACAGCGCAGGGCCTGCAGAGGGGAAGCGAGTGGGTGTGTGTGGGTTTTGTATGTGCAGTCGGACCAGCTGCGTTTGCACAGAGAAGAGGGTCTGCCGAACAGAACCACAAAACAGAGGTGCTGTTTTTCATTGGTCTAGCCTTTGGGGACTCACCGTCTGGGCTGGTGTTATTTAAGTCAACAATGAACTCCTGACATATTCCCGCATATCCCTGCACACACACACGCACACAAGTTTCTCCTTTAGATATCAGTCGAAGTACAGCCAAATAAAGAAAAGCCTACTGAGTCAGATGCATGAAATACTGTATTTTTTATTATATAGCTGGAATTCCTGACAGATTATGATAGTTTTGGGGAAGTCTGGAGATACTGGTGGGAAGTTTCCTGTTACACAGATCAAGTAGATCCAAAATGTCAGTGCAGAGGATTTATGAAGCCTAATATTTCTGCCAGATAATGATGCTGTGCCATGTGATATGCTGGGTAATACATTTGTAAGTACGCTTTCTGAACATTTTGATAGAGTTGTTTGGATGAAGAGGATTAAAAAAACAGTAGTTAGAAAATATGAACACCTCTTGTCTCTTGAGTTTTCCCAGAAGTACAGCCGAGATTCAAACTTTTAACTCCACGTAACCTACATCACTCTCTCCCAGTTGCATTCAGGGTCAATTTTAATCATGCTCCTGTTGAGAAAACCAGTTCTCCCACCACTGCTTTAGTTTATGAACAGAAGGGAATGGGAAAGCTAATGATGAGACCGTGAATGCCACTCACTAAACCACACCCTGCTTTATCTTCTAGTTTTCTCTCTGTCCACTAAAATAGCTTTGCAAAATGGACTTGTAGCCTGAAACTAGCTATTAAAACTATAAACTCCTTTCTGAGATGACCAGGGCTGTAGACAGCTAGACAATCACACATGGTTACTGCTGCTCTGGCTTCATTTTTCAGACCCAAAGGTTATGTCCATCTTTTACAGTCATGGCAAAAAGAAAGAATAATCTCCGCCAGTTTTAAGGTTGTATGTGTGAGGACACAATAAAGCAACAACACATGACATATTACACCATGTACACTGTTTTATTTATTTAAAAAAACACTAGACCAAAACACAGAAGCAGTGTGTGTGAAAAACTAAGTACATCCTACAGTTCAGTAGCTTGTTGAACCACCTTAAGCACCAGTCACTACAAGCCATTCTTTTCTTTTTCTGGAACTTACTTTTATTCATCCATCAAACATCAACATCTTAATGTTTGGGATCGTTGCCATGTTGCATGACTCAGTTTAGCTTTAGCTGTCAGACAGACGTCCTCACATTTGACTCAAGTATATTTTGGTATACAGAGGAATTCATGATCAACAGAATGACTGACAGGTGTCCAGGTCCCATGGCTGCAAAACAAACTGTGCTTGGTATGAGCTGACATGCCATTTGTTGTTGGTGGAGGTTTTTTGCTGCTGTGGATTATAGATGAACACCTCCACTTTGGTCTCATATGACATTGTTTCAGATGTCTTTTGTTTTTTTCAGATTCAGCTTTGCAAACCTAAAAGGAACATTGTGCTATAATGTTCCTTTTTCTCCAGGCAACCTTAACAAGCTATAATTGTCTGTTTTCTCTAACTGTACTATCATGAATTTTAACATTGACCTTGGAATGAATTTGCTGGGATTCGCTTGATTTATTCATGGTGCTTTTAATAACTGCTTTTAAGATCATTGCAACACCTGACTGCTGAATTAATTGTGTTTGACTTTAATATATATAGATATAGCTGGCTGTTATGCTCTTAGTTTCTATGGAAGCAGTAAAGATATAGTTTTCCACACACATGTTCTGCATTTCAACTGAATTCTTGTTAAATAAATAAAGAGCATTTTGTGAAATGCCTGCTAAGAAAAAGATGGTTCTTGTTATGTCCTGCAATGTAAAGTCTTATACTGTAACTGAACTTTGTACTTTCTCTTTTTCTCGAGAGTTTGTGGTATTGTCCAACAGAGACACTACTATGCCTATATTACAACACTTTTTGATAATACAACTTTCTGTCATTCCTAACCTCTGTCATCAGTTTCACAGTGGCCTCCAGTAAAGACTTCAAATGCCAGGTCCTGTGTTTAACTTGTAAGGGGAGTGTACAGTCATGAATGCAGAATGCAATGATTAGCTGATGTATAAAACAGGAAAGAAATGAATAGACTCAACAAGAAAAATAAGAAAGCTTAAATAGGAACTCAAGCTTCTCTTCAAACTCAGTAAAAATATTGTATTTTTTCCATTTTTTTATAACTGCACATTCAGACTTTGTTTTTCTTGTGAAATTTATTAATAAATGCATAAAAGGGAACCCTAACTTCCACTTTTCATATATATATATATTTATTTGCACAAAGGCATTAGGTAATGTGTCTTCTCAGAATGACCTTGTCATTCTCCAGACTTCCTCTCTGGCAGTGAGGCACTCATCACTGACCGAAGCATCTCCACAACAAACTCCAACTTTCATAATACCTCACTATTTCACTGTCACATTTGCGACTTCAGGAGCGTTTAGGTCAAATGTAGTTCAGCCTGAAATACTGTGTCGATATAAACACAAGGATAAAAGTTCCTTTTACATGTAGGAACATGTGCTGATCACTCATATATGACTTATTACCTGGATCCATGCTTCCCACCTCTCATGGTGTCACTGTTTCCAGTCTAGTGTGTGAGAAAATCAAGATGTTCCAACTTTTCACCTTGAAATAAATAACATGGCTCATGGTCAGATGATGTTAACATCTGCTGCTTGTCTTCAGGGGGTAAAAGAGCTGTAATTATAGGAGGTAAGAAAGGGAGAGCGAGACATCAAAATGGTGCAAACAAGCGAATGCACTCGCATACACGGTGAGATGATGTCATGCTTTTTCCGAGCTCCTATCATCATCTGTTTAATAGCCTTCAAAGCTGTGCAGTGGGACAGACTGCAAGTTTGTATTGTGTCTGAAAAATAATTGCAAAGTAAAGCAGGGTGAATGTGAGGCAGGGTTCAGATGTTGTTACGAAGGCCTCTATTCGTTTGTTCGTTTGCTTCATTGTGTTGTTGCTTGTTATAGTTTCATTATGAAAGAATTTCCTTTCCAAGAGAGTGAGGCTTTTTAAAGGGCTTGTAACTCCACTCTGCTGTGGTGAAGTGTAGTGCTTTGCCAAACAGGGAAAGCTTTAGGAAACTCTTTTCGTTTCATTCTTAATGTTTTCTCCATGCAAAGAATTATTCTGCTGGGAAATAGTGTAATCAGGACCGTCAGTGTGCCCATCCACAGACTGTGAGTCATTCTCCCGCAGCTTGGCTATGATTTTGTCATGCTGCATTGCCATACACGTGAGCAATAGCAAACCTGCTGCAGCCTATTGTTACCCAAATGAAAGTTTATTATTGCAGTAAATTCGGTTTATTTGCCTATCTAGGACATCAAAAAATGCACTCCGGTAAACCAAATAATAGTCACATTCAAGTACTCAGTGTGAGCTCAGTGTGTTGTGGTTAAAGTGTTTGGGTCTCTGTGCCACAGACTGTAAAACATTCTGGCATTTCCTTCAGAAAACAGGACTACGGCAAATGGTCAGAGGAGCGGTGCAGTCAGTGGAGCCAAATGGAGAGGAGTACTCAGACTGAGACCAAAAAAGGTAAGTGAAGAAGGGAAGAGAAGAGTGGGGGATGGTGAAATTGGCAAAAAAACAACAAAAACAACAAGGAGGGATAAAACATGAAAAGGTGGAATGATATCTCGCCCACATTAAATTATTCCCTGATGATGCAGCTGCTACTGCGTCATCACTTTCCATTTGCTTTAGTGCTATTTGAACCATTGATGGTCTGAAGGACCATCTAGGTCGAACACTTTTCCCGGCATGTGTCTACGTGGGTTCCTCCTTCCTTCCTCACACAGTCCAAAGACACGCATGTTAGGTTAACTGGTGACTCCAAATTTTGACTGTGAGCATGAATGGTTTTCTGTCTCTCTGTGTTAGCTCTGTGGCAGACTGGCAGCCTGTCCAGGGTGTACCCAGCCCTTCACCTTACGACAGCAGGGACAGGCTTCAGCTCCCCCACAACCCTGAATTGGATAAGATGAAGAAAATGGATAGATGGATTTAAATGCCACAAAAGGGCAACTCATGTGGCTGAAAAAAAGAAGCTTGTGAGATTGTTTACATCACTTTGACTATCATTTTCTTCCCCCTTGTTTTAGCCAATCAGCCTCCACTCTGTATACTTTAAATCTCTCTGCTCTTCTGTCATTTTCCCTTTCAGGCTCTCATTTATAGAACCCACCTCCTCTCCGCTTCACCCTTGTCACTCAGAGCTCCATCCAGGTCGCTTTCTTCATCTTCACCACCACTAGCTCCTATACTCTGAGGGTGTTGTTCTTATTCCTTTCAACACTGGGATTCTGTTCTGATGTGATGGATCATCAGAGTTTAATTTTTTAAACGGATGAATTTTGTATGTCAATAAATCATACCCAGTTCTTCTGAAGCAAATCCAGTAAATCCAGTTTTGTTTGATTTAATACTTCCAAATATAAACTCAGAATCAACTTTCAGATCGGTACATCGCTGCAGTTATCATTACTGTTTCCCCGGGAATTTAGTTGCCAAACAAATGAACGAAATGGATGAAATGGTGGTCTTAAACCCCCTCAGCAAATAGTGTTAATACTGTTGTTAGTACCAACAGCTTCAAACAAACTTACCCTCTTCTTAAAATATGGACCGATAATTTCTCAAAAGTATTCACAAAAGCACATTTCCAGAAATTACATGCATAATTGTAAGTAACAGTAAGTTGAAACTGCAAGACAAATCATTTGAAACTGCAAAGAGATCCCTGACTCAAACTTTTAAGTTGTAAAGTCAAAATGTTGGGAGATTGACTTGTTTTTTTTTTCTTTTCAGTGGCAAAAACAAGCTTATAATAAACTTACAGCAGCATCACTGCCCTACAAAGCAAACGTGAAACGTACAGCAGACCAAGATGCACTTGGTGAAATCTTAAGTATCCACCAGCTTTCATAATGTTGCCTCTTTGTGATGAAGCTTATGACATCAGTTATCGCTGGCAGGACATTTAATCCTAACAATTCAACAATATCATAACAAATCAATCAATCAATAAATAACACATTTACTTCCACCTCCAACATCCCATGAAACTATTATGGAAAGAAATTATGTGTTCATCACCTGACTACCTTGTCACTATCTTGATAGTGACACAGCTATAATGCATGGTAGCAGTTTCAAGAACAAGTCCTCTGAGAACCTTAATGTTGCATTCATGATAAATCACACATTGAAAATATGAGATTTCAGAGTGTTCTTTGAACTATTTGATGTAATGAAATTACAAGAATAAAAGCCTGGGAGACTGCTTTACGTCATATTCCTTTTGAATGTGTAACTTAGGCAAAACATGGGACAAATTAGTTTCTGCTCTATAAATGGGACTTGAACCACTTCAGGGAAATGTGAACAATCTTGCCGTCTGCTTTAGTAATTCTTTGTGGAAAGTTTTCCCCCCAAATGTTTCCAGTTTCTACTCCAATTACTGAAAGCAATTCAGACTAAAAAAAGGTAGCAGGAGTAATTTGTAGTTAATTTGTAACACTGTTCTTTGTGTTGATAAATAATTAAAGAAATATTAAATACATAATTCCTTTATGAGTTCAGGTAAAAAGGAGAGCGGTGAAGGCTGGGATGGTGGATAAGCCTCTATCTTCGAAGGCACCTTCTAATTTCCCTTCACAAACTTTCTCTGTGCATAATGCACTAACATTAACCAAACCCACCTAAACCACAGCTCACAGCCATAATTCTCCTAGTTTAACACTACTCTAGATGCCATATCCAAATACTGTAGAAGAAAGACATTCAAAAGTGGTGGAAATAAATGCAATAGAAGTGCCAAACTAACCAAATCTGAGAGTTTGCTTAGTCCTGTAATATCGACTTTCTGGTTTAGAAATAGGATTGTGATACTTTTTGCATGAGAGGTCACAGTTTATAGTCCTAACATCCTCATGACCCTACCAAAGCTGAAGAAATGCCATTATATCCCCACTGTTAGCCACTGGTAAAATCACTGTGTGGGTGTGAACTGTGATCCAAGCTTCACTCACCAACTACAGCAGACTGCTCATCCACACCCTTTCTGCTCTCACCTCCCTTTAACATCTCTGATTCAAGCAGCCCAGTCCTGCTGTGCCCACGCTGGCACTGCAGATATGGAAGCCAGTGAATTATTTCAAGTAGTGGTGTCAAAACAGAATGCAAACACAGCGTGTCTGCACAATGTGAGACATGGCTGTAGCTCAGGAGGTAGAGCAGGTCAGCTGCCGATCAG
Source organism: Oreochromis aureus (assembly GCF_013358895.1). Taxonomy (NCBI): domain Eukaryota; kingdom Metazoa; phylum Chordata; class Actinopteri; order Cichliformes; family Cichlidae; genus Oreochromis; species Oreochromis aureus. Next base: position 15,795,781 of record NC_052942.1, on the reverse strand, counting down.
AAGGGTTCGTGGTTCGATCCCTGGCTGCCCCAGTCTGCGTGCCAAATATCCTTGGGCAAGATACTAACTCTCTGATGCATTCATTGGAGTATGGATGTGTGTGAATGCTACATAGAAAGCATAGAAGAAAGTGGTTGGGTGAATGAGGGAGGTTGTATAACATCCTCTGGGAGAGTAGAAAAGAATCAGACCATTTACACTGAAGTAAGATTACTTCAAACTAGTCCAGTTTTTGATCCTTGGGTGCCCACATCTAACATACTTTTCTGGCAGAGGACAAACAACTGTGTGGACTATGTTTGCTGTAGTGTCTGCAGTGTGTATATTTCTGGAAGTGTCTGACTGTGTGTCAGTTTTTTGAAAGAACTGTCGAGGCGTGTACCTGCAATTTTGGGCTTTTCATTATTTTTTTGAACTGTTCTTTTCCCAGACTGGAATGATCGTAAAGCATACATCTTTAATGACTTAAAAAACAAAAAATGGGTGCAGAAATGGGAATTTATTTAGATTTTTCTCTAATCTAGGGTAAGGAGTATACATAGAGGCTCAAATATATATGCACTCTAGCTTCAGTCTTTTAACAAGTGCTGCTGAAGTTCTACAGTATCTTTTATCTTGACAAGGATGCCTGGTAGTTTTTATTTGCCAAAATAAAGAAGATTTGTTTGACAGGACTCATCAGCTTGACCAACATTTAGTACAAAAAGGAACAAAAAGTCCAAAGAACTCAGTGAAGATATAAGAAGGCGAACTGGTGATTTGCACAGGTTGAAAATGTCTCTTGGTGACGTTTCTAAACAACTGCATTTTCCAAGATCATCAGTTCAAACAACTATACTTAAGCACAAGTTATTCTGATGTGTCACCACTTGGCCAAGGTCTGGAAAAAGACACAAACTTTGATTGACACATTTGAAACTGACTGAAATTTGCAGCTGCCCACAATGACAAGGGATCTGTTTAGAGGACTAAAGGCGAGGCTTTCAATCTTAAAATCACCATACATGGTCAAGGATGGTGGTGGAAGCCTCATGCTCTGGGACTGTCTTGTTGCCAGTAGTACTGGTCCTTGCACAAAGTGGATGGTATAATGAAGAAGGAGGACTACCTCGAAATTTTTTCAACTTCATGCCAAATCAACATGAGACAGTTAAAACTTGGACACAGCTGGGTTTTCTAACAGGACAATGATCCCAAGCACACATAAAAACTTGTGGTTTTTGACATGGAAAAGGCAGGCTAACATTGGGCCTTTGGAATTATGTTCTTGACCTCAGTCCTATTGAAAATTTGTAGACTATGTTGCCAAGCCAACCAACTAACTTGAATGAACTCTACCATTTCTGAATTTATAAATTTTGCCAGACGCTTGTTGATAGCTACCAAAGTGTCTAATTGAGTTGCAACTTCCTAAAGGACATTTAACCAAATATTATTTTATTTGAGCCTGTGTATAGTTTTGATCCTGTGTGGATCCCCCTTAAATTAACTTGTTCACTCAATTCTTATGTTTTAAGGTCATGAAAGTAAATGTACAATTACTCCACCTGGAAAAAGAACAGTTCAAAGAATTCATCAAAAGCCCAAAATTACCATGACATTCATGCCCATGGCGAGTGTATGTAAACTTTTAACCACGCTTGTAAGCCAAGTCTTTGGAGCATTGGGCAGTCATCCTGCAGTGCCTGGGGAACAGCTCCAGCACTGAGCGCATGCCTTGGTCAGGGGCACTTAACAGGCCAATTTACCTGTCATGGTTTTGATGGAAACCAGAACAGACAAGGTGAGAGCATACAAACTCCAAACAGACATACCTTCCAGTGGTTGTACTTGTTTCTGTGAGCTGATAATGTTATGAGCCACAGTGCTGCATGTTATATCATGATGTATGTCGTACATTTTCCTACGTAGGCTGACTTCACCTGGGATAAAGCAGGTAGTCCTGCTTCGCCATACGGCCCCAGGTGAGCTGGCATGTCCCTGCTGTCTAGACAGGAGAGTGACTAATGGTGATGCTTAAGAAAAGGTACACAGTTAATGACATTTCCCCTAACAGGATTGGAAAGTGTGTTTGCATCATCCTGGTACAGCTGCAAAAAATTCTTGATATTGGGAATTTATTGCACACAAAGTTGAGGGAATAGTCCTTTTTATGATTTAAATGAACATAGGCAGAGAGCAGACAATGAGAAAACACACAGAGGAAAGAGATCTGATAAGATTGAAATACTTTCTTTTTAACTTTTGAAGGTTCTGCAAACCTTCCTTTGGCTTCCCTGTGGGGCTCACACTGGGAAAAGGCTTTACGTGGTGGATGTGGAAAGCTTCAGGATGCAGACAGGAAACCTGGATCACTCTAAGGTGCTGAATGTTATGTATGCACCACTGGCCTACTCCGATTTAGAGAATAAAAACCTATGACTAATAAAACACATTGTGAAACAGAAAATAGTGGAAATCTAAAGGTTTTAAAAGTAAAACAATCACGACAAAGACTGAAATTTTCTCAGCAGTTGAGCAAAATGAGCTTTTATTGCAGAATGGAATAACTATATTTACTCATTAGCAACAATGCCATCCTTGTGTTTGCCTGTGTGTGTTTGTGTGTGTTTTTTTTCTGTCTCAGCAGCACATCTGAATCTTTCTTGGTCTGTTCAGACACTCAGACGGAGGTCAGTAAAAGTCCCGACCACTCAAAGCACTTCTTTGTCTGCTTCCTCCAGCATCTTCTGAGGACATCCTTCTCCATGAGAGATGACGAAGCAAGCAAGCTGCGGCGAGCGGTGCGCACACAAACGCACATCGCAGACACACACCAAACAGTGTGAGTAACTGGTCAGGCTTGAGTGACTCTCTACCTCGCTGCCTTTAGGGCTTCCTGCAAGTCTTTTGGAAATGTGCCCTGTCCATGTGAAGATCATCACCTTTTCAGTGGCGGCAGAATCACGAGTTCATTAATGTGATGAACAAATTAATCACTATTAGCTGGTGTGACAACAGGAAAAGGGACAGACACTTTCGCATGGGTCACAAATTCTGTGCATGTCTGTGAAGCTCATTCTTGCAACCCTAACAAAGTGGCTATTTTTTCACTCCAGTGGGTAAACAAGATGCAGACTTGTGTCCTCTACTTTTCCCATCAGCCTTATTAAAATAACGGGCACAGTCTGGGTAAATTAACCCCAAAGGAAGTCAGCTTCTCCTTTCTACGTGGAGTGATTCACATTGGCCTGGCTGTGGATGGCGTGCGTGAGGACACAGGTTAAAGAAGCACACAACGTACTCTTACACCAAGACCACAGCTCCTCTTCATCAGGCCCAGTTTGTCTCTTACTCTCTCACACAAAGACACCAACTCACTGCCGAAATGGAAACAGACATTTGCTGCCCTGTTAACAGTGTCCTTATTTACATCTGATGTCATAGTGTAAAAAACACAGACTAGGTTTCCACGCTCGAGAGATAGAGGTGTCAGGAAAGACCGCTGCCCTGCAAATGGCGGTACAGATAGGATTAAGTTGGAATTGTTGAAGTATAAACTGTGTCTGGCCTGAGGAAACACA